>NW_024070186.1:27367092-27922346 GCF_014754425.2 Oryx dammah | reverse complement strand
CCACATCACTCTGGCTTCTTGTCCTGCTCACACACACACACACACACACACACTCACACACACAGACACAGACACAGACACACACACACACACACACATTCACTCACACAGACACAGACATACACGCTCACTCCCTAGGTTAGTTACCACTGTAACTGGTAACCCACATCACTCTGGCTTCTTGTCCTGCTCAGGTCTTGGTATCCTGTACTTCGGGGCCTGGATTTTACATTCTTGATGTCAACTCTCCCTGGGTCAGCCCTGTCCCTGCATTCTCTGCTGCTTAGTGCTAGCAGCGGTTCTTGAACTCAACTGGCCATACACTGGGAAATAATGACATGTGTCTTTATTTGAGACAAAGATTTGAGTCTGCATGGCTTATTTGGGAGGAGATTCCCAAGTAAAGAAGGGAAATAAGGAAGTAGAAGAATGGGCTAGAGAAGCGCACATCGAGCAGGTCACCAGCGTGAACCACTGGAGTGTAAACCTACTAGGAGTCTCTAGCAGCCAGTATAGAGCACCCCCACCACACCCCCCAGAATTAACCTCTCCTGGGGATTGGCAGCTGCCTATGTATATATCTCACTGTGATCCATCATTGGTTGAACATTACTCCTTATGGGGAGTGATTTCTCTGGGACTTCCAGCAGCCTCAAACACCAGGTAAAGCACCAGGGCAAAGGGATGTCTATGCTGACAGACAGAAGATGCTGGCTTGCTAAACGATGAGTCCTGAGAGTTCAGGGCACAACTCAGATAGTGTCTGCTGGATATTCTTCCCTAAACACCGTGAGAAGGATCAGTGCAGTAAACTGAAAATGGAACTTCCCTGGTGGTCCGGTGGTTAAGAATCTGCCTTCCAATGCCAGGAGCGAAGGTTCAGTCCCTGGTTGGGGAACTTAAATCCCACCTGCCACACCATGTGGGCAAAAATAAAAACCAAATCCGTAGTTCTGTGCTGAATCAGACACCCACTTATACTAAATTGAAGACTACATTAAGGATAACCAACCCTCAAAGTTTATGAAAAATCATACAACGAAAACTTTAAGTAAGAATGCTACTACCATATTTTCCCCTGTACGTTGGCCTAGACTTCCAATATTTGATTTGTCACAGAACATAAGTATTCTGCAGTCATAGACTTTGAGACCCAACACTTTTAAAAAGGGCCTGAGTATAAGATTTATCTTTATTGTGGCAATGTTCCCCCTCTTCTGCTGTAGCTAGATTTTTTTCCTGTTATTTCTCAAGTACACTAGGATAATGCGAAAAGAAAATAATCATTGGGAGAAAACATTGAACCTCATTTGTATCAGCTCATAATTAAATTATATCTCCAGTGTCATGTTTTAATATTAATACTGGATTCACCATCCTGACACTAATACCAGAGGATGGGAGAGAATTTCTGTAGTTATGGCTTTAGACACTGTGATAAATGTTTTGTAGTCATTGCCTCTATGTAGAAACATTCCATCTCCAATTAAAGATTTAGTAAGCTCTTCATCAAAATATCTGTTAACAATTGAGGCGCACACTACAGTTGTGCTGACATTTCAACTTAATTCACTCTATAGTTTAACTCTCATTCCATTTTATATGCCTGTTTTTTTTTTTTTTCCCCCTATGCATGGAGGAGGAATAATGGCAGAAATTTGGGCACATATTGCAGATTCTAGAAATATTTCCATGTGTTTATTATTATTGTCTATTGGCATATTTGTCACTACAAATGAAGGCCTTTCTCCAAGAGATGATTTAAAATTGTTCATGTAGCATGCTCCATAGGATTTAGTAGTTAAATCTCATGCTTTGAGTTATGGGCATTTTGGTATTTGCATAAGGATTCAAGATCCTGGTGTTTGAGAGAAACTGGGCCATTTCCCTTTAAGGTATGGTTTTGATATACATTCCGTGAACACTGAGATGGTGAATGCTTGGTGCTTGCACCCTATTCCCATGTTCTGGGTACACAACAGACATCATTCCCTGATAACCGAATCTGCATCTTTGTCCTCAAAGTGCTCCCTGCAGCCCCTCCAGCTCATTGGTACTGGCTCCCTAGATGAGGCCTATGGGCTCCCCGTGCCATGGCCCACCTTTTCATTGTGCTTGGCCCTGCCATTGCTGTGAATGATCAACAAAGGAATCTTTCACAGTCTCTGTACAAAAGAAAAGAAAATAAGAATTCCAGAGGCAGTTGGTTCCCTTATCTTGTACTTTTTCAGCCACTTCTTTGTTGTGCAGATGGCAGTCATCCAATGTGTTAATGTTTGTCTCCTTTTTTCCTTTTATTATATGCATTTTGATTTTTATCTTTCTTCCTTTTCCCCCTCTCATGTTGCTCAGAAGATAAAGCAGGGAGCCCCAAATTATTTGCTATTTGGTCTCATCAAGTTTAGTTGCAGTGCTTTGTGTTGATTGGAATGTGTTGATGGTGAACATTGGTGAGATTTTCCTTTCTTCCCCCACCTCTTCAGGAAGAGCTCTCTTCTAGAGAGGTCACAAGTGACCTCTGTGTTGAGAAATCTTCCAAAACTTTCTCAGTCTGTCTTTGGTGCCACAGTTGACACCTCTGGCCATGCCCACCTCTTGAACTTTTCTTTCGTGCATTTTCCTCCTTCTTCCCTGATGATGACTCTTTGAATTCTACTTGCTCCATTTCCTCCACTGATGTTTTCAGTGGGGGCATCCCCAGGCCTCCTCTCTTGACTTCCCTTAGACTCCACATGGATGACTTCATCTTCACCCCTGGTTTTTAACGACCACCTTTACCTGAACAATATTCCCTGGTGGCTCAGAAGGTAAAGAGTCTGCCTGCAACGTGAGAAACCTGGGTTTGAGACCTGGGTTTGATCCCTGGGTCGGGAAGATCCCCTGGAGAAGGAAATGGCAACCCACTCCAGCACTCTTGCCTGGAAAATCCCATGGAGGGAGAAGCCTGGTAGGCTACAGTCCATGGGGTCACAAAGAGTCGGACATGACTAAACAACTTCACTTACCTGAACACCCTCTGCGTCCTCAGCTCCATCACAGCTCCTCTCTGGAGCCCAGACCTTGGTACCCAGCAGCCTGCCAAAGGGTGCCTCTTGTGGCCCCCAGGAGCATCCACAGTCACATGTTTCATTTGTTTAGACTATTCTTCCTTTCACAGGGCCAACTAAATACTTGCCCCCGGGGTGGTTTCTGCTCCCTCCTTGGGGTTATAGGTAAACTGTTCTAAGCGTGTCAGAAAGCTTCCATCTTGGAAAATCAAGTGTAAGACAAAGGCACAAACCAAGGACTGCTCCTCAAAACTCAAGGAGAAAACAGGTATTTGCTTATGGTCTCTACAATTCTGGAGGTTGACTGGGTTCAGTGAAGCAAGTCTCACTTTAGGGGTCTCATCCAGGGGCAGTTAGCTGGTGGCTGGGGCTGGAGCTATCTCAGTGGCCCTGTCACTAGGGGCCTGGGAAGCTGGGACCTGCTTCCTCCCTGCAGGAAAGCTGGGTTCTAAGAACAGGCATCCCAAGAGGACCAGGCAGAAGCTCCATCACCTCTCATAACACACCCTCAGCAGTCTCAGAGCATCATTTCTTCTGTGTTTATCCACCTACCCAGCTGCAGAGGGACGGAACAGAGGTAGGAGGCATGTTAGTGTCACACTGTGGCTGTGTTGGAAATGAACCTAGCTACAGTCTCCAAACGTGTCTGTCTCTTCGAGAACTACCCTGAATGCCACAGAAGCTTTACCTTTTATTTAAAAAATTTTTTGGAATAGGTAACATATTTACATGATTGGAAAGTTAAGAAAAAAATAAATATACACAATGAAAATGGTCTTCCTCATCCCCTTTCCCACACCCCTGCCTCTCCATAGACAGCCACTACCTTGTAGCTCCTTCCATCCTGCACTTACCTGCCTCCTCTCACCGAACCATGGACTCCTCTGGGTCATGAACTGTGGCCGTTGTCACTGATCCCCACACTGCCTGGCACGGGGAGCTCTGGTTCCACACCGTGCAGAGGAGGCCTGTGCCAAGGAGCAGGGAAGAAGGAAGAGCAGGGTAAGGTGACCACGTATAGGTTTCTGGGTGGCCTGTGGTCCACCTTCTCTAATTTCATTTGGAGCCATATCTCTTAAAGGCAGTTAACACTTGAGGTCTATGTGGGTCCTCTCTCCATCTGTCACTGAGACTGGATCCTGGTTCCACCCTGTCCTTCCCGGCTTCATGGGTATACCCCAGGAGGCTTGGGTTCAAAGCCTAGTTTTTGTGCTGTATCCTAGTTCAGCCAAGGACCACTCTCTGACAGCTTGTCTTGTCCAAAAACAGCACCCCCAGGTGTTGCTGGGGGAAGGTGTGGTTGAAAGATATTGTTAATGAGTTGCTGTCCTGATCAACATCCAGGAAAAGAAAATTCCTGCTTGAGGAAGTATCCTTAAATCATGTAGTTTCACTCTTTCTCTGCTGAGAAATATATTCCCTAAGGAATATCAATTGTTATTGTTAAATTAAGGAGGCCAATCTCTAACCCCTATGAGGAAAAATTGACAGTTGTGCTAGTTGTTTCAAAAAAGGCTTGCTGAGAATGTTTAAGATTCTTATCTGTTATAAGGAAAGAAACTTCACTCAAACTAAGTCAAGCAAAACTAGAAATATGATTATTAGAATAAACAAAAGTTTCAGTGTATCAGGTACAGCTGGATCCAGGTGCTTAGATGATGGACTGGGAATTGTAACTTCTCTTATCTTCCAGCAGTTGCTACCAGTGTGCTGGCTTCACTCTCTAAGATAGTGACAATGGCAGCTCCAGACTTTAAATGGAGTTTACAGCTCCTGATTTCAGTGTTCATACGGAAAAGGGGCTCTGATTTGTCCTGTAGTTGAAGTTTTCTGGCCATCCTGATGGCATGACCTTCCAGAATTGTATGAATGGTAGCAGAGCAGCTTCCAAAACAAAGAGATGCAAGACCCACGCATAAAGTGGCCCATTGCATGTGGGGATTCAAATTTCAAATTTCAGACTGTGAGGAGCACCTAAATAGCTGGTGGTAGGCCTAGGAGTCGGAGAAGGCAGTGGCGCCCCACTCCAGTACTCTCGCCTGGAAAATCCCATGGACGGAGGAGTCTGGTAGGCTGCAGTCCATGGGGTCGCTATGAGTCGGACACAACTGAGCAACTTCACTTTCACTTTTCACTTTCATGCGTTGGAGAAGGAAATGGCAACCCACTCCAGTGTTCTTGCCTGGAGAATCCCAGGGACGGCAGAGCCTGTCTATGGGGTCGCACAGAGTCAGGCACGACTGAAGCGACTTAGCAGCAGCAGTAGCAGCAGGCCTAGGAGTTAAGAAAAAAAAACTCCATTGTACTGATGTCTCTATTTGTGTATATATTTGATTGTGTTTTTTTGTAATAAGTACTTTTAAAAAGAAATGCAGTATAAAAAGTAAGAGCAGTTTTTTTCTGCCTTGGTTTGGGAATTCTCAACAAAAAGGCCTGCACATCCCTGTATATTTATTGTCTGATTTTCTCATTCTCTCATTTTCTTTTCATTGTGTAAAGAAACCTTAATCCTTACTCTCCTCTAAGCTAGAGATTAGGACGGGGGAAACACATAATATTTGACTTAAGATTTGTGGGGTGTGCTAGAAGCAGCCTGGGGGTAAGGCAGTCAGGCGCTCTTTTAAGTCCATATCTCCATTGTTCCCAGGACAAAAGGCTTGGAAAATTCCAGCTAGAGGAAAGGAGGAGTCTATGCTGTCTCCTTCTGGTGGTCAGTACTAGAGCCTCGTTTAGTGTGGACAGAGCAGGTAAGAGTTTCACAGAGTCCTGGACTTGCCCACGTATCTTGCTGGGGGAAGGTGGAGATCTTCCGACAGTCACAGACTGGCTGCTATAAGAAATATTAGCGTTTAGGTAGCCTTTTTCATTTTGTAGGGGGGGAAACTGAAGTCAGAGGGGTTACATGACTTGCCCAAGGTCACACAGTGAATTAGCAGGAGCTGAATCTGGTACCACTTAATAGCTGCATAACCTTGAGTAAGCCCCTTTACCTCTTTGAGTTTCAGTCTCTCTCACTGTTGTGGAGGACAGAATAATGGCCCCCCAAAGTGTCCACATCCCAATCCCTGTGATTGGGTTTGAAACCTGTGATTAGGTTTGGTCACATGGCAGGAGGGAATTAAGTTGCAGATGAAACTAATGTTGCTAATCAGCTGACCCTAAATTTATCTGGACTCATCCAGATGGGCACCACATAATCATAAGAGTTTTAATAAATGAAATAGCAAGGCAGGAGAGGCAGTTAGAGTGATGCAGTGTGAGGAAGACTCAGCCTGCCTTCGCTGGCTGGGAAGATAGAAGGGGCATGAGGCAAGGAATACAGTGGCCTCTGGAAGCTGGGAAAGGCAAGGAACGGATTCTCAGATTTTCCTGGTGATCCAGTGGTTAAGAATTCTCCTGCTAATGCAGGAGACATGGGTTCGATCCCTGTTCCAGGAAGATTCCGCATGCCATAGGGCAGCGAAGCCCATGGGCTGCAACTCCTGAGCCCGAGCTCTTGAGTCTGTGAGCTGCCGCTCCTGAAGCTCTTGTGCCTAGAGCCCATGCTCTGCAACAAGAGAAGCCACCACAGTGAGAAGCCCGTGCACCGCAACAAAGAGGAGCTCCTGCTCACTGACACTAGAGAAAGCCCTCACTTAGCTACAAAGACCCAGTGCAGCCAAAAATAAACAAACACATTTTTTTTAAAAACCTCCCTTGTTTGGGACTTCCCTTCCAATGGTTAAGACTCTGCACTTCCATTGCAGGGAGCATGGGTTTAAAGCCCCGGTCTGGGAACTAAGTTCTTGCATGCTATGTGGCATGGCCAAAAAAAGAAAAGAAACAGATTCTCCCTTGGTGCCTCTAGAAAGGAATGCAATCCTGCCAACACCTTGATTTTACTCATGGGAGACCCCTTTTGGACTTTTGACTTCCAGAACGAGGAGATAATAAAATATATGTTGTTTTCAGTCACTGAGTAAAGGAGGGGAGGTTTTCATGTCTTTCTCAAAAGATTGGAGTGTGGAGTCAGGGAGATAATGTCCAAAAATTACACACCATACCCCTGGATTGTAGTAGACGCTTAATAAACAGTGTTGATGGTGAGCAGTGGTGGTGGTGGACAGTGGTGATCCTTAACACAGAATAAAGGGAGAGGAGCTGATGGCAGGTGCTTCTGAAGATCCAAGGTTGCTGCCTTGGTGAGGTGTGAGGTTCAGAGCTAGCAGGAGGCGGGTAGCCAGAGGTCCCATGCAAGGAACCCTTCTGCTCTAATAGTCCACACGGCCTTCCTCCCCCAACTCTTCAGTGCTTACATCTGGCAGCGCCGTCCTACATGGGAGACATGGAAGCTGGGAAGGGCTGGCCCTGGGATCTCCCATCAGGCAAGCCCTGCTTTAGAGATCTGTGGGATGTGGGCCACTCTGCCTGGACCCTGCTCAGCCTCATGCCTTTGGCTGCCCTGTAGCCTTAAGGGTGATCACTGCCACCCCTGGTGGTGGCCACAGAACCTCAGGGAGCTTGTTAGGGCCCAGGCAGCGTGCCAGGCACTCCACAGCAGAGCCTGAGTCAGTTCTTCCAATCTTCATGACCGTCCTCTGAGGCCAGCCTCATGCCCCATGTTACAGAGGAGCAAACGGAGGCTCCAGAAGTGCAGTGCTGCTCAAGGTCAAACAGCTTATCAGTGGCAGAGCTGGGCCTATAGCCGGTTTCCTCTGACCAGATCCAGCCTCCAGAACAAGACTGGTCCCTGGGTGGGAGAAGGCTGACTGGAGGCGCTTGGGAACTCTGTGTTCGGATGCAGTGGTACTTACTGTGAGGATGAGGCCCACAAAGTCTCCAGAAAGGGCTCTCCCACCCTTCTGGGAATGACAGAGCCTTCTGGTGGGAGGGGATGAGCACGTTTGCTTCCCTGGGGGCCTCATAGGGGCATTCACATCTGCTCTGTCTCTCTCCGGGTTATCTAGGCTGTATCAATATTTTATGTCCTCAAAAGACATATGCTGACATGTGTACTGTTAGAGGATATTGAGGAATTTTTGTTGATGGTTGCTAATTTTGTCAGGTGTGATCATGGTATTATGAAAGAAAGTGGCTATGCTTTAAAGTGTCCTGTATTTTTAAAGTATTCAGAGGTGGAATGTCATCGTGTTTATAATTGTACTTTAATATAATTCAAGAGGAAAAAGAGGTGAAGTAAATGTGGAAATGTATTAATGAGCGTATGGAGACAGTTGTGTTGCACTCCATTACATTATTTCCTCTACTTTTCTCTATGATGTAATTTTTTATAATAAAAAGTTGTTTTTTCTTTTCTTAAAGTCATTTGCTGATGCCTTCGGGCACACTTTGTCTTAGACTGAATTAGACATAGCCCTGTACCCCGATGGAGAAGGAAATGACAACCCATTCCAGTATTCGTGCCTGGAGAATTCCATGGACAGAGGAGCCTGGCGGGTTACAGTCCACAGGGTCACAAAGAGTCGGACAGCACTGAAGGGACTTTGCACTGTACTCCGCAATTCCACAAATAAATGACAGCGGGAGTGGGCGGAGCTTGGGAGCAGAGGTGGAGGCGCTTGCAGGCAGAGGGCGGGGCAGCCCCCAGAGGGCCGGGCTCCCAGGGAAAAGATTCTGGCTGTCCTAGCTGTAGGTGCTCTTGTAGAGATGTTCGTAGTTGGTCGGGATCTTTTTTGATGGCTGACCGCAGACAGAGTCCCAGCGGTGTGCGACTGTCCTTCGTGGTGGCGTTACACCTTTCATGTGTTACGCTAGGAGGAAAGGACTGTGGTGTTTTGTCCAACATTTTCTCACGATACAGACACTTTAGACGAATTCATTTGTCACTGCTGATTCCCAAGCACTCTTTTTGTTTGTTTGTTTGGCAAATTCTGTAATCTTTTGGGTTGCACATGAAAGTTCATTTTTCAAACTTAGCATTGGAAGAGATAATCAGATTCCCTGATCTCCCGTCAGCCTCCTCTTTCTTTCCATTTTTCCTTATCAAACAAAATAGGCAGCCGGTGAAGAACAGCCCACAGAGTGTTTGTTCTTACCTTATCTTGTCAGTATTTCCAAGGACTTTGCCAAATCTGTAGAACTGTGTTGAACATCTTTTAATACAGACATCACACTGCCAACCAAGAGGCCAGCCTTGCTTGGCCAAGTAATGGTTTGGTTCTCTAAATACCATGTTATTCTTCCATGAGCACTCTGTTTCTTCTCTGTAAGCCTTTGGACATAGGGACACATAATAGGTGACCTCTGAGTGGAAATTTCATAAATTCTGGGTGAAATGAATTGTATCAGATCAATATATCTGTAGACTCATCACATTTTCTGAGCTGCAAGGGACTCTAAGATGAATCTGGTATAGCTCTGTTAGTGGAGGAAACATCCATTTTAACTGCGTAGTCAATTCTCAATTAACAAGGGTAATGGAGTGGAAGGAAGTCAGTGATAATCAAAATCATGGTGAAAATATAATTATAGTCAACAGTGGATTTTCTGGGGGCTCATTAACTGGTTTGTGAATTAATTGAGGTTAAGCCGCAGTGGACCCCAGGATGTCATTGCCATGGTAATTGGTCAGCAGCTGCTCACCACCTGGCCTCCACCCACCCTGTCTGTCCCAGGAGGAGAAGGGTTTCCTGGGGACTGGTCAAGCAGAGCTAGCTGACCTTGGCCAGACTAGTCTGGCCACAAAGACACAGATTTCAGTGCTGGGAGTTAGATGAAGACTGCTTTTAGGGCTTGTTGCCCCACCTCTTGAGAAGTGGTTCTCAAACTTGAGCTGCATCAGGCCCACCTGGAGGGCTTGTGAAGCCCCAGATTGCTGGGCCCCAGCCCTGGTTTCTGCTTCAGTAGATCTGGAGCGGGGCCTAAGAGTTCGCATGCTTCACAAGTGCCCAGGTGATGTGATACCTGCCAGTCCAGGAACCTCACCTAGAGAACTGTGGCTTTCCAGACCATTCTGGTCCTCCCAGCTGCACATTAGAACCACTTGGGGAGCTTTATAAACCTACTGACGGCCAATACAACTTAGCCAGTTATATGAGAGTCTGTGGAGGTGGGACTCAGGCGCAGGTGACTTTAAAGCTCCAGGTGATCTGAGTGTGCATCTAGGGTTGATGACCACCACTCTCGGGAATGTTCTCCAACATCTCAGTTATCTGCATACAAGTCTTGTGGATTTTCCCCCTATCTTTACTCCCTGTATATTTAATATATCTTTACAGTTTTTTATGTAAATAAACTTATTTTAAAAGAAAATTATATGCCCCCTTCATGTAAGAAAATTGGTTTCACAGGCCAGCTGTGCCTGTTACATGCTTGTAATAGTAAACACATTAAAGAAGGTTTAATATATGTTTGGCTTAGAATCATCTTGCACCCCATCACACGTTGGGAGTCTCTACTTTAGAACTGTGCTTTTCACTCTTTTTTTCATAAAGGTGATGGAATACAGTATTTCTGCCTTTCCTCCCCTCCCACTGGTCAGGCAAGGTTGTGCTAACTCTTGGCACACCTGGTCTTTTCCCCTCAGAGAGACAGGTTGGAATGCAAGTGAGTGTGACTTCATTACAGAACAACCTTGGTTAAGAGATAATCTTTACTTTTAAGAAACAAATTCACCAGTGGGAAAAGAATCTAGATAAACTGTGGTATGGCCAGAGCATGGAGTACTACTTGGTGATGAAAAGGAATGACTGATGGACACACCCCCTGGGTGACTCCCAGACGGTGTGCTGCGTGAAAGCCAGACACAGAGACTAAGACACTGCAGTTTAGAGCAGTAGTTGCTTGGGGGGAGGGGTCCCGGGAGATTGAGTAGGAAGGGGCGGAGAGGACTTTGTGGGGCGGTAGGATGTTCTGGGTCTTGATAGGGGTTAGTTACATGGCTGCATGCATTTGTCACCATTTGTTGAGTGGTACCCTCAAGATCTGTGCATTTCATTCTGTGTTCAAAAAACGGGGAAAAGAGTTAAACCAATAGTGAACTCCAGTCAGTGATATCCTTGCTGCTGTTTTCAGGGAGAAGGGTACTGCTTTCTGCAGCTTACTTTGAAAGGCATCCAAAAGCTAAGCTGGATTGATGAATGGATGGACGGATAGATATATGATGAAACAAACACAATAAAATATGAATGGTAGAATCTAGGTAGGAGATATCCAGGTGTTCCTTTTAAAAGTCTTTCAACTTGGCAGGATGTTTGAAAATCTTTCCCATGAAAGATTGAAGAAATTTTGACATATACATTCAAAATAGCAAACCAGCACTTCCCCCACATGTCTGAACTCTCTGCATCTGCCAGTGCAAGGACTCCTCAGGAGACAGGCTAGAGGGTCAGAGGGTTGAGCCAGGTGTGGAAGGATGGGGGGCCCTTAAGAGAGGCTGCTGCCCTAGGAGAGAGTCTCGCTGTGCTGGGGCCCCTGCAAGAGGAGAAAGTCAAGGACACTCCCTTCTTCCACCTATGCTGTGTCCTGGGTGTTCTCTGGGAGGGGCTGTGCAGAGGCTGTGTCAGATGTGACCTGCAAAGACCACTTGGACCCAGTATGAGTGGGTGAGGAGTAGAGGGCCTTCCCAGGCTCCTCCAGCCAGCAGAATTCCCGCACATGCCAGCCCAGGGTCTCCCTGGGTAGCCCTGAACCCAGGGCTGTGGCTGGGGGAGAGTGGGGGCACTGAGGCTTGAGCTTCCTGCCATGGGGATCAGGCAGGTGCCATGGTGGGCTGTCTAGGGGGCCCACAGCACTGACCAGGGACCTGAGGCATCTCCCTGGACTGTTGGGTCCTCCCCACCCTCCGCACGCCCACACTACACACCTGTGACATACCTCCACAGCTCAACCCCACAAGACATCTGCAAGCTGGGAAAAAAAACCTATAACACAGGAACTGTGAATCATTTAGTCTGTGTCTTACCCAGGATACAGCCCAGGGGGCAGCCTATCAGTAGCTCTGATGATCTGTTGCAGAGAGATGGGGAGGAGGGAGGTTTCTTGGCGAAGGGTAGGTGTAATCAAGCACACATCTCAGTGGAAGGTTGCTGCTAAGTCACGAGGACCAGACATCTTAGTTAACAGTTTTAGTGCCTTTCCAAGTATGGAAAAGTGCAAGAACTGGAATTGTACAGTCAGGCCACTCAAGATGGCTGTTCTCTTGTTCTCTGGATATCCCATGCCCACCCAGTGCCTGCTTCACCTACACCCTCTGCACCGTACTGACCTTCCTAGCTACTCATCCCCACCCTGACTAGTGATCATTCTTATCAAAGGGGCCGTGAGTGGTATGCTCCCCTCTGCTGGTTTCTCTGATGACCGATGAGCCAACCTGAAGTAATTCCCTCTATGACTGGGAACCTCCCCCTACCCTGGGAGCAAAGACAGCCTCGCATCCTGCCCGCCAGCTGCCGTGTCACTCCAAGACTCCACTCCAGACTCATATGCTCTCCCATCCTTTAAACCATTGATGACTCTACTGCTGACTGCAGGCTTTCTTCCATCTGGAAGCTGAACAAGCCCAGGGCTTGTAGGCCTGCAGGGTGTGACCCAACAGGGGTTCATAAAAATTTCTCCTGAAAATATCTGACTCTCTGAAGTCCTGTTCTGCCAGATATTCCCAGAACACAGAGTGCATTCTGCCTGAACCCCTTTTAGGATGTTTTGAAGATTGATGACTACAGTGGTTGAGATCTTCATTCTTGTAAACCAGGTGGCGAGTGGCATTCTAAGTGGCACACCCCAACTGCAATCCCACCAGGCCCTCCACAGCACCCCTCACTGCATACACCCCTGACAACATGATTTCCACCACACACAGTGTAGCATATCCCGTCACCTGCCCTTGACCTCCCCACATCCACCACATGCCTCCCCATGAAACACCTCGTAGACCATCTGTCAAACCCCTCCCAGACCCCTTGCAACACACACGCCCAACACAGCCACAGCAGACTCCCCACTGTGCATCCACGCACACACATACCCACACACCACCCTGCTGAGCTTTGAGTAGAGGCCCCCTTCCCTTTGCTATTGAGGGCATGTATGCATTAATCTGCTCTTACCTTTCCTAACTCTGGCAAGGATGTTGAGCTACTGGAATGAGAACAGTTTACTGCTGAGGGAAGGATTTACAATTGATGTCTAAAGGATGGTTAATATGTTGATTACATCTATTGTTTCCTGCAAAAATGAGTGAACCCATCTTGAATAGCAGAGAGCTTGTGGCCTGGATGGAGGGCCAGTCTGGCCCCATCTTGGTTTCTCTGCCTTCGCGACAGCAGGAAGTGAAATGACCCAGCCTTTTTGATCAGGCAGGAGCTTGTCCTAACTCTGTGTTTTAAGGTACCGCATCCTTGGATGAGCCTCGAGCTTCAGGGGACCTTCAGAAACAAGATGATAATATGTACTTCTCTGCATAGTGCTTGCAAAGATAAAAGATAACACAGAAGACAGCTCAGTCACCAGGCACAGTATACATGCTGACAAAATATGAGTTAGACCTAAAAAGTGCCTAGTACAGAGTATACTAAATAACTCTTAGCTGTGGCCATGGTTCCTATTGATTATTGACTTAACATGATTGGGATATATTATTGTCATCCAGAAGAGTTGAAAATGTGAAGAGATCAGAATTTAGAATTTCCGTGGCTACAATGACATGAGCTTTTGCTTTGGCCACAAATGGCATTTTGAACATTTAAGTAGCTGCTTGTCATTTTTTCCATGTCTTACCCCCAGCTCCAAAGCAGGGTCTGGGTCCTCTGTACCCTGAGCACAGCGCCACAGGGAAGATGTTAGGAATCTGGGTGGTTGGCATGGTTTCTTGATGAGCAAGTCATCCCAATAATGAAACTGTGCAGCTCATCAGAGCTGGGCTTTAGAAACAAAGCACCTTCCAAAGCCACAAAGCCATGGTTGTGTTCTCATTTACATGCTACTCTGTCAATTAACTTTACATGCCAATTAAATGGGACATTAAGCTGCCAATAGGCGTGCAACGCTGCATGCTCGAATCCTCTCCGCTTCACTCAATGACCTGAATTCCTTGCCTCCCATCCATTCTCAAGGCTCTTCCTCACCCACATCCCAGCCCCAGCAGAGACAAGCCATGCCCCTGTGCTGGGTCTCCTGTGGAAGCGAGGTTCAGGACACTAGTGAGTATGGCTGGATACTTGTGGAATTCTAATCAGAATATGAACAAAGGTTTCAGTTGCTTGGATGGATCTGAGTTAGCAACAATCTCATGTTTAAAAATGCCTCCTAGAAGCACTAAAGACAGGAGCTAGTGCCTGAGAGCACAAGGGATCCCCCTGGTACCTAAAGCAGCGGATTTTCAAGGAGCTATTCTGCTGCCAGCCCTGCTCTTCCTAGTTTTAGGTAAGCAAATCACAGTGCGCAAACAATTGCACTCATCTCACACGCTAGTAAAGTAGAGCTCAAAATTCTCCAAGCCAGGCTTCAACAGTACGTGAACCATGAACTTCCAGATATTCAAGCTGGATTTAGAAAAGGGCGAGGAACCAGAGATCAAATTGCCAACATCTGCTGGATCATCGAAAAAGCAAGAGAGTTCCAGAAAAACATCTATTTCTGCTCTATTGACTATGCCAAAGCCCTTGACTGTGTGAAAGTGAAGGTGAAGTCACTCAGTCGTGTCTGACTCTTTGCGACCCCATGGACTGTAGCCTATCCTCCGTCCATGGGATTTTCCAGGCAAGAGTGCTGGAGTGGATTGCCATTTCCTTCTCCAGGGGATCTTCCCGACCCAGGAATCGAACCCAGGTCTCCTGCATTGCAGGCAGATGCTTTACCATCTGAGCCACCAGGGAAGCCCCTTGACTGTGTGGATCACCACAGACTGTGGAAAATTCTTAAAGAGATGGGAATACCAAACCACCTGACCTGCCTCTTGAGAAATCTGTATGCAGGTCAGGAAGCAATAGTTAGAACTGGACATGGAACAACAGACTGGTTCCAAATCAGGAAAGGGGTACATCAAGTCTGTATGTTGTCACCCTGCTTATTTAACTTATATGCAGAGTACATCATGAGAAATGCTGTGCTGGATGAAGCATAAGCTGGAATCAAGATTGCCAGGAGAAATAACCTCAGATATGCAGATGACACCACACTTATGGCAGAAAGCAAAGAACTAAAAAGCCTCTTGATGAAAATGAAAGAAGAGAGTGAAAACGTTGGCTTAAAGCTCAACATTCAGAAAACAAAGATCATGGAATCCAGTCCCATCACTTCATGGCAAATAGATGGGGAAACAGTGGAAACAGTGACAGACTTTATTTTGGGGAGCTCCAAAATTGCTGCAGATGATAACTGCAGCCATGAAATTAAAAGACGCTTACTCCTTGGAAGAAAAGTTATGACCATCCTAGATAGCAAAAGCAGAGACATTACTTTGCCAACAAAGGTCCGTCTAGTCAAGACTCTGGTTTTTCCAGTAGTCATGTGTGGATGTGAGAGTTGGACTATAAAGAAAGCTGAGCACCGAAGAATTGATGCTTTTGAACTATGGTGTTGGAGAAGACTCTTGAGAGTCCCTCGGACTGCAAGGAGATCCAACCAGTCAATCCTAAAGGAAATCAACCCTGAATATTCATTGGAAGGACTGATACTGAAGGTGAAACTCCAGTACTTTGGCCACCCAATGCAAAGAACTGACTTATTTGAAAAGACCCTGATGCTGGGAAAGATTGAAAGTGGGAGGAGAAGGGGATGACAGAGGATGAGATGGTTCGATGGCATCACTGACTCAATGGACGTTGAGTTTGAGTAAACTCCGGGTGTTGGTGATGGACCGGGAGGCCTGGTCGTGCTGCAGTCCATGGGGTCACAAGAAGTCAGACACAACTGAGCAACTGAGCTGAACTGAACTGTTCACAGTGCACAAATGCAGTTAATCCAGGGAGCCTGGTCTGACACAGCCCACAAGCTAGCATTTCATTTTTCAAACCCTTACTTTTATATTGCCATTGGCAATAGATATGGCAGTGCTTAATTCTTCCCTCCTTCTGTGGTTCGGGCACTTTAGTAATTTAAAAGCGCTTCTTTTCTCTCTTCATCTAGAGAAGTAAAAATAATTATAATAGAAGATGGGCAATTTGCAGCTACAATGCCAGGCTGATAATCAAAAACTTGTAAGTGGAAACATGAGCATATGTTTATCACTTCTTGAAATTAGGATGCAATTGAAAGGAGCTGTGGCCTCAAAGAGAGGGCATTATGGAAGGGAAAGCAGGCTGAGTTGTTTGTTGGAGACCTGCCTGCTAATGAGGTTTGTAAGTTGCTATTGCCTCAGGAGCAGTGAATAAAGGAAGGTGTCCCTGGGGGACTGCTTTGCTGCTCAGGAGACCCTCAGGTAATCACTTGTGGATTGAACATTCTGTGTAAGCGTGTCTGGGCTCCCCAGCCACCACCATCAGGATCAAGCTCCACCTTGGCAACACAGAACACAAGGCCCTTGGCAACCAGGTCTTGGAGAACCCTGTCTTCCCCACCCTACACCACCCCATCCCCCTCCACCAGCCTTAGCTACTCTGTTGACCCTCTTACATCCCTGAGTCTCGCAAGCCTATAGCTTCCCTCTTCCCCAGGTTTGCAAGCAGTTTTCCCAACTCAGTCCCCTACCTAACTCCTGTTCATTTGTCAAAGCCCCAAACACCTGTTACTTCCTCTTAGAACCTTTCTATGTGCCTTTTGCACACTGTCAGCCTGACTGGGATGGGAACCCTCTTCTGTGCCCTCTGCCTCCCTCTGTTTCCATTTATGCTGATTCCAATATGCGTTTTGAACAGCAGGTAGCTTGTCTGCCCCCCACCAGCGGAGCCCTTACCCTTCTGTCTCCCCACTTCCTGGCACACTGCCTGACACATAGTAGATGCTGATTGATGTTTGCTGAATGAAGGGATTATAAATGACAGTGAAGGAGTGTGAAACAATTTAAAGTTTGTCTTTAAAACACAGTTATCCCATTGATGAAATAAACACATAATGCATTCTATAGCCAAGTGGGAGGTTTGGGACTTCTGTGTCCACATTTATTTTTGTGATAAACTGATGGGTGGGTTGTGAGGTTGGCCTGTCCAGTTTTTAAGTCAAGAGCAAAACTGGCCTGAAATACCTAGTGGTTTCGCTTCACTTCTGTCTTCCATTCTACATGTCTGTATATCATAATCAGGACAACAGTATGCTTACTGCTTTGCATCTTATTTTTGTGATATTATTGGAAGCATGGACGGGCACACAAGTGCTTTTGGCATGAAAAGAAGGTCAGCCTTATTAATAAAGCATCTATGAGCCCAGGAAACAAGTTCATCTCCATTTGTGCCCTTCCTCTCTAACCCAGGGTCCAGCTCGCTCTCTGCCTGCCGCTGAGTAGACACGTTCGCCAGTGATTGACTGTCTCATCACTGCCCTTATTTCTGAGCAGTTCCAGGCTCGTGGGCAGTAGAGGTGTGACTTTCACATTTAAATCGGCTTCCTTGTTTGAAGTTGATTTTATTTTTATCTTCAGGCAAGTTAGCTCTCACACCCCAAGCCACGGGAGAGAAGAGAAGGTGTGTCTCCCGCCCAGGGTCTCCCCTGTAAGATGCTCCCATAGGGTGGGGATGCTCCAGAGCCATTGTCAGGCCAGGGCTGGGCCATCCCAGACTCTCCATGTACTCTGTGCTCTCCCAACTCCTGGGACCCAGGGATGGGAGAGGAGAGGAGTCCGGTCTGGGAGGGAGCAGGATCTGACATGAGGTCAGACACTGCATGTCCTGACAGGATCCCTTGGCTAGTCTCCATCCTTCCGACCCATGAAGCACATGGCAGCGTGAGCCAGGATCTCTGGTCCTCATGTCTGCATCCAGCTCTGAGATGTGGCCACGCCCTAGGTCTGAGTTAGAATGTGCTGTCCTCTGTGATTCTGGCAGTGAGTGAGTCCAAGTAGGGAGGGGAAGGGGGTGTCTCGGCCACCTGGATTTGCTAGAAAGGTTCAGGAGCGGGGGTAGGATTGGCCTGTGGGGAGGCTTATTTCTGCATTCAGCCAGTGTTTCCTAAGCCCAGATTACCTTCCAGTCCTGTGCCAGACACAGAGGTCCTAAAGACAGCAAGCTGAGCCAGGCTCTTCTGGTCTGGAGTGCCTAATCCAGCGGGCCAGGCAGGCCAGGCATATACACACGCTGTCCCCAGCCCCCCAGGCCTGGCCAAGCCCCCTGCCCACCTTCTCCTGCCACACCTCTGGCATGCAGCACTTATCAGTCAGTTGCATTTGTTTCCGAAGGTGTTGGTGCCCACTGTACTTGGAATAAATCACATGACATTACTAAATGTTGCATAAACTGATGGATTAGGGTAGGGTGGAGAAAGAGTAGGGCTTTTTGAGGATTGAATACTTTGAAAAGGCTCAAAAAGATGAGTGGCTCCTTCCCACCCACCAGGTGTTGGTGAAAGAACTTGACTATAAAAAACTGGTGGGGCGGGGAACAGATGAGAAACATCAAGACAGATCCTTGCACTCAGCTCCCCCTAGTACCCTCCCCACCTGGAAGAAGCTGGAATGGGGAACTGATGCTGATGGATAGGGTTTGTGAAGCTCCAAGCCCTGCTCAAAAACAGAGCCTTGGCCCTGCATCAGACCGCCCACTTGTATGGGTCTAACTTAAAGCTGAAGTTTTGCCTAGACTTTCTGAGAATGATTCCTTGCTTTGACCATTTGTTTCTGCTTCCCCAGCCAGAAATGAAGGTAAGAAGTCACCTTCAGCAGCCGGGGTGGGGCTGAGGGCTGACTGCTAGAAGCTGAGACTTACACGGCCGTGTTACGGACCACCTCTCTGCCTTGTCAATAAGCTTGGGCTCCATCCTGAGGACAGAGGAGAGGATGAACTCAGTGTATGCAGGAGAGGCTGGACAGGGGAGCGGGGAGCAGGGGAGCCATGTGGTAGCCCCATGAACACAAGGAAGGCCAGGGCCAGGCATTATGGGGGGTGGAGGGGTTGGAGAAGAAAGGCGATAAGAGAGGGCCCTGGGATGTAGAATGCACAGGACTCCACGATGGATGACTTGAGAGGAGGGTGGTGGTGGGAGGGCAAAAGGGGGCCTCAAATCCCTTGCACACAGCTGCCTAGATGACGGTGCTGTTCATTTATGGAAAGTTGGAGAAGGTGGTTTAGGTAAACTGAGGGGGTAGTGTTGTGTTCCAGGTGGACAGTAGAGCTCCCAGGAAAGGGAGGAAGCAAGAGGTGCCTGGCCAGATGCCTGCCTCCTGAATTCAGTGAGCATTGGTTAAGCACCATCTGTATATTAGGCTGAAGGCCAGGAATGCCAGGAACAAGCATGTTGGTCTCAGACACAGAGGAAGAAGGGCCAGCCTGGGAGAGATGCACGCAGCTGCTGGGTGGGCAGCAAGGCATGAGGTTTCCGCCCCTCAGTGCCATCCTCAGTGCTGCTGATGTGGGACGAGGAGCCGCTCTCGTGAGGAAACAGTGAGTTATGACCGTTGGAGTTTGGGGAGGTAGTAAACAGTTGGGGGGAGGGTGTTCTGGACGGAGGCCAGAAACTCACTTGAGGATGTGGAGGCAGAGAAGCAGAGGGAGAGGTCAGCATTTTGTAGTTTTCTATTACTTTTTAATTACAAGAGTTTTTTTGTTGTTTATATTTTTAAGGAAAAAAACCTTATCAGATTTTTAACCTTTTGCATCATTCCATGACACATTGAGAGGTGTGAGGTTTTTTGCATCAGAATTTTTTTTTAAATACCTATTCTGAGTCTGGTTTTCTTTGCAGAATGACCTCTTAGGAACCTTTTCATCCAAGCATAAGTATTTTCATAAACTGGAGCAGACACAGGAAATGACAGAATACCACCAATAAGATGACATTTATGAAGCAAAGATTCCTTAAACTGAAACGTCTCGTATTTTTTTCTCACTGTGTCCATCTGTTCAACATTTTAACTCCATTGTTTGAATAAAATAGAGGCAGGATGCAGTATCTTGAAACCTGTTTTGTACTTTGAATATTTTTATTCGTCTCTTGAGTGAATGTGCATCAAGCTCGGAATTTTCTTGACTTCGCTTCTGGACTTCCAGAGTTACAGCCAGCACTGACAGCAATTGCCAGCTTCTCTCGGGAGAGGGAAGAGACGGTGATTTACTGGGTTTCTATCCTCCCTCCTACTGAAAGAAGCTGTGGAGGATCTGTTTGTTCTTGCTTTCAAAATTAAAGCGACTTCAATTTAGTTTTGAGAATTTTGCAGTTCCACTTAAGCACTGTGCTGTTGGGGACCTCGGAATCCAGGCTGTGAAGTTCCCCCGAGTGTGTGCTCACGGGTCCACACTGCTGTCGTCTGGTTCATACCCAGGTCTTGGGAGGCAGCCCGAGAGCCCACAGTGTAGGGTCAGGGCCCAGCTCACTCCTCCACCGTATGTAACCTGGAACAAAGTAGTTCACTTCTCTTTGCCCTAGTTTCCTCATCTGCAAAGGGGGAATAATAGCATCTAATTGAAATAATGTGCATAAGCTGTTAGCAACGGTGCCCCATAAATAGGAATGATGACACGTGTGTACTCTATCACTTCAGTCGTGTCCAACTCTTTGCAACCTCATGGACTGTAGCCTGCCAGGCTCCTCTGTCCATGGAATTCTCCAGGCGAGAATACTCGAGTGGGTTGTCATCCCCTCTTCCAGGGGATTTTCCCAACCCAGAGATTGATCTTGCATTGCAGGCAGATTCTTTCCTGCTAGCCACCCGGGAAACCCCCAGTAATGACATGATCTGGCTCCAATGCAAACTCTCCAATGCTCATTCACGCAGAGCTGCTTAGCCTGGTTTCTGGGCTACTTGCATTTCATGGGTACCTGCACTAAATTGGATTATGGTTCATGGGGCTCTTCCACCAGCCATGGACCACCTCTGGACTAAGATGCTATTGAATCTCCTCTGGGAGCCCACACCTGGCCCAGGCACCAGCTGGCTCAGGAAGGGCAAGTCTTCTCCAGGCCTCTGTCCTCCAAGCATCCCCTCCAACCTGGGCTCTAGGTAAGGACCTGGACCTTTCACTGCTCAGGCCTGAAGCTGGGTGGAAGATGACAGCTGGACACAGATCAACCAGTGGGCCCCAGATATCCCATCAGTAGAAGGGCGATTCCTGAACACCTGGGAGGAGTAGAGGGCATTCAGAGAAATACTTGCTTTGGAACAACAGAGGAGAAGTGGCTGGAACAGGAGCCCTGAGCCATGGCTTAAAGAAGCTCTGACCGGTCGTTAGGGGGTTGAGTGGGAGTGGGGGAAAAATAAAGCAGGGTCATTGTGCACCCTTGTCCAGGATTCTGAGGCCAAGACTCTGGTGTTTGCTCTGTCCTCAGACCTGCCAGGCCCCCCCTGTGGGTCAGCAATAAAAAAATCCACCTGCAGTTCAGGAGTCGGGGGTTCAATCCCTGGGTCAGGAAGATCCCACAGAGAAGGGAATGGCAATCCACTCCAGTATTCTTGCCTGGAAAATCCCATGGACAGAGGAGCCTGACAGGCTACTGTCCATGGGGCCACAAAGAGTCAGACACAACTTAGTGACTAAACAACAGCAACAGACCTGCCAGCTTCCCACACAGGCAGCTTGCACCGTGCCATTGCCCTGGACCACCTTAACTCCAGCAGCTGCCTTTGAGCCACACCCCTGGATTCTCAGGAGCCCGAAATCTCATCATCTGATGAAAAAGCAATTCAGAGCCATTGGCAGTGGGTCAGCGGTATCGTCTTAGATAAAGTGCCACACATTATTAGCTTCTGCTCTCTTAATATCACGGATGTTGGGCAGACTTCCTCCTCTCAGAATCACCTCTGGCTTTGGACTCATTTGGCATGAATATATGTGGAATCATCGGTGGAGTTTTTAATCAAATTCTCCCCCCTTTGGATTACTGAGAAATGTACTTTCTCCAGCTAAGGTGCACTACAAAAACAGCTTTGCAGGAAAAAAAAAAAAAAGGACATAAAATTTAGAGATAAAATTCATACAGTGGGAGCTGCTGCATGGTTTCTAACTCAAGCGTTTTCATGTTACAAATGTTTTATTTTCTGCAGGTCTCTCTGTATTATCTTTTCTGTTGAAGTTCTTCATATAATCAGGCTTGAATGAGTCTCCAGTGTTCTTACAGAGTCTTACGGAAGTCATAGTTAAGGTGTCCTGACAACTCTGGGGAGGTCCCAGGTAGCTCAGTGGTAAAGAACCCGCCTACCAGTGCAGGAGATGCAAGTTCAGTCTCTGGGTCTGGAAGATCCTCTGGAGGAAGAAATACTCCCTCCAGTATTCTGGCCTGGAGAATCCCATGGACAGAGGAGCCTGGAGGGCTACATCTGTGGGATAACAAAGAGTCAGACACGACGGAGCGACTGAGCATGCACACACAGAGAATAACTCTGTACTGCTTATTTTCCAAAATGCTTTCCTTTTACGGTAGAAATGTCCATAACTAATTAAATTAGGGGGTGATTTTAAATAATTACTTCTGAGGTATCAGGTGAGGACAGTTTTATGGTTTTTTTATGTAAAAGACCTTGAGTTGATTTTCTCTGGTTATTTCTTGGATCCTACTGTTGAGAGGAAATCAGATACTCCTTTTTGTAAGTGAAGTTACAATATCTTCCCTGAAGGGTTTTAGAAATAAGCTCCATCTCTCCTGGAATGATGTCTGAGACTTCTGCTTCCAGGAAAGGAAATATAGTAGAGAATTCCTCCAGGCCCTTTCCAATCTCGTATCTCTCTGAATTTATTACCTGTGCAAAAGGAGTCTTCTGCATTCCCTGCTTTTGTTCCAGGCTGCCGGTCTCATTAGGCCTAGTGATGAGGATTATATGTCATGATGCAATCCTTGGATAAAACCTAAAAATCTCCATAACCTAAGAGCTTGGCTTATAAGGCAGCGTCACAGTGTATTAGAAGTCTCAGCCCAAGCTCTGATTCTAGCTCTGTTACTACCTTACTGTGTGACCATTGGATCAGCAGCTTTGCCTCTCTGGTCCTCAGTTTCCTCAACTATAAAACAGAGGGTTTGATCCAGATGTTCAGATTCTGTGAATGGAAGCACAAAACCAACAGGGTTCAATATTTGTTGGGTTTTTTTTTTTTTTTTTTTGCTCACCACACGGCCTGTGAGATCTTAGCTACTGGACCAGGGATCAAACCCACACCCCCTGGAGTGGAAGCACAGAGTCTTAACCACTGGACCACCAGGGAAGTCCCAAGGGTTCAATGTTTGGATTAAGTCTAAGCCTTCTAGATATAGCAGTCCCTCTGTTTAAGGACAAATCCAGCTCCCAATCTTTTGTTTTTGCAATAGTTTCTTTAAAGGAGATGAAAGTCTTTTTTCTGAAATTTGTAGTAAGGAATCCTAAAATGTCATGACTTTTGATGATTTGCAGCAAATCTTGGAGAAACAGTTGGAAAAATAAACACTTCATATTATATAGGAGAGAGAGAGTACTGTTTCCTTTCACTCCACAAAAAGCAGTAATTTCACTGAGAGCCATCAGTGCAGAGGTATTGGCAGAGACCTGTTAACCTTCACAGCCCTGTGCTCAGAGAGCACGCGTTAGAGATGGAAGTGACCCGTGACCCTGCTTTTATCTGAAAGGGAATTGCACGTCATGGTTTCTTGTTGTCCAGAAATCTCATCTTTGCTTTGATGTCCCAAGGTACACTCCTATCACATCTCCAGTGCCCCTGAATTGAATGGGGGGAGGTCAATGCATATTTCCCCAGCTTTATTCATGCCTTTTTGGTGCAGTTGATCAACCTGATTGTACGTTGATCCCAAAGAGTGCTTCCAGTGGGCAAGTAACTAGGGGACTCTTTCGATCCAAGATCCCTGTCTTCCTGTGTGATGGAGTGTGGTTGGGGTGTTCTTTGGGGTGCACTCTGAGGATCCTTTTCTAAGGCATAAGCTCCTGTCCTGCTGGGCAGCTCACTTAAGGAGAAAGGCTGTGCTCAGACAGTTCTGCTCACCAGCAAGAAAACCACCCTTCCAGGGGACAAAACCTTTCAAAACATCCTCATGTAGAATTTCTCTGTGCTCCAAAGACAGATTCCCCTTGGCTTTGATGCGAAACAGACGAGCCAGTGAATAGAGGGTTTGCCCTACTCCTGTGGAAGAGACAGTAGACACGCTTGCCTGGGCCTCTGATCTGCTCTGTGTGCGCACTCAGTCGCTTCAGTCATGTCCGACTCTCTGTGACCACATGGACTAGAGCCCACCAGGCTCCTCTGTCCATGGGAATTCTCCAGGCAAGAATACTGGAGGGGGTTGCCATGCCCTCCTCCAGGGGATCTTACCAACCCAGGGATCGAAGCCAGGTCTCGTGCGTCTTCTGCATCACAGGCGGATTCTTCACTGCTGAGCCACTGAGGAAGCCCTCTAGTCTGCTGACTATGCCATTTTTTCTTCTATAAATAAAAACATGGCAGCACCACTAGGGAAGTTTGTGTAAAAACCAACATTTTCGCCTCCAGCCCTGCGACATTAGCTGGCTTACAGGCAACCTCGCGAAGTCACAGCCAGTCTCTAAAGAGCTCCAGCTGCCCAATCCTCCCTCTGGCCACAGTGAACCTAGTACCTACACGGCATGTCTTTATTGCATGTTCATCTTTTCTTTCTTAAACCTGCAAAAGGGGTACACACTTAAGGAGAAAGAGGATTCATGTAAATAAGAAGTCCAAGTCTGTCCCTCCTCCTACTGTCCCCCCAACAAACCCTCCCCTATCCAGAGATAATGACTTACATTTGATGAGCACTCGTCTGGGATACACACACATATATAGGTGTATATATTATGTATTATTCCCGTGTATTACAACATAGATGGCTTCATTCAACCAAAATGAGATAGTATTATAATACTGTCTATAACATTCTTTCTTTTCTCTTCAACATTTACTCATTGTTAACCTCCCATATCAGTATATGCATAGAGATGTTACTTTTTAATAGCTGGGTGCCAAAATACCCTGTTGGTAGACATTCAGGTCTCTAATATTTCACTCTTCCAAATAAACCTTCAGAGAATAATGTTGTGACATACCCTCACAGGCATCTGGCTATGTTTACTAACAACTACAATGAATTTAGGGATTCCCAGGTGGCTCAGTGGTAAAGAATCTGCCTGCAAATGCAGGAGACTCAAAACATGCAGGTTTGATCCCTGGGTTGGGAAGATCCTTTGGAATAGGTAATGGCAACCTGAACCAGTATTCTTGCCTGGAAAAATCTCATGGACAGAGGAGCCTGGCGGGCTACAGTCCATGGGGTTTCAAAGAGTAGGATGTGACTGAGCAGACAATGCATTTATTTGAAGATATGTTCCCCTCACACACACACACACCCCAGCCCTATCTAAGCTATGAGGTTAGTTTATGACACACACACACAGACACACACAGATACACAGACACACACACCCCAGCCCTATCTAAGCTATGAGGTTAATTTATGACAAGTGTCTTAAATCCTTGGTACCTCCTTCACACTTGGGCTTCCCAGGTGGCTCTGGTAAAGATTCCCCTTGCCAATGCAGGAGACACATGTTCAGTCCCTTGGTTGGGAAGATCCCCTGGAGGAGGAAATGGCAATCCACTCTAGTGTTCTTGCCTGGGGAATCCCATGGGCAGAGGAGCCTAGCAGGCTAAGTTCATAGGGTCACAAAGAGTTAGACACAACTGAGCAACTGAACATGCAGTCACTCCCTTCACACTTACATATTCAAATGTTTGCTTTAAGAACTAGACATTGGGACTTCCCTGGTGGTCCAGGGGCAAAGACTCTGTGTTCCTAGTGCAGGGGGCCCAGGTTCGATCCTTGGTCTGGGAACTAGATACCACATGGTGCAACTAAGAGTTTGCATGCTGCAACTAAGACCTGGCACAGCCAAATAAATTTTTAAATAAAAAACTAGACCTGTTTGCTTCATGCACTCAGCCCCAAGCTTCAGGAGAGGAGTGGCCCAGAGTCGTTCCTGAGGAACTGGGCAGGGGGTGGGGGGTAGTGGCTGCCTGCTTTTCTTACCCTGTGCTTGGTGGACCTGACTATTGTACATTCAGCCTTCTCTCTGGCCACTTGCTTGGAGGCAGGAAGTTGAAGTCTGCCACCGCCAAAGGAACCAGAGTGTTTGGGATGGTTTTGTACAAACCAAAACCTTCCCCTGCAGCACCTCTACAAGCATATTAGTTTCCTGGGGCTGGTGTAACAAAAGATCACAAACTTGATGGTTTTAAACAATAGAACTTTATTTTCTCAGAGTTCTGCAGGCCACAAGTCTCAAGTTAGTATCACTAAGCCAAAATCAAGGTGTCAACAGGCCCACTTGCCCTCTGGAAGTTCTGGAAATGTGTGTGCGGGGCAGGACGTCTGTCTCTTGCCTCTTCCAGCTTCTGGTAGCTGCCAGTATTCCTTGGCTTGTGGCCACATCACTGTAGTCTTCAAGAATATCATCTCCAAATTTCTCTCTGCATCATCCTCACGTGGACTTTCTTCTCTGTGTGTGTCCAGTCTCCCTTTCTCTCCTCCTTACATGTGGCTGCATTTAGGGCCTTCTGCATAATCCAGGATGACTTCCTCATCTCAAGCTCCTTAACTTAAGCACATCTGCAAAGACTTTTTTTCCAAATGAGGTCACATTGACAGGTTCCAGGGATTAGGACCTGATACGTTTGGGGACATCTTTCAGCCTTTACTATGGGATTCTCCAAATCTCATAAAGAAATCTTTTCTAGTGTATACTTTAGCTTCCTGCTGAGGCACACTTGATATTTCCTTGAACTTTGGAAGAATGTATTTTCATTCATAAGGAAGACAGAAAGAAATGTTATTTCACTCTGTGCATTGAAAAGTAGGCTAGAAAGTCAAGGTCAGACAGCAAATCTCTGGCTGATGACCTCTTTAAACTGGAGACTACATGGCATGAACTGCATGTACAACTGCGATGAGTTAAATCACAAACATGTCTGTCTTCCTGTTTTAAGTTGGAAATATTTAAGCTTCCCAAGTGTCTCAGTGGTAAAGAATCTGCCTACCAAGCAGGAGACCCGGGTTTGATCCTTGGGTTGGAAAGATCCCCTGGAGAAGGAAATGGCAACCCACTCCAGTATTCTTGCCTGGGAAATTCCATGGACAACGGAGCCTGGTGGACTACAGTTCATGGGATCACAGAGTCAGACACGACTAAGCGACTAAACAGCAGCAACATTCATGTTATAGTTTGTATGCCTTCACTAGAAGGAGTGGAGCAGCTGTCTGTTCTTCCTTCCCTCCTACAGATCAAACCATGAAATTCGTCTTTTAAACCTGTACAGAGGATGTACACACAAGTATTTTACTGTTGTGAAAACAATGGGGCGGGGGAGCGGGTGCGGGAGGGGCCATTGAGCTGTATTAAGGGGGTAAGGCCAGGAGCAGCACGTGCATCTCAGGTGGTTGATGCTACTGAAACACCAGGATGAGGTTCGTGAGCACACATTAACTGACAGCATCAGCTCCTTCAAACTCACCAGTGCGAAAGGCCTATTATAGCTTCGGACCTGGCCCTGCCCTTGCCACCTGAACGCTAATGTCTCGTACTTCCATTTCCCAATTTCACAGCAGACCTGCATACTCATAAATTAAACTGCACTACTCAGCATTATCTGTGTGCGTTCCAGGATTTGGTCCAAAATGGCCCAAACTCCTGCCTATTTCAGCAGAACTCCCTTTGGCTACCACCTGTTAATATGTTATAGAGACATTAGAACAGTGATCTGAGAGTGCAGACCAGGCAGGTGGAGAACACACTTCCCTGCACAGAGGTCTGCCAGCAGGCGGGAGTGACCCAGGGCAGTGAGCATGAGGGGATACTGGCAGCAGCCTTTCAGACAGGGGGTGGGGCCCAGGCAGACCCACCTCACCAGAAACACAAAAGGTGGTGTGTCTGCCAATCTTTCTTATAGAGAATCTGGAATATGAATGGCTAGAGTTGAAAGAACTAATCAGTTCAAAGAAATTAAATAAAGAAAGCCCTGAATAGGGCTGGGTTTTGTCACTTTCTAAGACGGTGGAGGGAATTAAAAAACATACTGAGAT
Organism: Oryx dammah; assembly: GCF_014754425.2. Taxonomy (NCBI): domain Eukaryota; kingdom Metazoa; phylum Chordata; class Mammalia; order Artiodactyla; family Bovidae; genus Oryx; species Oryx dammah. The sequence continues at coordinate 27,894,213 of NW_024070186.1, read as the reverse complement.
GCTAACCACTGAACCAGGTTATCAAAGGTAAAAGAAATACAGCGATGCTTTGCTTCCCAACATAATAGACTAAACACTGATACTTTTGTGATCAAAATAATGCGACTAATTCAGAAGGGCCTTTTAATATAAAGTTATAGTGTCATCCTCAGAGGATGAGATGGTTGGATGGTATCACTGACCCAATGGACGTGAGTCTGAGCAAGCTCTGGGAGATGGTGAAGGACAGGGAAGCCTGGCGTGCTACAGTCCATGGGGTCTCCAGGAGTCAGACATGACTGAACAACTGAACAACAAGTCTAGGGCTTTAGAGTCAGTTATTTTTATATGTACTCTTTTATAATATACTTGTCATGAATCTCATTTTCTAGATATTTAAATCTCGAAAGAAATCATTATTATTATTTGTACACAATCAGTATTTATTTATTTTTCTATTAGGTTTACTTTTGTTTGTGTCTATGTTTTTGTCTGGATCTTTTCCTTTCTGCCTAAACAACTATTTTGCTTTTTGACAATAATTGATAAAAATAAATTTTCTTACTATTAAAAAAGTTATAGTGTCATCCCTACCCCATTTGCCTGCCTCCCAAAGGTTCGGTTCAGTTCAGTTCAGTCACTCAGTCGAGTCCGACTCTTTGCGACCCCATGAATCACAGCATGCCAGGCCTTCCTGTCCATCACCAACTCCTGGAGTTCACTCAGACTCACATCCATCAAGTCAGTGATGCCATCCAGCCATCTCATCCTCTGTCGTCCCCTTCTCCTCCTGCCCCCAATCCCTCCCAGCATCAGAGTCTTTTCCAGTGAGTCAACTCTTCGCATGAGGTGGCCAAAGTACTGGAGTTTCAGCTTCAGCATCATTCCTTCCAAAGAAATCCCAGGGCTGATCTCCTTCAGAATGGACTGGTTGGATCTCCTTGCAGTCCAAGGGACTTTCAGGAGTCTTCTCCAACACCACAATTCAAAAGCATCAATTCTTCAGCACTCAGCCTTCTTCACAGTCCAGTTCTCACATCCATACATGACCACAGGAAAAACCATAGCCTTGACTAGACAGACCTTAATAGGCAAAGTAATGTCTCTGCTTTTGAATATGCTATCCAGGTTGGTCATAACTTTTCTTCCAAGGAGTACGCGTCTTTTAATTTCATGGCTCCAGTCACCATCTGCAGTGATTTTGGAGCCTAAAAAAATTAAGTCTGACACTGTTTCCACTGTTTCCCCATCTATTTCCCATGAAGGTAGCCTCTTTAAATTATTTGAGGGATTAAACATACGATGATAGCCATTGAGTCCTGTTAAGAAAGATAGGTTTAACTCATTTATATTTGTACCCGTCCCTTCTTTCCTCTCATTTTTGATGTTTTTATTATTTTTTATTATTTTACTGGTTACCTTTTTATTTTAAATAGTATACTTTTATTTCTTGAGTCACAAATGATGCGTTCTTAATAACCATTCCCACTTCTTTCTTCCCAACAAATCCAGTTTTATTGAAAGTAGCAATGTGCCATCTAAACAAATTATACTTCTCTGTTTTCCTTGTGAAAAGGACAGTCATGTCACTGTGTTCTAGCCAGTAAGATGTAAGCAGTTGTGGATGGGGCTTCAGGAGAGTTCTACTGACTCAGCAGGTTGGCCTATTTTGCCCTTCCCCCCACTTTCTTCTTACTTGGAACACAGATGTGATGGCCAGAGCCATAGCAGCCATCTTGTGGCCATGAGACAAGATGAAATAGTCTATATTCTAAGAATGACAAAGAAATCTAGAGGGATCCAGAAATACTTATGATAGCAGACCTGCTATACTACCCCTGAACCGCCTACCTTCTAGCTTCTTTTTTTGGAGGAGAAGTTTATGCTCTATCTTGTTTAAAGCACTACATTCCCCATGTCTGTTACAATCAAATCTCTATTTCTTATTCATAAACTGTAGTCAGTATCAAGACTCTCTATGAGGTAAGAAGAAAATACTGGAGCTTCTCCTCTTTGTCCCATTATTCTTTCCTTAACCGTTTCCCTTCTGGTAGCTGTATTCTCACATTGCCCAGGGTGTTAGCATTATCTTTGTATTATGGATTTATAATAGATTGACTCCAAAAGTTGTATACCATTAAATAGCATTTAAGTCATTTTGACTGTGTGAATGTTCACTCCAGGGTCAAGTACCCTTGGCCCACTCAAAGGGAAGTTCCTAACATCAGAGTAAAATGAATTTTCTTTTCTCATGTTCCGTCAGGGCTTAAAATTGTGTCACATTTTAATTTACATTATATAGCTTTCTGTTTTACTTGAATTTTTTTTTCTTCTAGGTATGGTTGAGAGAGAAATGCTTTCACTCTAATCTCAGTTTACCCAGGCTCTCAGCAAACACCTTTTTCTTAGAGGCCCACCTTTTCCTCTTCTGCCTGGGACGTGCTCTGCCACCTGCACAGCTCTCATCCTAATTTCACCAGCCTCCTAGGTTGTATCCCTTGCCTTCTACTTTATTAGTTTTTCTTCTTGGTTTTGCTGAAACACACTCCAGTGAACTTCTTAAGAAAGTGTGCCTCAGAGGTAAACTTTGATTCCATTCATGTCTAAAAATGTATTTACTCTGTCTTTATACTTAAATGATAGTCTAGCCAGATAGACAATTCTAGATTCAAAGGCATCTTCTTTTAGAAGTATGCAGCCATTGCTCATTATCTTTGACATCTAAGATTGCAAAGGAGAGGTCGGATGCCAGTCTTATTTTCATTCCTTTGTCTATGAACTTTCTTATTCCCTAGAAATCCTTGGCATCTTTTCTTTATCCTTAGTGTTCTGATTACTTCAGATCAAGTGTATTAGCAATTAGGTGATTTTGGTTGCAAGTCACAGCACACCAACTCAAAGCTGCTTAATGTTAAAAAACTTACTGGCCCATGTAATTGAGATGTCCTAGTTAGGATTGATATTAGGAGCAGTTCAATCAGTGCTCTGGCTTGCTTCTCTGCAATTCTCTTGGTTTATGCAGCTGGGTAGGTCTCAAAACAATCTGGAGAGAACAGAAAACAAAGAAGCAAAGCAGAGGTTAATGAGCAAGGCAGTGCAGTTGGAGCTTGGCATCAGAGAAGGCTCACCAAAGATCTTTGATTTTAAAATTTTAATTGTGGTAAAATACATATAACATAAAATTTATCATCTTAACCATTTTAAGTGTATAGTTCAATAGTGTTAAGTACACTCACAGTGTTATACAACCATCTCCAAAATTCACATCTTACAAAATTGAAGCTGTACTCCTCTCCAAACTCCCCATTCCCTCCTCCATCTAGTGTCTGGCAACCATTCTATTCTCTGTCTTTATGAGTTTAACTACTCTAGGCACCTCATGTAACTGAAACCATAGGGTATTTGTCTTTTTCTGATGCTTATTTCACTTAGCAGTGTCCTCAGGTTTCATCTTATGTGAAAGCATATACTAGAATTTTGTTTTTTGAAGGTGAAAAAATAGTCTGTTGTATGTAAATACCACATTTTGCTTATCTGTTCATCCATGATGAACACTTGGGTTGCTTCCACCTTTTAGCTATTGTGACTAGCTCTGCAAATATCTCTTTGAGACTCTGCCTTCAGTACTTTGGGGTATACCTAAAAGTAGATCTGATGACTCATATGGAAATTATATTTTTAATTTTTGAGGAACCTCTGTACTGTTTTCCACAGTACTTGCACCATTGTACATTCCCAGCCATTGTGCACAAGGATTCCAGTTTCTCCACATCCTCATCAACACTTGTTGCTTTATGTATTTTTGGTAGTAGCCATGCGGATGGGTATAAGGTAGAAGCTTAATGTAGTTCTGATTTGCATTTCCCTAGTGATTCGTGATGTTGAATCTTTTTATGTGCTTGCTGGCCAGTTGTATGTCTTCTTTGGAGAAATGTATATCCAAGTCCTCTTTTAATATGTTTATTTGTTTCTGTTGTTGTTAAGGAGACTTTTTATGTTGCCCAGGGGAGCAAAGTTAAATAGGTACAAATGGATATAGTAGGTAGAAAAAGCATTCTAGGCAGAGGGACCAGGCTTCCACAAGTCACCAGGTTGTGCTGGGCCAGAAGCACAGACAAGCAGGCAGCCAGGCACCGAACCAGAAAAGACATAGCTGGCCCCACCTGGAGAGCTGGGGGGAGGAGGAAGTCCTCCAGGGGAGCCACTGAGGGTGTGAAGACAATCCCACCAGATACATAGCTGACCTCAGGTCCCTGTGGGGACGTGCGGACAGTGAATGCTGTTGAGAGGGGTCTGTTAAGAGGCTCAGGAGGCAACTTCCCTTGAGATTAGATCCTGAGGGCCCAGGGTCAATCAAAAATCGTGTTCAAAATAGTCCCTGGAAAATTCCCAGTACATTAGCCACATGGGGTCCAACATACCACCCCTCCCTGGGACCCACACAGAGGGATTCCCTCAAGGACAGGTGCAGTGTCTGGCTTGCAGCCCAGATGAAGTGGCTGCTGTGACTTTAGGGACCATGTCATCCAGAAGGTCACTGTCTTTTTACACTGGAGTCACACTTGGCCAGCACACACTGTAAGGGTGAAGCAAGAACCAAGGCCTCCTGAACTATATCCGCTTGGATGCTTCAGGCCACAGTTAACTTACTACCCAACCGATAGCTGTGGCAGTTAAGGTATTTTAGCAGCTTAGAAATAAAGTCCGGAGAGAGGTAGTACTAGGTTAAATCAGTGACTTAATGAGACCATGACTTTGGGTATCCCCTTATTTCTGCAGCTCTCTAGGCCTTTCCTACATGATGACAGGAGGGCTGTGGCAGCCCCAAGTGGCTCATCCTACACCAGAGGCCAGAGCGGGGAGAGGCAAAGGAAGGGTCATCATGTTGCTGCTCTTTTGTCCAGTCGGAACATCTTTCCCAGAGACCCCTCCTCTTACATCTCATTGGCCAGGACTGGGTCACATGCCCACGCCCAACCAATCACAGCAAAGGAGACAGACTGCCATGGTGCATGTGGTGCCATGGATTCTGTATGAGTCAGTGTGCCTCCTCTTTGAGTAAAACCAGGTTTGTTGACCAAGTGAATGGGTGATCACTGCTACAGGAAGGACCAGCATAACTTCTGCCACATCATACTCCCTCCGGAACATCTGCTTGTGGAAGACAGTGAGCTTAAATCATTTCATTTTGGCTATATTTTCTTTCACACCTAAGTTATTATTTTGTTGATTTAGTGAGGCCTTCTCAGGCAAAATTCACCTGAGCCAGAAGCCTGTGGGAGGAAGCTTCTGTCTTAATTTTGGAGCAGATACCTCCAGATTTCTGTGTCTGGCTTTACCCCATCCTTTGGGCATGTGGTGGTCTGTAATTCATCTGGCCTGAGTGGGTTCTAACTCTATCCACTGAGCTTGAGGCTGGGGGGGGACATTCCTGTTTCCCCTGCAGCCAGGACTTTCCTTGTCCAGGCCGCTGGGTAGCGACTCTGCTCCAACTCCCAGGAATGCCATGCTCTTGCCCTGTACCCTCATAGATTACCATGTAACACAATGTCCTGTAAAAAATGCCAAAAGCCAGAGGGTGCCATTTAAATAATTTGGTTCTTCAGAAATCATAGGAGCAAATTAATATCTTTGCATAGTGAAAGGCACCAAGTCCTGACTTCGTGGGAGGGAGCCTGGTGCAGGTCATCTGGAGTGTTGTGTATGACGTGCTGGTAGATATATTGGGCCTCGGATTCTCCCAGCCCAGGCCTAAGTTGCCTGAAACACCGACTTCTCTAAATCCCTCATACGCTGCATGTAGGGCTCATGCCCAGAGATAAATAGTGGCCTCATTTGGCTTGCTCTGGCAGGAACAGATTGAATCTGTCTTGGACCAGTGATGTCTTTAATCAGGGCTGGCACAGGTGAATCCTGTTTCCTAACTTTTTAATGGAAGGCTTCCTCCTCCTCTTAGCATTGTGTAAGAGGTGAGGCCCTGATGTGTCTCTTTCATTCATCTTCATGATACCCCCATGGATGGGTATTGGGATATCCTCATTTTACAGAGAACTGGAGGGCTTGTTCAGAGGTGTAGAGCTTGGAACAAAAAGACAAGCATTTTCCATTCCAAAGGTCCCCCAATCGCAAGCACAGGTAACCTCAATTCAAGGCTAGACGTGCTCGTTGGGCTTCATTGTTTGAGTACACATGTCCTTGTATGCATGAGAAATGTTGACCTGTGCATCGGCTTCCTTGGAGACGTGGGCAGGGCCTGTGCTACCTCTCCTGCTAGTGGATTCTGAAGCAGTAACAGGCAAGAAACAAGACAAGATTTGTCTGTTAAAGATTCATAGAGGCTGCAGTAATTTCTATGAACTGCCTACCATTTGGCCCTCATCTCTGACCAGCACAAAAGTAATTGTCCATAGCATTAAATATATGTTGAATGAACTCGGTTAAAAATTTTAATTAATCACAGTCTAAAACCTGGCTCAAGTCTGATCTGACTTCATAGATCACTGCACAGATTTGCAGTTATCTGCTCATAACCATCGCATTCTGCTTATAACTCATTAAAGAAGGGAAGATGGGCTGCTCGGCTTATAATTTCTGGAGGAAATTATATTACATGAGATGGGAAAGGATTGCTCTGGACTTGGTTATATTGTGCCCAGTGACATTCTCAAGTGAACACCTATCTTTCAGAAGAAAGATTTGCCAGCATCTCCTTCGGCCTCCACTGGCCTGTCCTGCCTTCATGGAGGTCCCAGCCAGCTCCTCAGCTTTCCAGGTATTTCAGGAGCTCCCTGTCACACCCCCTCCACCCCCCTGCCCCATGCCTGGAGAAACTTGACAGCAGCGGCAACTTGTTTTCTTTTCAAGTGAATGAATGAACAAGCAAGGTAAACAAGTTGCCTTCTGTGTTAGAATTTTTAATTTGATTTTAAGACTGGTCCTAAAATTCAGTCCAGAGGAACTTGGGATAGAATAGAAAGCAGTTGGATGGTGCACAGAGAGGGGTTGGAAGGTAGGTGATGAGCCTGGTGAAACAGGTTATGACCAGATTATAAGGGTTTATGGATGCCATGCTCAGGAATGTCAACACTACTCAGAATCTGATTGGGTGGCAGAGGATTTAGAGGGAACCAGATGTGCATGTTAAAAGATCCCTTGGGCAGCTGAGCTGAGGATGTATCAGAGGTGAGACTGGAGACGGGAAACAGGTTAAGAGTGCACTCAGGTCCAATTGAGAAATAATGAGCCCCAGTCCAAGACAACAACTTTGGAATTTGAGAGAGAGCTGGATAATAAAGATATTACAGAGGTGGAACTGACAGGCTGTCAAGGTCAAGGAGGAGGAAGAGCCCAGATGGCTGCCAGTTTTGAGGTTTGGTCCCTAGAAGGGCCCTGGTGCCATCCCCTGCTGTCATTATGAACAGTTCTGCATTTTGCTGCCATATAGGAAACCCCCTTCCCCCACCGCCCAGGGCTATAGAGGGTATGGAATGGCTTTCCCAACACTAACTGTGTCTCACTGCCCCCTGCTGGACTGGAGCAGGGCCTTGGGCATGCACCCTGGACAAGGCCTGGGCAGAGACAAGAGAGGGAACAAAGAAGTCAGATGATGTGTCTGAAGGAGGAATCAGGATCCTGGGTTGGTCTGGGACAAGACATCAGACACAGTTCATGGGGTGAGAGCAAAATTCCAGTCCAAACGGGAGCTGACACCCTAGATTGCGAGACAGAAGTTTGAATGGGTTAAAATAAAGCAAATTGAAGACCAGGAAGCATTGGTTGTTGGAAGCAAGGGGGAAAGGAAGTTAGGAGGGTGGACAGACCTGGGGCTCTGCTCTTCTGGTTTGGAGGATGTTTCCTCCGCTGCCTCTTCCTGCTTCAGCCTAGATCAGTGCTCCCTGGCTCCCATTTTCATCTACTTTTCACTTTTACCTTGTCCCCCAATGAATAAGGTGAATATTCCTTATCCGCCTTCAACTCTTCATGAGAAGCACTGAGATCCTTGCCCTCAGGGCTTGACAGTCTGTTCTGCAAGAACAGTGTGAGGGCTCAACCTTATAGACAGAGTGTCACCTTGAAGAGGTCAGGAAAAGGAACACTTGACTTCGTGGTGGGCCACCAGGGGGAGCTCTGTGGGAGGGTTGGCTTAGAAGAGATTCTAGCTCTAGGAAGTGGCTTAACCAGAGACGGCCCCCACCCCACTCCCAGAAGCAGAAAGACTCAGAAGACTCATCAGAATGTGGCAGGTGGTCCCAGCTTGGTGAGGAGGTGGAGCACACGGAGCAAACAGAGAGAACAGTTAGGAGACAATTAGGAGAGGTGGAATGAGGCCAGAGTCTCCAAGTCTCCTTCTGATGCCAGATGAAGGACCTGACCTAGCTCATAAATGCCAGTGGAGAACAAAATTACTGAAGATTTAATCACTGGCTTAGCACAAAGGCCCAGATTTTGTAAAGTGCTTGGTGCATAGTAAACACTCAGTAGTTTATCACATTGGTCTGAGTGATTGAACCCAAACTTTAGAGCTAGTTCATCTGCTCAGAATATTGAGAAAAGATTGGATTGGGGCCATATTGGTGGTGGAGAGGTGATTCAAGAGTTTCTCTCACCCTATCATATGTGAAAGCCCTCACTGGGGATGGGAGTGACTGTCCAGTCCACAGCCACTGCCTCTCTCCAGGAATAGCATTGTACACTGGTGTGAGCCCCAGTCACCATGTGGGAACCGTGGGACTCCACCCAGCCTGGGACTGTGACACTATCCTGTCCCCAGTCCATCCTGACATCTCACGTTCAGCTCTTCCTTTATTCTGTGCAGTGGCCTGATGGCCTTCTGATCATGCCGTGATCCTTCACTGCTTTGCTTTTGGTGGGGAGGGGAATTGAGATAACCAGAGCTCCTGTTTCTTATTTGCACTTGCTCTAATTGGTACAAGAAAGTGATGAAATCCTCTAGTAGGGCAGGTCTCAGTTGTGATGAAAGGTGACCTCATGCAAAGAATATTGGATGCACTTGGAGGCTAATTGTATTGGAGGGACATGAGGAAGGATGATGAAGTGTCATAGCTAACTGGCAGGTCTTGATCATTGGTGACTGAAAACACAGATAAGGGCTATAGGCAGTCCAGAAGCAGGTGTGGGAGGCGGTGAATTCTGTTTGGGACACACGGAATGGTTAGAAGTTCTGGAGAACCTCTTATGGCCCAGCACTGTTCTGAGTACTCTACCTGGTCAACTCCAATAATCTTCATGACAATCTGAAGAGGTATGTGTAATGATCTCCATTTTCCATATAGGTCACTGAGGCTCAGAGAGTTGATTTAACTCATAACTGCAGGGCTATTCACCAAATACTTCTGGCTGTCTAACTTCAGGACACAGAGTCAGATTATATTTTCTAGCTTGTTGAAGTCAGGTGGGTTTGTTAGAAGTGACATGTGCCCATTTGACTCTCCAGAGCCTTCTTTTTCTCTGCTACAGTTAATGACTATTCCAGATAGTGACTCCTCCACTGACTTGGGTCCTAGATTGAGGACAAAGATGACACAGAGCCCTCAGTAAGCAAGGACTGGGAGTCTAAAGGAACATGAAATTAACTTTCATTGTTTTAAGCTACTGAGACTTGGGGATTGTTTGTTAATGTACCTCACCTGGCCTCTCCTGACTGACATGCTCAAGGTCACTCAGTTTGGAAGTACTTATTGGCTTTGAATCCATGTCTGTCTGGCTTGCTATCAAGCCAGTGCCAGATGGCCATCCATGGACCTATAGGGGCCCATAGCGGGGTCATGAGTAGCACAATAGATTTGGGCGTCATCTCTACAGTTGGGTGGAGAAGGCAATGGCACCCCACTCCAATACTCTTGCCTGGAAAATCCCATGGACAGAGGAGCATGGAAGGCTGCAGTCCATGGGGTCGCTAGAGGAAGGAATGGGGAGTTAGTCTGTGGACTTTGGCATGAGACTTATCTCTCTCCCTCATGTTCTTTCTCCCTGATGGTTTGTGGTCAGCTCCACATGCCTGCTAAGTAAGTAGGACATCATTGCTGCCTGCTGGGTCTGATGGTTCAGAGACGTTGGCTTGAGCTTGTCGACAGCTGCACACTCATAACATTGCTAAAAACTTCATAAACTCTGAAGTCTGGAAATAGCCCAAGTGATTTCAGGTTTTGCTCACTTGTAAATGTTTGAGTATTGTGTCCACAAATTGCAAATTGAGTAACTCAATTTTGAGGCACAGCTGTTATTTGGAAAAGACCCATCTAGGAACGCAAACTCCTTGCAAAATGATTGCGCTTCATTTCTGTCAAGTATCAGAAAACCATTAAACTGCCAAGCCATATGGCAAATGCCCACTCGAAGCAGAGCGCGACAGCGCACCATAATGAATCTGTTTTGGGGGGAAAGAGATAGGACAGAGTCTGGCTTTTGTGATCCACAGAAAAGCAGATTCACTACTGCACATTTCAGCCTTCTAGAGTCCTGAGTAAGGATTTTTCCTCCTATGAAAAATTCATATACAAAATTAAGTGATGGTAGAATTTTTTGTTAGGTGTATTTTCCCTGTCAAACAATATCCATTTGAGTTTTTGTATATAAAATAGGTTTAACAGTGACAATAGAAACTTAAAAGTTTACACACTTTTAATTGCTTTATATCCAAATTCAATAAACATTCCTTGTGTGTGTGTTAGTTGCTCAATCGTGTCTGACTATTTGTGACCCCATGGACTGTAGCCCAGTAGGCTCCTCTGTCCATGGAACTTCCCAGGCAAGAATACTAGAGTGGGTGGCCATTCCTTCAACCTAAACTGATTTAGGTTTAGTTGCATATAACAGAAAATAGAAAATAATAGCAATTTAGGAGATTATTTCTCTCCTCAGTTAAAAAAAGAAAAAAAAAAAAAAAAAACACCTGGAGGTCAGCAATCTAGGTCCTCAGGGTCCTGACTTTCTCTTGGCTTGCTCTTTGGCACCCCATGGATTGTAGATTACCAGGTTCCTCTGTCCGTGGGGATTCTCCAGGCAAGAATACTGGGGTGAGTTGCCATGCTCTCCTCCAGGGGATCTTCCTGACCCAGGGATCGAACCCAGGTCTCCCACATTACAGGCGGATTCTTTATCATCTGAGAAAAGCCCAGGAATACAGGAATGGGTAGCCTATTCCTTCTCCAGGGGAACTTCCTGACCTAGAAATTGAACTGGAGTTTCTTGCATTGCAGACAGATTCTTTACCAGCTGAGCTACCAGAAAAGCCCTTCTCTTGGCTTATTCTCTGCCAAGCCTGGAGTTGATCCTCATCCTCAAGGTCCAAGCTAGCTGCCATACTCCAGTAGTCATGTTCTAGACAGCAGGAAGGAAGAAGAGGAGAAAAGCATGCCTTTCCCTTTTAAATAGAGTTACTGGAAGTCCCACTCAACACTTCTATTCATAGATCACTGGCCAGGCCTTAGTCATGTGGCCTCACCCTGCTGCACAGGATACTGGGGAATGCAGCAGCATGCCCAGCCAAAGGCTGGGAGATGGAACGCTGGGAGCTCATGCAAACTCTGCCCTACCTGATGTCCTCAGCACCTGCAGGATTAGGAGGACAGGGCCAGATTTCCTTTAGCCCTGTACCTCCAAGGCACTAGCACAGTCTGCTACTTCATGCTCCTCAAAACAGACCCCAGGCACCACTTCTCACCTGTTACCTCCTCTGATACCTTCATTTGAAGGTGACAATTTGGCTGTGATTTGGGGCAGGTTTCTTCAACTTCAGAAGATGCTGTCTCTACCTGAGTGACATTAAACTATTCATTCCTCTGCTTCTCAATATCAACTCAACTCAATTCTAAGATAAGCGATGCTTCAAGTTTATTGTTACGGCTAGAACTAGCCTAGAAGCTAGGTTTCCCAGGTGGCTCAGAGGTAAAGAATACACTTGCCAATGCAGGAGACACGGGTTTGATCCCTGGGTCAAGAAGATTCCCCTGGAGAAGGAAATGGCAACCCACTCTTGCCTGGAAAATCCCATGGACAGAGGAACCTGGCAGGCTGCAGTCCATGGGGGTCACAAAAAGAGTCAGACACAACTTAGCAACTAAAAATCAAACAAAAAGAAACGACAGTAGTGGTATGTGAGAGTGGTCTTTTAGGGGAACGCTCTCCTATGGCAGCAACTCAAGCTGATCTGAGCGAGTTACCTCCCAGGTTGGGAATGCTGACATATTCCTAAAACCTGCCAGGTTTCGATCATGGGTGGCTATGAAATGGTAGGCTCTTTTTCAAGCAAGGTGAACAGGTTGAAGTGGATGTGAGGTTGATGAATTCTGTTCTAAGTATAATGAAAGGGGAGAGAAAGGAGCTAATATTTCTGGAGAACCCACTATGGGCCAGGTACTGTGCTAAGTGGGTCAACTCCGATGACCCTCAGGACAGCCCTAGTTAGTTATCTCCATTTTCCATGTGACTGAGGCTCAGAGAAGTTGATTAGACTCTTCACCAGAACTCAGGCACCAACCTTTTCCTTCCAGGCGCGTTGGAAGAATCAGCACCAATGTAGGCAAGGTTTCCACACAGTGCCCCGCCTGTCACTCAACAAACCCTATAGCTGCTGTTCACTTCATCCCTCCTATAACAGTGAAATCAGTCCCAGCTCCTGATTGTGGGGTTGCAAGAGACCCCATTCCATTCCTTGGCCTCCTCCAAATCTTTTGAAGGTTCTCAAAACTGAAGAGCCAGGCTGCCTGCTTTCCTGCGATCCTCATAATTAGGCCGAGTGCTTAATTGGTATGTTTGTTTCCTCCAAGGGGTGGCTGGCGGAGGCGCCTCACACGACAGAGGAGGCTGGGTCTGCTTTTGTTCTTAGCAGTACTGCGTGCCCATAGCAACAGCAAGCAAATCTGGTAAAGTTGAAAGAAAAAGTGCCCCAGAGTTTGTGTGAAGGTTGATTGCCCTGGAGAAGTTGACGCAGTCGTGCAGATGGAGATGATTTCCCTGGGCCCTGAAAACTGTGCTCGTCAACTCTACAAATCCAAACTGCGTCTCTTGTTTTCTTTAAGACGAGGAGTCCAGTCAAGAGGTCTGTGTAATGAAAGATGTTTGTGGAATCCATTTCTATTCTGCCTGAAGCCATCTGCTTTATGTCTAAAATAAACAGGGATGTTTTCAACCACTTTCCCCAGGCCAGGTCGCGTTAGAGTTACTCTCCGCAGGGAAAGGTAAATTGACTGCCTTCCCAGCAGTGAGCATTAGTACATTACATCTGCAGTGACAAGACTTAACCTTCCCGGCTCGCCTTTCCTTTCTGTGTCTCTGCGATGACCTGTGACAAATGGGCTGAGGGTTCATTTGTTAGAGGTTAGCGCATGTGGGGTCACTGGCCAGTACATATTACCTGGTGATTGAGCTGAAATGTAGGCAACAGGAAAAGTCATCCTCTGGGAAGCTGGGGACTGCCTAACCTTTGCCAAGCAGAGGGCCCTGGGGGTAGCAGCCATCCTGGGGCTTGCTTCCTGGCACACCATCCTGGGGGGTCTTGAGAGCTCTTAAAATCCTTCAGAGGTTCCTCGTTACCTATAAGATGAAATCTAGGCACCACCCCCTCCAAGACCCCTTGTAGGCCTGCGTGATCCTTGCACTCTCTGCACCCTCACCTTGGGCCACTTGCACGATGGCTCACATCACATAGGGTCCCATAGCCAATGTGTTCATCAGCTTCCTTAAGTGGTGGTTTCTGAACCTTTGCAGTCCTGGTCTCTGTGCCCGACACACTCTTCCATATCTTCCTTACTGGCTCAATCCCTGAGCCTTTCCTGCCCCAGTTTGAAGGTCACCTCGAGAGCCTGCCCCAAAGAAGTGAGTGTATGAGTTTCCTGTGACTGCTATAACAAACTACCACACATTATTGGCTTAAAACAATACAATTTTACTTTCTTATAATTCAGGAGGTCAGAAGTATGAAGTCAAGGTGTCAGCAAGGCTGCACTCCTTCTCGAAGCTCTAGGCGAGACTTTGCTTCCTTGTGGGCCTGACGTGCACTGCTCGGCCACAGCCCCTCTCTGTCTTAGTGCTAGCAGCAGGGCATCTTCTTGACTCTTGATCGCTCCTTTGGTCCTTACATCTTTCCCTGTGACTGTCGTGCCTCCTTCTTATTAGGACCCTAACCATGTTAAAATTGGGCCCACCTTGGATAATCCAAGGTACCCTCCTCATTTCTGATCCTTAATTTAATAACACCTTCATAGTCTTCCCACCTGTCAAAGCCACAACTGATGACCATCAGGGCAGAGGAATGACCTTGGTGTCAGTGTGCAGGAGGCCCGTATATCCCTGTTCGTGGGATCCTGGCATCAGAGGTGTTACAACAGGACAGGAACATCTTGTTTTATTTCAGCCTGAGTTGGGTAAACTGGGATCTTGGGGAGGGGCCTTGGGTGTTTCTGGGAAGCTGGAAAGGTCAGCTTATATCCCGGAAGGCACAGTCTTGACTGCTTGGGACAAACAAAGAGACGAGGTCAATATCTGAAAAGGAGGTTGCTACAGACTGGTTCCAAATAGGAAAAGGAGTACATCAAGACTGTATATTGTCACCCTGCTTATTTAACTTCTATGCAGAGTACATCATGAGAAACACTGGGCTGGAAGAAGCACAAGCTGAAATCAAGATTGCCGGGAGAAATATCAATAACCTCAGATATGCAGATGACACCACACTTATGGCAGAAAATGAAGAAGAACTAAAAAGCCTCTTGATGAAAGTGAAAGAGGAGAGTGAAAAAGTTGGCTTAAAGCTCAACATTCAGAAAACCAAGATCATGGCATCTGGTCCCATTACATCATGGGAAATAGATGGAGAAACAGGGGAAACAGTGTCAGACTTTATTTTTGGGGGCTCCAAAATCACTGCAGATGGTGATTGCAACCATGAAGTTAAAAGACACTTACTCCTTGGAAGGAAAGTTATGACAACCTAGATAGCATATTGAAAAGCAGAGACATTACTTTGCCAACAAAGGTCCATCTAGTCAAGGCTATGGTTTTTCCAGTGGTCATGTATGGATGTGAAAGTTGGACTGTGAAGAAAGCTGAGCATCGAAGAATTGATGCTTTTGAACTGTGGTGTTGGAGAAGAGTCTTGAGAGTCCCTTGGACTGCAAGGAGATCCAACCAGTCCATTCTAAAGGAGATCAGTCCTGGGTGTTCTTTGGAAGGAATGATGCTCAAGCTGAAACTCCAGTACTTTGGCCACCTCATGTGAAGAGTTGGCTCATTGGAAAAGACTCTGATGCTGGGAGGGATTGGGGGCAGGAGGAGAAGAGGACAACAGAGGATGAGATGTCTGGATGGCATCACTGACTCCGATGGACATGAGTTTGGGTGAACTCTGGGAGTTGGTGCTGGACAGGGAGGCCTGGCATGCTGCAATTCATGGGGTCGCAGAGTCGGACACGACTGAGCAACTGAACTGAACTGAACTGGTCAGAAACAGTCCCTCATTCTCTCATTCATGCCACATACATTCCTGAGCACCTGTGTGCCAGAACTCTGCAGAAGTTAAAGGGCCTAGATGAATAAGAAACTTCCGTGTAGGAGTTCACCTTGTACTTGAGGAAGAGCGACCTGGAAACAAAGCAATGACAAGTCTATGGTCCGATGAAAGAAGAAAGTGATAAATGTGTAATATCTAACAGGTACAGTTAGTACAGTGGGAGAGGGAGGCATTGGGTAGAGACTAAGGAAAAAGCCTTGAAGACAGGAGCAAGGTTGGTGTTTCAGGTGGTTGGAAGAGCATTTGCACAGGTGAGGAGAAAGGAGCATCGTGTTGTATCTGAGGAAAGCATGAGAGGCTGTTGGGCTTCCTAGGTGGTACAGTGAAAAGAATCCACTTAATGCAAGAGACACAAGAGAGATGGCTTCAGTCCCTCATTGAGCAAGATCCCTTGAAAGAGGGCCTGGCAACCCACTCCAGTGTTCTTGACAGGATAATCCCATACACAGAGGAGCCTGGCAGGCTACAGTCCATGGGGTCAGACAAAGCGTTGGACACGACTGAGCACACAGCACGATGAGATGCTGTTGGGATGACTGTACAGTAGGAGGCAGGATCCAAAGGTGGAATCTGTTTGCTTTGCCTCCAGCTTAATGATAAATTCCAAGAAGACCGTGTTCCACTTTCTCTACTTGTTAAACCCTTCAGCTGCAATTACTGCTCGTTCTGTGGACCTCCCATTAAATGCTTCTTGATGAGAAGCATTTCCCAGTAGCAAAAGTCCCCCACGCCTGCTTCATCTCACTGGATACTATGACATGATAGAGCAGGTGGATCACATTGTTTTCCTCTCTTTAATTCTGTTTTATAGATGAGTCATTTATGGCGTGCATCCAGCTTCTGAGATGTGCTCAAATTTGAGCCGGGTTTATTCTCTGGTGGACCCCAGGAGGGAGTCCGTCTCAGTCCTGTCATTGTATTCCTCTGGGTTTGGGCTTGGGAGGGTGTTTAGTTGAAGCCAGCTGGAGTGTACAAATGATTCAACAATACAGGTGCACTGACTTTGTTCCTGAGCCTGGGAACGTATGCCCACTGCACCCTCCCGCCTGAGGCATGGTTAAGACAGGGCAAGTCGCTCCATGTGAGGAAAGAAAAGACAGAGACACTTGCTACATATGAATTATTCTCCTTCCCAACATGGCACTGCATCACACTGATGCCACCATTCAAACTAACGTTCTAATTTACAGTTTCTGGGGACTTTGGGAACATGCATCAATACCCCAGGTTACCTGAGATGCTGCAGGTAGATGTTTTAAGGGCTCTAAAAACATGATATTTTGTCAAAATAAAATAGAATTTTGAAAGGCCTCCTAACAATTGTAAAAAAAAAAAAAAAAAAACAAGACAGACAAAAAAAAAACAAAACCAGCCATCCTCCTCAGCTACAATCATCACAAGGCTGCTCCTGTGAGTAGCTCAGCACACTCTGCAAATACTCTATCATTAAAGATCCGCCCTCCCCTGGAAAAAGCCAGGGGCAGCAGCTCTCACATGCAAGCTACTTTCTTCTCATGTAGCAGTGGGTGTCCCTACTGCCTCAAAGGAAGTGAGAAGCAAACCACAGCCTGCCTCAGTTGAGACTTTCTTAATCTTCACACCACTGTAGCTCAGAATACTCCCAGGACAACTTCTGTATGTACCTGAGAAGGTGCTTAAGCCTTCCCAGTAACAGGACATGGGTCCACTCTCCCGCTGGCCGGTGCCCTTTCAGTCTCCACACAGGCCTCACACAGGCCTCCACACAGGCCTCTCCACAGCCTGGCCTTCTGGGCCAGGCTCTGTGCTGGAAGTTGAGATCAAAAATGAAGAAAACACCACTCCCTCTCTTAAGGGGTTTACTCTCTGGTTGGTAAGACAGACACAAGAGCAGGTTTTTCCAAAAAATGTGGTATGTGAGTTACTAAAGGTGAGCAGAGATCAGTTAGCCTACGTGTCAGAAAAGCCAGTGTGGCAGATGCTGTGAATTAACTAATCCTATTCCCAGCTCCCTTTTCCCTACTGTTTCCAAACTGGAGGCTACAAAGCTAAAGACTTGCTCTTCCAGCTTCTCTTGCCTAGAGTGGTGACTCGACCTATGGCCATGAGGCAGAAGCAAAATCTACAGAAAAGTTCTTTAAAAACTTTTGTGTTCTTGCTTAAGAGGGGCATCCAGTCTGTATTGCTTTTTGCTCCTTCTTCCTGGCTTGGTTATAATCATGATGGATGTGGCTACAGCAGCAATCTTGCTGACCTCTTGTGACCACGAGGGAAAAGTGAGCAAATTGTAGGTCACTGTTGAGCCAGTGATCCAGTGCCAGCTGCTGCCTACTTCTAGATATTTCATCATGTAGAAAACAAATAAAACTTTATTTGTTTAAGTCGTTGAGATTAGCTTCTGGAACTTGCAGCCAAATACCTCCCTAACTGATAACAAACACCTAGCAGGCAGTCAGGGGACAATGATTGAAGTCGCCTAAGTAATATGATCACCTGAGTTGAGTCTTAACAGATTGGGATATGCTGTGAGTATTCCAGTTGGAAGAAACTAAAGTAGCATATATTGGGTTGCCCAAAAAGTTTAAGATGTTATGGAAAACCCAAACAAACTTGTTAGCCAACCAAAAATAGAAGCACTTGAAGTTGAAGCAGGAGGCCATGAGGAGCTCACAGAGAAACCACTGACAAGAAGTTTATCACAGTTAGACTATAAAGTGTGAAGAAAGTAGTAGTTGGATACAGCTGGTACAAGCAGCAGCAGGGGCCAGATTAAAACAGTTTCCTCTAGTACAGAGAGAAACCAGGTTCCAGTAACCAAGGACTCTCCATGTTACCGTTTTAACTGCAGAATTACAGCCAAGGCCTACATAGCAAGAGGAGTAAGGAAGAAGTAAATGCATCCCTCTTGTTGGTCATGCTGTTAGTTACCTGTTGCTGCCTAACAAATCACCCCCAAACATAGCAGCTTAAAATGTCACACATTTATCATCTCACAGTTTCTGTGAGCCAGGAATCTAGAGGCGGCTCCACTGAATTGGGGTGTCTGGTTCAGAGTCTCTTACAAGGTTGCAGTCAAGGTGTTCATGGGGCTGTGGTCTCATCTGAAGACTCAGCTGGGAAAGATCCGCTTCCATGTTCTCTCCCATGGTTGTTAGCAGGACTCAGTTTCTCGCAGGCTGTCATCACCAAAGGACTTTCAATTCTTTGACCCGTGAGTCTCTCCATGAGGCAGCTCACAACATAGTGGCCAAATTCTTCAGAATGAGTAAGAGAGAAAGTGAAAGAGGTGAACAAGAGGGAAGCCAGAGACTTTGTAATCTTCTCTGAGAACTGGAATCCTCTAGTGAGGAGTCTAGTGGAATCTTCACTAGAAGCAAGTCAGTAGGTCCTCTCCACATTCAAAGAGAGGGGTCTACATGTAAATACCAGGAAGTGAGGACCACAAGGAACCTTTTTGAAAGCTGCCAAGAGAAACCCAATTAAGACAGTAGGCACTGAGAGGGCATCAGAGGTCAGAAAGACTGAAACCACAATCACAGACAGCTAGCCAATCTGATCACACGGACCACAGCCTCATCTAACTCAATAAAATGAAGCCATGCCATGTGGGGCCACCCAAGATGGATGGGTCATGGTGGAGAGGTCTGACAGAATGTGGTCCACTGGAGAAGAAAATGGCAAACCACTTCAGTATTCTTTCCTTGGGAACCCCATGAACAGTATGAAAAGGCAAAAAGATAGGACACTGAAAGATGAACTTCCCAGTTTGGTAGGTGCCCAATATGCTACTGGAGATCGGTGGAGAAATAACTCCAGAAAGAATGAAGGGATGGAGCCAAAGCAAAAAAAAAAAAAAAAACACCCAGTTGTGGATGGGACTGGTGATAGAAGCCAGGTTCGATGCTGTAAAGACCAATATTGCATAGGAATCTGGAATGTTAGGTCCATGAATCAAGGCAAATTGAAAGTTGTCAAACAGGAGATGACAAGAGTCAACATCGACACTCTAGGAATCAGCAAACTAAGATGGACTGAAATGGGTGCATTTAACTCAGATGACCATTATATCTACTACTGTGGGCAGGAATCCCTTAGAAGAAATGGAGTAGCCATCATAGTCAACAAAAGAGTCCGAAATGCAGTACTTGGATGCAGTCTCAACAACAACAGAATGATCTCTGTTCGTTTCCAAGGCAAACCATTCAATATCATGGTAATCCAAGTCTATGCCCCAACCAGTAATGCTGAAGAAGCTGAAGTTGAACAGTTCTATGAACACCTACAAGACCTTCTAGAACTAACACCCAAAAAAGATGTCCTTTTCATTATAGGGGACTGGAATGCAAAAGTAGGAAGTCAGGAAACACCTAGAGTAACAGGCAAATTTGGCCTTGGAGTACAGAGTGAAGCAGGGCAAAGGCTAACAGAGTTCTGCCACGAGAACACACTGGTCATAGCAAACACCCTCTTCCAGCAACACAAGAGAAGACGCTACACAGGGACATCACCAGATGGTCAACACCGAAATCAGATTGATTATATTCTTTGCAGCCAAAGATGGAGAAGCTCTATACAGTCAGCAAAAATAGGACCGGGAGCTGACTGTGGCTCAGATCATGAACTCCTTATTGCCAAATTCAGACTGAAATTGAAGAAAGTGGAGAAAACCACTAGACCATTCAGGTATGACCTAAATCAAATCCCTTAGGACTATACAGTGGAAGTGAGAAATAGATTTAAGGGACTAGATCTGATAGAGTGCCTGATGAACTATGCATGGAGGTTCATGAGATTGTACAGGAGACAGGAATTAAGACCATCCCAATGGAAAAGAAATGCAAAAAAGCAAAATGGTTGGCTGAGGAGGCCTTACAAATAGCTGTGAAAAGAAGGGAGGCAAAAAGCAAAGGAGAAAAGCAACGATATACACATTTGAATGCAGAGTTCCAAACAATAGCAAGGAGAGATAAGAAAGCCTTCCTCAGCGATCAGTGCAAAGAAATAGAGGAAAACAATAGAATGGGAAAGACTAGAGATCTCTTCGGAGAGGGCAATGGCAACCCACTCCAGTACTCTTGCCTGGAAAATCCTATGGATGGAGGAGCCTGGTAGGCTACAGCCCATGGGGTCTCGAAGAGTCGGACACGACTGAGCGACTTCACTTTCACTTTTCACTTTCATACATTGGAGAAGGAAATGGCAACCCATTCCAGTGTTCTTGCCTGGAGGATTCCAGGGACGGCGGAGCCTGGTGGGCTGCTGTCTATGGGGTCGCACAGAGTCGAACACGACTGGAGCAACTTAGCAGCAGCAGAGATCTCTTCAAGAAAATTAGAGATACCAAGGGAACATTTCATGCAAAGATGGGCTCGATAAAGGACAGAAATGGTAGGGACCTAACAGAAGCAGAAGATTTGTAGAAGAGTGGCAAGAATACACAGAAGAACTGTACAAAAAAGATCATGACCAAGATAATCACGATGGTGTGATCACTCACCTAGAGCCAGACATCCTAGAATGTGAAGTCAAGTGGGCCTTAGGAAGCATCACTATGCACAAAGTTAGTGGAGGTGATGGAATTCCAGTTGAGCTATTTCACATCCTGAAAGATGATGCTGTGAAAGTGCTGCACTCAATATGCCAGCAAATTTGGAAGACTCAGCAGTGGCCACAGGACTGGAAAATGTTAGTTTTTATTCCAATCCCAAAGAAAAGCAATGCCAAAGAATGCTCAAACTACGACACAATTGCACTCATCTCACACGCTAGTAAAGTGATGTTTAAAATTCTCTAAGCCAGACTTCAGCAATATGTGAACCACAAACTTCCAGATATTCAAGCTGGTTTTAGAAAAGGCAGAGGAACCAGAGATCAAATTCCCAACATCCGCTGGATCATGGAAAAAGCAAGAGAGTTCCAGAAGAACATCTATTTCTGCTTTATGGACTATGCCAGAGCCTTTGACTGTGTGGATCACAATCAACTGTGGAAAATTCTGAAAGAGATGGGAATACCAGACCACCTGACCTGCCTCTTGAGAACTCTGTATGCAGGTCAGGAAGCAACAGTTAGAACTGGACATGGAACAACAGACTGGTTCCAAATAGGAAAAGGAGTACGTCAAGGCTGTATATTGTCACCCTGCTTATTTAACTTCTATGCAGAGTACATCATGAGAAACGCTGGGCTGGAGGAAGAACAAGCTGGAATCAAAATTGCCAGGAGAAATATCAATAACCTCAGATATGCAGATGACACCACCCTTATGGCAGAAAGTGAAGAACTAAAGAGCCTCTTGATGACAGTGAAAGAGGAGTGAAAAAGCTGGCTTAAAGCTCAACCTTCAGAAAACGAAGATCATGGCATCCGGTCCCATCACTTCATGGCAAATAGATGGGGAAATAGTGGCTGACTTTATTTTGGGGGGCTCCAAAATCACTGTGGATGGTGATTGCAGCCATGAAATTAAAAGACGCTTACTCCTTGGAAGGAAAGTTATGACCAACCTAAACAGCATATTGAAAAGCAGAGATATTTTTTGTCAACAAAGGTCCGTCTAGTCAAGGCTATAGTTTTTCCAGTAGTCATGTATGGATATCAGAGTTGAACTATAAATAAAGCTGAGCGCTGAAGCATTGATGCTTTTGAATTCTGGTGTTGGAGAAGACTCTTGAGAGTCCCTTGGACTGCAAGGAGATCCAACCAGTCCATCCTAAAGATCAGTCCTAGGTGTTCATTAGTAGCACTGATGTTGAAGCTGAAACTCCAATACTGTGGCCACCTGATGCGAGGAGCTGACTCCTTTGAAAAGACCTGATGCTGGAAAAGATTGAAGGCAGGAGGACAAGGGACGACAGAGGATGAGATGGTTGGATGGCATCACCGACACAATGGACATGGGTTTGTGTGGACTCCGGGAGTTGGTGAAGGACAGGGAGGCCTGGCGTGCTGTGGTTCATGGGGTTGCAAAGAGTCAGACACGACTGAGCAACTGAATTGAGCTGAACTGAATCACAGTCATATTGCCACCACCTCTCCCCTTCCCCTCCTCCATCACTGTGGTCAACAACAACATCTTTTTAATCATTGCATCATCATCATCACAGTGACAGTGGTTATTTATTAAATGCTTCCTGTGCACCCAAACATTTTCCATCCATAGTTCATTTATCCTTACAACAACCCTGTAAGTGTAAGTAATAATGTCCCCATTCTGCATATGGAGAATCTGAGGCTTGAAAGGGACTGTGATTTGCACTAGGTCACATAACCAGTAAGAGGCAGAACTAGGATTCAAACCAAGGCCTGAACTCCAGTGGAGCACTTCACCAACACTGTAGGAGGCAGCGCCTCAGAGTTAAGAGAGCACTGTCTGCCAGCCTCTCCTCTAGCCCAGGCTGTTTTCTGTTTTACTTTAACCTTAAACTTCAACCTCTTTACTTTAACCTTACTTTAACCAAGTTTCCCTGGTGCTAAAAGCTACACAGTGAGGGGACAAATGGGATGGCCTGACCACCTCAGAATGCTAGGGCTCCAGATAAAGGACAATGGGTGAAATCAGAAAAGATCTATAGATTAGATAATGGTACTGTAGCTTAACAGTACTTAATTTATAGTAAATTAATAGTACTTAATTTTCTGATTTTAATCATTTCTATGCAGTTATATAGGAAAATGTCTTTGCTCTTAGAAAATACATACTGAAGTGTTTAGAGGTAAAGAGAGATTATTTTCAGACATTTCAGAAAAAAATTATTTTCAGACATTTCAGAAAAAAATTATTTATAGGTATATACATGTATGCATGTGTATATATAGAGAGAAAATAAATGATACAGCAAATGTGGTAAGATGTTAACATTTAGGGATTCTGTGCATAGGAAGTCTTTATACAAATTTTGCAGCTTTTTTGGTAAGTCTGAAATTATTTTAAAATAAATTTTTAAAAAGTACCACTCCTCTGCTCTGGGGCATTGTGACTTGTATTTGGACTATCAGAGGTGGCATTTGGAGCATCTTACATACTCCTTTTGACCCTAAGGCGATCCTCAAAGCACAGGAAGAGTATAGAGGTTACAAGAAAACATGGTTTCTAGGTCAGGCTGCCTGGGTTCCAGTCTTGACCTTGCAGCTTCTAAGCTCCTATAAGTAACCACTCAAGATTGACTTGGAAGGATTTGTTGAGATAAGGGATATACTTTGGCTCAGTTCCTGGCCATGGTAAGCCTCCTGTTAATGTTGTTATTCTTACCTCTGCAGTCATCTTACAAGTAAGAAATAGTGGCCTGTATGTGGTTCAGAGACACTGATTTGGACAGTTGTCTTTTCCTTTTGTAACCTACAAAAACTTTTTGTTTATGTCTGATAAGGCCATTTTCCTACATAACCACAACAAACGATCATAAAAACCAAGAAATCCACATTAACTGTAATTTTTAGATGCGATTCAAATTTCACAGCTATCTCAGTAATTGTACGCTTGTCTTGGTGCCAACTCTCTGACTTGAGTTTTTGCCCCAATGAAGGCAGGGTGGCTGCAGCAGCGGGTGCGGATGTGTCCGACAGGATGAAGAGCCGAATCCCTGTGGTGCTCCTGGCCTGTGGCTCCTTCAACCCCATCACCAACATGCACCTGCGCTTGTTTGAGGTGGCCAGAGACCACCTTCACCAGACAGGTCAGTCAAGGGGCCAGGCCTCTGGGAGGAATTTGGGAGCTGGGCTTTGGGGGGTTTTGCTGGCTGCTGTCATCATCCCCATTATTAAAGCTGCTCATAGCACAAGTGGTGACATCCATTTCTTCCATCATATTCAGAGGGCTAACACTCCTTAACCATATGATGTCTGTCAGTCACACCCCTGGCCATAGAGTTGAAATGCTTCTTAGGATCCACTACACCCCTGTCCACTTCATGTTGACCATGAATGCTAAAAAGACACTGGGCCTGTTATAGAGCCTGTGTCTCAGTCAGGGGACCCCTTCCTGGTGCCCCAGGGAGCATTGACCCAAACAGCCAGATGAATACATAGTACATGCCTCTGAGAACTCCTGCGACTCTTCAGTGGGTAGGCAAATATTCTCTAATGGGGATTTTGACATTTTCTCCTTCAAAAGAATAGATCTTAGACAGTTACAAATTAAGTCTTGTATACAGGGCATTTCTAATACAGATGGCATGGCTTTGCCAGAAGTATCTAATCAGCTGGAAATGTTTAATCTGGGAATGTTTCATCTCTTTGACTTTCCATTTCATTATTAAAAGAGTATAATGGCGTTTTGGATCTGCTTGATTATTTCCAAAGACTGTAAGTCATTTATTTGTTGATGTCAGATACATATGAAAGTTTTATTTGTTATGTGTTTATGTCTGTCTTATGTCTGGAGGAGGAAATGGCAACCCGCTCCAGAATTCTTGCCTGAAAAATCCCATAGCCAGAGGAGCCTGGCAAGCTACAGTCCATGGGGTCAAAAAGAGCTGGATATGACTGAGCAAGAGCACAATATCTTGTGTATTCATATATGTGTTTTGTATTTTTGCATTGCTCAAAAATGTTTGTCTTTAAGGGCTATGTTTTTAATACCAAAATCAATTTCTGTTTACTTTCAATATAGAAAAAAAATATTTGAGTAACATGTAAACCATTTCTTCAAAGAAATTGCATACAAATGTTAATTTATTTTTAAAAAATCTTTGTTTATAAGATATTTTTAATTATTCAAAAAGTGAAATAGGTATTTATTCTTAGTAAATGAATAGCTCTTACATAGGAGTAAAAATCCAAACAATTCACTTGAAACTGGTCAGTAAACATTACTAAGCCATATGCAAAGAAGAAATATAACTGGACAATAAATGAGAAAAATTTCTCAACTGTGATTGCTAATAATCAATGAAATGCAAATAAAAAAGTAAGCATCACAAGATAATAAGCACCATGTGGGCAACTACTATGATTGCTTGAATACTCCACAATTGCCACCATCTGTCACTAGGCTTATAGCTGGTACTCAATAAATATCTGTTGTGGGAATTCCCTGGCAGTCCAGTGGTTAAGACTTCACACTTCTGCTGCAGAGGGCACAGGGGTTCAGTCCCTGGTCTGGGAACTAACCACATGCTGCATAGCGCAGCCAAAAAAAGTTTTTAATTAGAAGAATAAGTATCTATTATAGGAGTAAATAGTGTGAGATTGACAAAGATTCACTTCAGTTCAGTTCAGTCGCTCCGTCATGTCCGACTCTTTGCAACCCCATGAATTGCAGCACAGCAGGCCCCCCTGTCCATCACCAGCTCCCAGAGTTCACCCAAACTCATCCCCATTGAGTTGGTGATGCCATCCAGGCATCTCATCCTCTGTCGTCCCCTTCTCCTCCTGCCCCCAATCCCTCCCAGCATCAGAGTCTTTTCCAATGAGTCAACTCTTCACATGAGGTGGCCAAAGTACTGGAGTTTCAGCTTTAGCATCATTCCTTCCAAAGAACACCCAGGACTTATCTCTTTAGAATGGACTGGTTGGATCTCCTTGCAGTCCAGGGGACTCTCAAGAGTCTTCTCCAACACCACAGTTCAAAAGCATCAATTCTTCGATGCTCAGCTTTCTTCACAGTCCAACTCTTACATCCATACATGACTGCTGGAAAAACCATAGCCTTGACTAGATGGACCTTTGTTGGCAAAGTAATGTCTCTGCTTTTCAATATGCTATCTAGGTTGGTCATAACCTTCCTTCCAAGGAGTAAGTGTCTTTTAATTTCATGGCTGCACTCACCATCTGCAGTGATTTTTTTGGAGCCCCCCAAAATAAAGTCTGACACTGTTTCCACTGTTTCCCCATCTATTTCCCATGAAGTGATGGGACCAGATGCCATGTTCTTAGTATTCTGAATGTTGGGCTTTAAGCCAACTTTTTCACTCTCTTCTTTCACTTTCATCAAGAGGCTCTTTAGTTCCTCTTCACTTTCTGCCATAAGGATGGTGTCATCTGCATATCTGAGGTTATTGATATTTCTCCTGGCAATCTTGATTACAGCTTGTTCTTCCTCCAGCCCAGCGTTTCTCATGATGTATTCTGCATAGAAGTTAAATAAGCAGGGTGACAATATACAGCCTTGACGTACTCCTTTTCCTATTTGGAACCAGTCTGTTGTTCCATGTCCATTTCTAACTGTTGCTTCCAGACCTGCATATAGGTTTCTCAAGAGGCAGGTCAGGTGGTCTGGTATTCCCATCTCTTTCAGAATTTTCCACAGTTTATTGTGATCCACACAGTCAAAGGCTCTGGCATAGTCAATAAAGCAGAAATAGACGTTTTTCTGGAACTCTCTTGCTTTTTCAATGATCCAGCAGATGTTGGCAATTTGATCGCTGGGTCCTCTGCCTTTTCTAAAACCAGCTTGAACATCTGGAAGTTCATGGCTCACGTATTGCTGAAGCCTGGCTTGGAGAATTTTGAGTATTACTTTACTAGCATGTGAGATGAGTGCAATTGTGCAGTAGTTTGAGCATTCTTTGGCATTGCCTTTCTTTGGGATTGGAATGAAAACTGACTTTTTCCAGTCCTGTGGCCACTGTTGAGTTTTCCAAATTTGCTGGCATATTGAGTGCAGCACTTTCACAGCATCATCTTTAAGGATTTGAAATAGCTCAACTGGAATTCCATCACCTCCACTAGCTTTGTTCATAGTGATACTTTCTAAGGCCCACTTGACTTCACATTCCAGGATGTCTGGCTCTAGGTGAGTGATCACACCATCGTGATTATCTTGGTCATGAAGATCTTTTTTATACAGTTCTTCTGTGTATTCTTGCCACCTCTTCTTCATATCTTCTGCTTCTGTTAGGTCCATACCATTTCTGTCCCCTATCGAGCCCATCTTTGCATAAAATGTTCCCTTGATATCTCTAATTTTCTTGAAGAGATCTCTAGTCTTTCCCATTCTGTTGTTTGCCTCTATTTCTTTGCATTGATCACTGAGGAAGGCTTCTTATCTCTCCTTGCTTTTCTTTGGAACTCTGCATGACAATGATTAAAGGCTGTCAAATTCAGTGTTGGCAGGAGAGGGAGGGAAATGAACACTCCCATGTATTGGTAGTGATGGGAAATGATAAAACACTTTTGGAGGGCAGTTTGGTTTTCTATGAAAAAAAAAATTGAAGTCTATACTCATATCCATAATGAGGAGAATAATCAATCAATGAAAATTGAACCAGAACTGATGCAGATGTTAGAATTAGCAGACAAGGATCTTAAAAGTTACTATAGTTATATATGTTCAAAAATTAAGTAGAGACATGGAAAATATAAAAAAGGCTCTTATCTAGAGATTAAAACTACAGTATGTGAGATGAAAATTAAACTGGTTAGGATTAACAACAGATTAAACATTGCAGAAGAAAAGATTACTGAACTTGAAGATAAATCTATCTATCCAAACTGGAGCAATTCAAAATGAAGCATAAAGAGAAAATAGAATTTTTTTAAAGGAAGAAAAGAATACACGATAATTTAAATCATCCTAATATACTTGTAATTGAACTAGTTCAATAGAAGGAAAATAACAGGAAGAACAGGAAAAATATTTGAAGAAATAATCACTGAAGTGTTTTCAAATTTGATGAAAGCAGATTTCATGAAGTAGCTCAACAAACCCCAAGCACAAGAAACATGAAGAAAACAACACCAAGGTATGTAATAATCAAATTTCTCAAAACAGATAATAAGGAGAAAATTTAAAGGCAGCTACAGAAGAACAAATAAGAAAGATAGTAAATTTCTTGCTTCTGAATTCAGCATAAGGGAGTTCAGTGGATTAGATCTTTAAAGTACTGAAAGAAAAAACCTGTCAATCTAGGATTCTATATCTGGCAAAAATATCTTTCAAAACAAAGACAAAGTAAAGACATTTTCAAATCTATAGAATCTGGATAATGTCACCACCAGCAAACCTGCACCATGAGAGATACCAAAGTCCTTTAGGCAGAAAGAAGATGATACCAAATGGAAAAATGGATCCCCACAAAGGAATACAGAGCATTGATAACTACATGGGCAATTATATAAGTTGTTTATTATTTAAATTTCTTTTTTTTAATTTAAATTTCTTTAAAAGATAATTGACCACTTAAACAAAAATAACAATATATTATGGAGTTTATAACATATGTAGAAGTAAAATTTATGACAACAGTATCAAAAAAAAAAAACTGGGAGGGGAGTAATAAAAGAATACTATTGTAAGGTTTCTATTCTATACATGAAGTGGTATAATATCACTTACAGGTAGACTGAAATAAGGTAAAGATACATATTATAAATCCTAATGCAACCTCTAAAAAAAGGCAAACAGTTTTAACTCATAAGGATTCAAAGGAGATAAAATAGAATCAGAATATACTTTGATTAAGAATATACATCATAATCTAAGAAGAATGAAAACTGACCTTTTCCAATCCTGTGGCCACTGCTGAGTTTTCCAAATTTGCTGGCATATTGAGTGCAGCACTTTCACAGCATCATTTTTCAGGATTTGAAATAGCTCAACTGGAATGCCATCACCTCCACTAGCTTTGTTTGTAGTGATGCTTCCTAAGGCCCACTTGACTTCACATTCCAAGATGTCTGGCTCTGGGTCAGTGATCACACCATCGTGATTATCTGGGTCATGAAGATCTTTTTTGTACAGTTCTTCTGTGTAGTCTTGCCGCCTCTTCTTCAGCAGAGATCTCTTCAAGAAAATTAGAGATACCAAGGGAATATTTCATGCAAAGATGGGCTCAATAAAGGACATAAATGGTAGGGACCTAACAGAAGCAGAAGATAGGAAGAAGAGGCAAGAATACTAGAGTGGGTTGCCATTCCCTTTTCCAGGGATCTTCCTGACCCAGGGATTGAACCTGGGTCTCCTGCATTGCAGGCAGATTCTTTACCATCTGAGCCACCAGGAAAGCCAGTGTTGCTAGATATAAGATCAATATATAAAAATCAGTTGCATTTCTATATACACACAGCAAAAAATCATGTTAAAACTTTTAAATAATACCATTTACAATAGCATAGAAAAAATAAATAGATATAAATCCAGCAGAAGTGTACAAGACCTATATGCTAAAAGTGACAAAACATTGTTGAGATAAAGACAACCTTATTAAAATAGAGAGACATGCCTTGTTTTTGTGGGTTGGAAAACAACAGTGTTAAAATTTCAATTCTCTCCAAATTTACCTATAGATTCAACTCAACCCCAGTAAGCTTTTCTTGGTAAAAAATGATAAGCTAATTATAAAATTAATATGGAAATGCACCAAAGTAATTTTTAAAAAGAAGAACAAAGTTGGGAGATTACTGGATTTTAAGACTAAT
Source organism: Oryx dammah (assembly GCF_014754425.2). Classification (NCBI taxonomy): domain Eukaryota; kingdom Metazoa; phylum Chordata; class Mammalia; order Artiodactyla; family Bovidae; genus Oryx; species Oryx dammah. The sequence continues at coordinate 27,864,368 of NW_024070186.1, read as the reverse complement.
TATAAAGTTACAGTACTTGTTACAGTACAGTATTGGTGTGAAAATAGATTGATGTAACAGAATAGAGAACACCAAATTTTTCTCCCCACTGACATAGACAATTGATTTTTTGACAAAGTTGCAAAGGACAATGCAAGAGAGAAAGAATAATCTTTTCAAAAAATTGTTGTTCAGTCACTAAGTTGTGTCCAATTCTCTGTGACCACATAGACTGCTGCATGCCAGGCTTCCCTATCCTTCACTATCTCCCTGAGTTTGCTCAAACTCATGTCCATTGAGTCAGTGATGCCATCCAACCATCTCATCCTCTGTCACCCCCTTCTCTTGCCCTCACTCTTTCCCAGCATCAGGGTCTTTTCCAATAAGTCGGCTCTTTGTGTCAGCTGGCCAGAGTATTGGAGCTCAGCTTCAGCATCAGTCCTTCCAATAAATATTCAGGGTTAATTTCCTTCAGGACTGACTGGTTGGATCTCCTTGCTATCCAAGGGACTCTCAAGAGTCTTCTCCAGCACCACAGTTCAAAAGCATCATCGTTCAGTGCTCAGCCTTCTTTATGATCCCACTCTTATATCTATACATGACTACGGGAAAAAGCATAGCTTTGACTATAGCTTTGCCATGAAGTGATAGGACCAGATGCCATGATCTTCGTTTATTGAAAGTTGGGTTTTAAGCCAGGTTTTTCACTCTCCTCTTTCACCTTCACCAATAGGTGTGGAACTACTGAATATTCTTCCATCCCCCTTGCCCCAGAGAAAACACTCAACCCAAAGCCTGTACCATATACAAAAAGCTAACGCAAAATGCATCATAAACTTTAATGTAAAAACGTAAAACTAGAAGAAAACATAGAAAATCTTTGTGACCTTATGTTCAATAAAAAAAATTTTAAATAAGACACTACCAGAAGCATGACCCAAAACAGGGAAGTGGGTGGGAGACAAATTAGACTAACTTGAACCCTATTATTTAAGGTATTAATAGGTAGAGGGGCCTCACGTAGGACCTCAAGCATCTTTTTGCCTTTATTCTCAATCATTCCTCCATAGAAAGTACCCAGTCATTATTGAAAATCCAGAATGGATTCTGCTGGCTGTGTCTTTGCGTGTTACCCAGCAGGTTGACATCTTTCAACATTATTCAGATACCTGCTGTGTCTTCTTCATGCCAGGCACTGTTGCTGGAAATAGAATTGATTAAATTGCATCTCCTGCCCAAATTGGATACACAGCATAAGTGATGAGAAATACATGATTATGGCACTAGGTGCAGAGGAGAGATGTCTCCCACCTGGGGGCTGGAGAAAGCTTTTTGGAAGAGGTGACACCAAAGGCTTAAAGAACATAAGAGACTTAGGCAAGCACTGTTTAGCAGGCACTGTCTGCAGAGAAAGCAGCACAGGTAAAATGTGGAGGTGGAAGAGAATCTCGTTCAAGCACATGGGAGGGAGATGAGGCTGGTAAGGTAGGGAGGACCAGGTCTTGGTGTGTGGTATGAATTTCTTTTCTGCACAGCTTGGCTTCAGTTTCCCTGACCCACAGCCCCAGTTGCTGGCTGCAGCCTCCCACAGCCAGCAGAACTGTGCACCAAGTCTTCACCCAACCCTTTGTCTCTCCTGGGACAAATATTTAAACAGAGCCTTTTCTCTCAGTCAGAATCAGCTCACAATTAAGGTTGAATGAAAATCTGGCCTCACAGCTGACTTTCTTTTTTCATGAAGAAAATGAAATCTCCCTTCTGTTGGTGCATTTTCACTGAAACAACTCACAATTTTAATTCGATATTTTGTGCATATAAATTGAACTAAACAAGCTAAAGCAATTTATGTAGTACCTTTAAGTAGAAACTAATAGTGTCTTCCTAGTTTGCTGCAGTAGCTCTAATTACTTTGTTGTTTTGCGCTCTTTCCCCTTTGCCAAGCACCCTTTCTTAATACCACAACTGTCCTTCCCTTTTTTTTTTTTTCCTCCCAAAGCAACAACAAAACCTTAAAAACTGACAGAAACACTATATCAAAAACTTTTTAATTGTCTTTAGTCCTATGATAATACACCTCTTTATAGTGAAAAAAAAATTATACATTGGATGAAAACTAGACCTTAAGGTTTTCATTGTTAATACCCTGACAAAGTCATACATGCTCAAAGGAAGAAATGATGAACCAGATATATTTTTTTAATATTCCTTTACTTGAAAGAATGTTCAAGAATATGATAAGGGCTGGTGGGAATGTGTGATTCCTGTGTTCCATAGTGTTGTCTTCTAGTCATGATGCTTTCTTGCCTTGTACTAGATGCTGCATGGGGACCTCTCAAAGAAGATTCTCAAACCTTTGATGGATGAATTTGTGTGGCAGCTGTGGGTGGTTTATAAAAAGTTCATTTGGGAGTTTTATTCTTGTTTTGCTGATTTTTTGACAGAAATAATTCAGCCCTACATATGACTAGTCAATAGCATCAGACATACCTAAAGCTTTCATTGAATATATTAAGAATTTGAGTCCCCATTTCTCTTAAGATGTTGGATGTATTCCCAGTCGTAAGAAGTTGTTTTCCCAACATGTAGTCACAGACTTACTAATGCAGGTTGAATTAAATTTAAATCTTGTTTTCTGTTACTGAGTTTATTATTTCTAGTCAACACGATCTGGCCATTGGCCTATATGTGAGTAATAGCCCACTTGTATTTCTTTGTAAAAATCATATTTTCTGTCTGGTTCATTAATACTTATTCATTCAATGACTATTTAGTACCTGTTCATTTTACATGTTTAACAAACACATATCATCCTTACTATTCGTCAGGTAATATTCTGAATGCATTACATTTAAACAAAGATCACTGAATCTTCATAACAGCCCTATGAGGTGAGTGCTGTCACTCTCCCTGTTTAACAGATGGGGAAGCTGAGGCTCAGAGAATTTGAGTGACTTGCCTGACATCACACACAGGGTAGAGCCAGTCTTCCCCAGAGTCTATGCTTATAGCCACCACATCATGTTGTCTCCATTTACTCAATAAGCTTCTTGAGCACATGTCTTGCTGGGAACTGTGCAAGAAGCAGAGATAACAAGAGTGGACCCTGTGCCCCTGGGGGAGTGCGTTGGTCAGTTTAGGCTGCTATAAGCAAAAACGCCATGACTGGGTGGCTTGTAAACAAGAGAAATTTACTTCTCACAGTCTGGAGGCTGGAAATCTGAGATCAAGGTGCTAGCATGATTGGATTCTGCTGAGAGCCCTCTTCAAAATTGCAGACTCCAACTCCTCATCATGTCCTCATATGGAAGAGAGCAGAGAGAGAAAGCAAGCTCTTTCATGACTCTTATAGGGGCATGAATCCCAGTCATGAGGGCCCCACCCTCATGACCCTGACTAATCCCAGGCACCTCACAAAGGCCTCATCTCCTAATACCATCACATCAGAGAGTAGGGATCCAAATATGAATTAGGGAGGGGACAGAGGTATTCAGTCTGTAACAGGAAGGCAGGTGTTAATCAGATCCCACAGAGGTGAAAATGCCTTTGAGCCAAATTCCTAAAGCTATCAGTGTGAACACAGAGGCAGCTAGACACAGACAGCAAGTCCAGGGAAAGTGTTTCTGAAAATCAAAGGACTGAGCTAGAGAAGAATTAGTGAGGCACATTTTAGGTTGAAAGTGAGTTGGTCGGGGTTAGGGGATGCAAGAAAAGAGCATTCTTTGACCAAGAAAGCCCATGTACAAATGCCCCATGGGGAAGAGGATATGGCTGCCCACTGAGGGATGAACAGATGCAATAACTGAGAAGCAAGAACAGAGGGGAGTGCTGTAGGAGGTCAGGAAACTATGAGAACCTTGCAGGCCATTGTTAAGCAGTTTTCTTTTCATCCTAAGAGCTGTGAAAAAATCTGCATTTCCCTCCCTCCTCTTTCTGTCTGCCACCCCCACCCCACCCCACCCCTCCTCCCCCCACACACACAATATACTAACACTGTAGAGTTAGGGAAGGGAGGGAAGCCAGTTAAGGGGCCATTGAGCAATACTTTGGATGAGAGGGTTACATGGCAATGAAAAGAAGTTGGCAGATGAGGAAGATCATTAGAGATTGAAGCTGACCTCTTAATGGATTGGGTCTGGGGGACAGAGAAAGCGCCACCACAGCAGAAAGAGTCTGGAGGTAGAGCAGACTTGGGGAGGAACAAGTTCAGCTTCATATCTGTTGACTTTGAGAGACTTGTGAAACATCTGAGAGAAGGCAGTGACTAGAACTCAGAGAAGACAGGCCTGGAGATGGACGTTTGCAAGTTCCCTGTATGTTATAAATGAAGATACCCATTGGGGTAAGTGAGATCACAGAGAGAGCCATAGGAGGCATAAGCTCCAGGGAGCCACAGCATTTAGCAGCCTCACAAAGAAGGGCAGAGGAACCAGAGATCAAATTGCCAACATCCATTAGATCATCAAAAAAGCAAGAGAATTCCAGGAAAAAAAAATCTAATTCTGCTTTATTGACTATGCCAAAGCCCTTGACTGTGTGGATCACAACAAACTGTGGAAAATTCTTAAAGAGATGGGAATACCACACCACCTCACTTGTCTCCTGAGAAATCTGTATGCAGGTCAAGAAGCAACAGTTAGAACTGGACATGGAACAACAGACTTATTCCAAATAGGAAAAGGAGTATGTCAAGGCTGTATATTGTCACCCTGCTTATTTAACTTATATGCAGAGTACATCATGCGAAATGCCAGGCTGAATGAAGCACAAGCTGGAATCAAGATTGTTGAGAGAAATATCAATAACCTCAGATATGCAGATGACACTACCTTTATGGCAGAAAGCAAAGATGACTAAACAGCCTCTTGATGAAAGTGAAAAAGGAGAGTGAAAAAGTTGGCTTGAAACTCAACATTCAGAAAACTAAGATCATGGCATCTGGTCCTATCACTTCATGGGAAATAGATGGGGAAACAATGGAAATAGTGACAGACTTTGTTTTCTTGGGCTCCAAAATCACTGCAGCTGGTGACTGCAGCCATGAAATTGAAACATGCTTGCTCCTTGGAAGAAAAGCTATGATCAACCTAGACAGCATATTAAAAAACAAAGACATTACTTTGCCGACCAAGGTCCATCTAGTCAAAGCTATGATTTTTCCAGTAGTCAAGTATGGATGTGCAAGTTGGACTATAAAGAAAGCTGAGTGCCGAAGAATTGATGCTTTTGAACTGTGGTGTTGAAGAAAACTCTTGAGAGTCCCTTGGACTGCGAGGAGATCCAACCAGTCCATCCTAAAGGAAATCAGTCCTGAATATTCATTGGAAGGACTGATGCTGAAGCTGAAACTCCAATACTTTGGCCACCTGATGCCAAGAACTGACTCACTGGAAAAGACCCTGATGCTGGGAAAGATTGAAGGCAGGAGGAGAAGGGGACAACAGAGGATGAGATGGTTGGATGGCATCACTGACTATGGATATAAGTTTGAGTAGACTCCGGGAGGTGGTGATGGACAGGGAGGCCTGGCGTGCTGCAGTCCATGGGGTCACAAAGAGTCGGACACAACTGAGCGACTGAATTGAGCTGAAATGAACAAAGGAGGGTGAGCTAGTGCAGGAGGGTGAGGAGGCCACCACGTGGGAAGGAACGAGAGCAGTTTTGTCACAGGAAAGATGGGGCATCCCGTGTCAGTGCTACTAAGGGGTCAAGTTAAACGAAGCTGAAAAACCATGTATATTGGGTTAGCAGCATGGAGCGAGTTCTTTGTGAAATGCTTTTATTGGAGTGGCAGCATTGACCACCAGAATGGGGGGAATGAGAGAGACGAAAAGGAGGCAGTGGTGGAGACAGCCCTTCCGGGAATGGCAGAGGTCCAGGTAAAGTGGGGTTTGGATGTACAAGAACAAGAAGGGATTATTTGTAGGGGAGACAGCAAACCCTGGGAAAGCACTCATGCCCTGTCCAAAGGTGGGGAGAGCCATACCTTCTGATTTCTCAAGAAAAGCTGCAAATATGAACTTTATGTTTAAAAGATGGTCGGTTGCCACATTGCTTGGGATCACAAAATCAAATGTAAACAAATATTCAATTCTAATAAGTAGATTTCTTTCTTCCTGAATCATGGGCTAACAATCTGAAACTCTTCTCTAAGTATCCTGGTGGTGGTTTAGTCACTAAGTTGTATCCGACTCTCTTGCAACCCCATGGGCTGTAGCCTGCCAGGCTCCTCTGTCCATGGGATTCTCCAGGCAAGAATACTGGAGTGGGTTGTCATTTCCTTCTCCAGGGAATCTTCCCAACCCAGGGATCGAACCCAGGTCTCCTGCATTGCAGGCAGATTCTTTACCAACTGAGTTGTGAGGGAAGCCCAATCCTGGGTATCCTAGGATTAAGCAATAATTAAATATCTTATGGATAATGAAAGTCAGGCTTCTCATTCTTGAACAATGGAGTTACAGATAGAACAGAGGGAACTTAGAAATACCCTCATGGTGTGGGATTGCAATTGAAGGTATTAATGTGAACTCCTGGATAGATAGGTAAACTAGATTAGATAGATAAACAGATATGTCTTGTCAATATGCATACAGACACACAAACATATACATCTGTACAGGAGGAGGAGGTCATTCATCAGTCGTGTCTGACTCTTTGTGACCCCATGGACTGTGGCCTATCAGGCTCCTCCGTCCATGGGATTTTCCAGGCAAGAGTGCTGGAGTGGATTGCCATTTCCTTCTCCAGGGGATCTTCCCGACCCAGGAATCGAACCCAGGTCTCCCGCATTGCAGGCAGATGCTTTACCGTCTAGCTTATTCCTATCTGCTGAGAGGGTCTAGAAATAATTATACGCCAGTAGCAATAGTACCATCTAACATTTCTAATCTTGGTTTCTAAATACTATTCTGTATGAAAAACTCTCCTTGGAAAAATGGTCAGTTCTGGGGCTGGGGCAAGGAAGATGTTGAACTTGGAACATCTTGTGGTGCCAGAAAATATGAAAGTACTTCAATAATGGGGACATGTCTAAATGTCCATGGCACACAGGAGCCAGCTTGAAGGGGTTCCCACTGATAAAATATAGGATACTTTGAGCATAAAAATAAACATTATAACTTATTGAATAAAGTAACAGTTCTTGAATATAAATTGATATAAAACAGTTTACTAATTACATGAATAAACAGATAAATGAGGAAACGATCTCCTAATCTTAAAAGTTATTTATCAAAAGGTCTAAATGAGATGACACACATGAAGGGTCTAACCCACATGACAAACCCAATACATTTGGTCTCTCCACTTGCATCGGAGCAGGCCCCACCCAGTGCAGGCTCAGAGCAGTTCCCTGTGGTCACCAGACAGGTTAACATAATATTCTCCCATCTTTGCGTGAAAGTGAGAAAACCGCAATACAGTTTCTTCTGTTTTCTTTAGCCCCTTCTTGGTATTTTATGATGTGATTGCTTAACGATCCTGCCCCGCGTGTTTGTAGCATCCCAGATTAAATTGCATCGTAAAGATAACAGCCCGGTTGAAAGCCTTGTCTGACTTTTTTCCCTTTGGACAACCTTGAGGAGGGGAAAGGTACTTTATGGCTCCCGGGATTTCCTTTCAGGAACTTGCATTTTAAATCAGAGCATATTTATTTCAGTATCATTTACACCAGCATTTTTCTGGGTTAAATAAAGATGTCTGGTCAGTGTCCAGTGCGCTACCCCTGTGACTTTAATGTTGCTCCTCTGTTACACAGTGAATATAGAGAGAATTAAATGCACCGTGATACACTGGTACATTGCAATCTGAGATAAAGAGGGAAGTTAAGCTGTAATAATTCTATTTAAGGCAGCGGCAGCCCCACATCTGGGTCTTCTGGGCTTTTGGAGATATCATCAGAGAGTGAGTAAATATTATATAAGCTTAGCATGTTATCTTAATCTTGGGCTCACATGGACATTTATTAATCAGATAGAGTGATTTTAATATATATTCATGGGCAGTCCTCCAGCCTGGCCTGAAAAACTCTTCATTTTCACACTTCTAATTCAAAAGATTTTTCTGGAGAAGATAGATTTAAGAATGTTGAATTACTCCAGCAATTGTTTGGAACCAAGATAATTTGTTCCTTATCTTGTGAGGCTTTAAGGGTTTCACATTCTTTTGAGAGGAGATGCTTTTCTGATTTAATAACAAATCAGCATTTTCCTTATCCTTCTGTGTCTACCTTGGAACATAGAAGGAAACAGATCCTGAAAGAGTCTCGTGGGCAATTTCCACAGCAGGTACTCTCGCGCCAGACTCGGTTGTGCCAGGATAGGGAGTGAACAGAGCCTTACCTGTGAGTGTGCTTCATATCGAGGACCTCAGACACTGCCTGACTCGCCGCATTCTGGTTTCTATCTGCCTCACTGCAGTTCATGTGTACATGCTGTGAAAAATGGGAGCCATTGCTCATATCCTCATAAGCCATGAAATGCCTCCCACTTTCCCCCCTCATTCCCCACACTCTTCTCCTTTCCCCAAACAGGTAGAAAACTAAAACAAATCAATATTTTTTGTTTAATTTTTTGCTGCTTGATTCTTCAAAAGGGGTTGAAATTGCAAACCACAAAGCCAACAAAAAACTAGTGTCCAGAATATATAAAGAATAATACCCTGTTGGTGGGCATGTAGATTGGTGCAGTCACTATTAAAAAAAAAAGTATGGAGGTTCCTCAGAAGACTAAAAATAGAGTTATCATGTGACCCAGCTATTCCACTTCTGGGTATTTCTCCAAAGAACATGAAAACACTGATTTTAAAAGATACATGCTCATTGCAGCATTATTTACAATAATCAAGATATGGGTATAACCTAAGTGCCCATCTATAGGTAAATAGATATAAAAGAGGTAGTATGTATACACATTGGAATATTACTGAGCCATAGAAAAGGAAATCTTGCCACCTGCAACAACTTGGATAGACTTAGAGGGTATCATGCTAAGTGAAATAAGTCAGACAGAGAAAGACAAATACCATATGATTTCACTTATATGTGCCATCTCTAAAAACAAAACAAGGGAACAGACAAAACAAAAACAAATTCATAGATACAGAGATCAGATTAGTGGTTACTGGGGGGAAGGGGTTTGAAGGGGCTGCTAAATGGGGAAGGGGGCCAATTGTATGATGGATGGTAACTAGACTTATTGTGGTGATCATTTTGTAGTGTATATAAATACCGAATTATTATGTTGTACACTTGAGACTAATATAATGTTATATACCAATTTCAACTCACTTTTAAAAAAAGAATTCTAAAAATTTAATAAAAACACAAACAACCTAATAAGGAAATGGGCCAAAGACACAAAGGCACGTTTCACTGAAGAGGATATACGGATGGCAAATAAACACATGAAAAGGTGTTTGTCAACATTAGTCATTAGGGAAATGTAACTTCTTTATAAACATAAAAGGGTATTATCATACACCTATCAAAATAGCTAAAATAAAAAATAATGACGACACTAAATGCTCGAAAGAATGCAGAGAACAAGACCATTCGTAAATGCTGTTGGGAACGTAAAATGGCTCAGCCACTCTGGAAAACAGTTTGGCAGTTTCCTGTGAAACTAAAAGTGCAACTACCACATAACCCAGCAATTGCACTCATGGGCATTTATCCCAGAGAATGAAAACTTAGGTTTGCACAAAACCTGTATGCAAACGTTCGTTACAGCTTCATGCATAATAATTAAAAACTGGAGACGGTCCAGGTATCTTTCAGGGGACGGACACTTAAACTGGGATACATCCATATCATAGAATAGACTTAGTATAAGAAGAAACAAACTCTATTTGCACAACAACTTTGATAATGTTATATAACAATTTTACCCCACTTTAAAAAAAGGAATTCTCAAAATTTAATAAAAACACAAACAGGCCAATAAGGAAATAGGCAAAAGATCACAAAATTATGCATACGACAACAGTGTGTCACATATTAGATGATATAAATGAATATGACTTCCCTGTTGGCTCAGTGGTAAAGAATCTACCTGCCAGTTCAGGAGACGTGGGTTCAGTCCCTGGGTCAGGAAGATCTGCTGGAGAAGGGAATGGCAACCTCCAGTATTCTTGCCTGGAAATCCCATGAACAGAGGAACCTGGCAGGCTACAGTTCATGGGATTGCAAAGAGTTGGTCACGGCTTAGCGGCTGAGCACAAGACCATGATAAATGAATATAGCAGGGAAGTGTTTGACTAAAGATGAAACATAATATCCAAAAGGCAGCATTCATTGGTTTGCTGCTTCAACACAAACTTTCATACCAATCTAAAAGGGGTCAAAATTAGTAGCTGCAAAGGCTATTCTTGCATGTGATTTTAGCTTAAAAGACTTAAGAAAATGTCTGAAATACCAATTTTTGTTTTTGTCAGTTGTAGCATCATGGATATTCAGAACAAGAAAAATTGTATAATACAGGAGAGTCCAGGTATATATCTTGTGTGGCTTGCTTCTGTTGCAAGATTGTACAAGGTTATGTGCAAAAACTAAGTCTGTCCCAAATTCCACACTTAGCGTAGTTTCAGGCTTCTGCTAAGTCAACTCCAGGCAGTATTGCTGAGTGGAAAAAGCCAGTCCTAAAAGGTTGCATATTAAATGATTCCATTTATATAATATCCTTGAAATGGCAAAATTATATAAATGAGAATAGACTCATGATTACCAGGGGTTAGCAGGAGGGCTTAGGGGCAGCGGGAGGGAAGTGGGTGTGGTGATAAAAGCACAACGCAGAGTTCCTGAGGGTGAGGGAGCTATTACGTAGTTTGCTGTTGACGGTGGACACACAAAACCTACAGACGCGATGAAATGAGCAGCTGAGTGAGTGTGGAGCTGGTGAGTTCTGAATGGGGTCAGTGCATTCTCTCAGTCCCAGCGTCCTGGGTGTGATAAGAAGTGTCATACTGGAAGATGTTATCACTGGGGAACCAGTGAAGGGCACATGGGACGGTTCCACATTATTTCTTACAACTACTTATAAATCTACAATCATCTCAAAAAGCATAATTTTAAAAACAACGAAGATTGAAACAACATAGTTTTGTGGATGAAAGGATGAAGTGAGGAAGTGACAGCATCCTTCAATAGACCTCTTCCATGCCAGGGGTTTCCAAATAGAATAATGTCATCCTCAAAACAGTCCTGTGGAGTGTTAAGATTCCCATTTTACAGCTATAAGGAAGCCTGAGGTCTGGAGAGGTGACACGTTTTACATGTGACCTGCCCAACAAGTAAAAGACTAAGCCCCAGACTCTTAGAATGCATAACCAGTGCTCTTGTCATCTGTCCACAGGGGTCCCCATCTCCTGACAAACCATGCTGTCTCTACCTGCTGCTGCCACTGCCACACCAGCCAGTCAGGTCAAACTTCCAACTCCCTGAAGAGACGGCTCCAGGGTTAATATGCCAGGACCTGCAGCCATCTCTGTCTTCTAAATGGGAAGTGAAGATCATTGAGAATCGGGCACCAGCATTTGGCAGCTTTTTTAAGCAGATCGTAAAGAGAACTCATGCAAGAGTATTCAGAAAATCCAGGCCAACATCAGATAAAACAGACAGCAAAGTACCACTCCCAGCAGCACAAAGGGCATTAATTAAAACGCATTGAAAAGATGTGTCTGTATAAATACTCCTAAAAATGAGGTTGTTGGGAAAGAGTTTGACCTTGGGGAGATTGATGAGTTACTGATAATTACAGGGGAAATAAATCTTAAGAGGACAAAACCATTTAAGAATGGATTTTATAAGCTAATGATGTTGGTTCCTTCTAGTGGCTAAATGGGACCAGAGTGGAAAGAATACGGGGTGGGAATAGAGTAGAAAATAGGATGAGGGAGGAGACCACCTTCTCCGAGTGTATGCCTCTGTTTTCAGTCTGATTCTTAGAACCGTGAAACCTCATACTCCAAAAACTAAATATGTGATTAAGGTCAACCAGGATGTGTGGAGAACCTAAAAGTGTAAAACAGGCAGTAACAAATGAGCCTCTCTCTATTATAAACAAATTTGTTGTTGTTCAGTCGCTAAGTTGTGTTGGACTCTTTTGTGACCCTATGGGCTGTAGCCTGCTAGGCTCCTCTGCCATGTTGCCGTTTTCTTCTCCACGAAATGAATACATAGCCACAATGAAGCCAATGGGAAAGGAAAGAACCAACCTCGATAATTTGGAAAACATCATTGTAACTAGACATTGCAATGCTAAGGACAAAAAAAAAAAAAGCATACATAAATATTGTTATCTAGTTAGAAAATGTGTTTTCCACAAGAGTGTAGGTAAACAGTTTGGAAACTGTAAATACTAAGGGGCTTCCCAGGTGGCACTAGTGATAAAGAACCCACCTACCAATTCAGAGGAGTAAGAACTGTGGATTCGATCCCTGGGTTGGGAAGATCCCCTGGAGGAGGACAACCCACTCCAGTATTCTTGCCTAGAGAAGCCCATGGACAGAGGAGGCTGGCAGGCTACAGTTCATGGGGTCACAAAGATTTAGACACAACTGAAGCAACTTAGCGCACATGCACACACAAATACTAGGATCAAGCAAATGAGTAATTATTGTGGGGACAGAGCCACATATCTCAGTATTGAAGAAAGGAATTGCAAATAAAGAAAGGAGAGGAAGGCTAGAATGAACTCTGTGGTGTTGGATTAGAATGGGAGGATTCAATATGATCTCATGGCTTTTAATATATCCAGATGTATGGTGATAGAAATAAATATGGTGAGGTGTGTGTACATATGTGTGTGTGTAATTTCTAGTGTCTTCTGAGAGGTTCCTGGAAACCACAAGTCTCCAGTAGCAATGAGCACAGCTAGCCTTCTAGGTTTCTATGTGTCATTCTCCAATTTAAAAAATCAGATGTTCTTGGAAAATGATTCCAGAGTTGGGGCAGAGAAAGTACAAAACAAGCCTGAATATCTTGTGGTGCCAGAAAGCAAGGGAATACTTAAAAAATGATGGGAGTGTGTCAGTTCAGTTCAGTTCAGTCGCTCAGTTGTGTCCAACTATTTGTGACCCCATGAACCGCAGCACGTCAGGCCTCCCTGTCCATCACCAACTCCCAGAGTTTACCCAAACCCATGTCCATTAAGTTGGTGATGCCATCCAACCATCTCATCCTCTATCGTCCCCTTCTCCTCCTGCCCTCAATTTTTCCCAGCATCAGGGTCTTTTCAAATGAGTCAGCTCTTCGCATCAGGTGGCCAAAGTATTAAGAGTTTCAGCTTCAGCATCAGTCCTTCCAATGAACATCCAGGACTGATATCCTTTAGGATGGACTGGTTAGGTCTCCTTGCAGTCCAAGGGACTCTCAAGAGTCTTCTCCAACACCACAGTTCAAAAGCATCAATTCTTTGGCGCTCAGCTTTCTTTACAGTCCAACTCTCACATCCATACATGATTGCTGGAAAAACCATAGCCTTGACTAGACGGACCTTTGTTGGCAAAATAATGTCTCTGCTTTTCAATATGCTATCTAGGTTGGTCATAACTTTCCTTCCAAGGAGTAAGCATCTTTTAATTTCATGGCTGCAATCACCATCTACAGTGATTTTGGAGCCCCCCAAAATAAAGTCTGACACTGTTTCCACTGTTTCCCCATCTATTTGCCATGAAGTGATGGGACCGGATGCCATGATCTTCGTTTTCTGAATGTTGAGCTTTAAGCCAACTTTTTCACTCTCCTCTTTCACTTTCATCAAGAGGCTCTTTAGTTCTTCTTCACTTTCTACCATAAGGGTGGGGTCATCTGCATATGTGAGGTTATTGATATTTTTCCCGGCAATCTTGATTCCAGCTTGTGCTTCTTCCAGCCCAGTGTTTCTCATGATGTACTCTGCATAGAAGTTAAATAAGCAGGGTGACAATATACAGCCTTGACGTACTCCTTTTCCTATTTGGAACCAGTCTGTTGTTCCATGTCCAGTTCTAACTGTTGCTTCCTGACCTGCATGTAGGTTTCTCAAGAGGCAGGTAAGGTGGTCTGGTACTCCCATCTCTTTCAGAATTTTCCACAGTTTCTTGTGATCCACACAGTCAAGGGCTTTGGCATAGTCCATAAAGCAGAAATAGATGTTTTTCTGGAACTCTCTTGCTTTTTCCATGATCCGGTGGATGTTGGCAATTTGATCTCTGGTTCCTCTGCCTTTTCTAAAACCAGCTTGAACATCTCGAAGTTCACGGTTCATGTATTGCTAAAGCCTAGCTTGGGAGTGTGTCAGGGAAAAAAAAAAAAAGCCAATTTAAAGCAGCTTCCATTGGACAAATCTGGGATAATCTATGGAACAAAATAAATAATGATAGTGGATTCCATCCCATAGAATAAAAGAAGTATTCATGAGTCCATATTGATAGAAATAAGTGATCAAATGAATACATAAGTGCAGGAAAGGCAATATTTCTTCCTTCCAGTAGAATTCTAATTAATAATGTTGGAAATAGAAAATCACTATTTAGCCAACATCATAGTAATGAGTATTACACACCAAAATACTCAATGAATGCTAGAATTAGTGGGCAAAAGTAAGATATTTGCATAGTCTTAAAGCATTTTCCCACAAGATCTTTATTAATTACAGATATATAGGAGAAAGTAAGAACTTTAGAATGCAGAAATCTGGCAGACACCACCTCAACCAAGTATTAAAGGTAATATTAGCACCAGAATCAAAACAGATCAACATCATGTACCCCAGATATTATGCACTGAGAAGGGCACAACGTCATCTCTGAGAATCTTACCTAAGATTCCATGAAAGGGGAGAGTAAATAAGCTGGTTTAAAACTCAGTGTTCAAAAAACAAAGATGATGGCATCTGGTCTCATCACTTCATGGCAAATAGATGGGGAAAAGTGAAAACAGTGTTCAGTCGCTCAGTTGTGTCCAACTCTTTGCGACCCCATGAACCACAGCACCCCAGGCCTCCCTGTCCATCACCAACTCCCGGAGTTCACCCAGACTCATGTCCATTGAGTCTGTGATGCCATCCAGCCATCTCATCCTCTGTTGTCCCTTTCTCTTCCTGCCCCCAATCCCTCCCAGCATCAGAATCTCTTCCAATGAGTCAACTATTTGCATGAGGTGGCCAAAGCTTTAGCATCAGTCCTTCCAGTGGCAGATTTTATTTTCTTGGGCTCCAAAATCACTTCATACAGTGACTACAGCCATGAAATTAAAAGACGCTTGCTCCTTGGAACAAAAGTATGACAAACTTAGACAGTGTCTTAAAAAGCAGATGTCACTTGCTGGCAAAGGTCTGTATAGTCAAAGCTATGGTTTTTCCAGTAGTCGTGTATGGATGCGAGAGTTGGACCCTAAAAAAGGCAGAGCACCGAAGAATTTACACTTTTGAACTGTGGTGTTGGAGAAAACTCTTGAGAGTCTCTTGGACAGTAAGAAGATCAAACTAGTCAATCCTAAAGGAAATCAGTCCTGAATATTCATTGGAAGGACTGATGCTGAAGCTGAAGCCCCAATACTTTGGCCACCTGATTGGAAGAGCTGACTCATTGGAAAAGACCCTGAAGCTGGGAAAGGTTGAGGGCAGGAAGAGAAGGAAGCAACAGAGGATGAGATGGTTGGGTGGCATCACTGACTCATTGGATAGCTTGAGCAAGCTCTGGGAGATTGTGAAGAACCGGGAAGCCTGGTGTGCTGTAGTCCATGGGGTCACAAAAAGTCAGACATGACTTAGTGACTGAACAACGAACAACAAGGTGCATAAACTCAGTCTTATCATAAGAAAATAGCAGACAATCCCAAATTGAGGGATGTTCTACAAAATACCTGTTCACATCTTTTCATGAAAGACTGAGGAGACTTCGCGGAGACCTTTCTCTTTTGTCTAGGCCGCCGACATGCCATCCAGACTAAGGAAGACCCGAAAACTTAGGGGCCACGTGAGCCACGGCCACGGCCGCATCGGCAAACACCGGAAACAGCCGGGAGGCCGAGGTAATGCTGGTGGCATGCATCATCACAGGATCAAATTCGACAAATATCACCCAGGGTACTTTGGGAAAGTTGGTATGAGGCATTCCCACTTAAAGAGGAACCAAAGTTTCTGCCCGACTGTCAACCTTGATAAATTGTGGACCTTGGTTAGTGAGCAGACACAAGTAAATGCTGCCAAGAACAAGACAGGAGCTGCTCCTGTCATCGATGTGGTGCGATCAGGTTACTACAAAGTTCTGGGGAAAGGAAAGCTCCCAAAGCAGCCTGTCATCGTGAAGGCCAAATTCTTCAGTAGAAGCGCTGAGGAGAAGATTAAGAGTGTAGGTGGGGCTTGTGTCCTGGTGGCTTGAAGCCACATGCTGGGAAATTCATTAAATGTTAAGTGCTTTTCAAAAAAAAAAAAAGAAAGACTGAGGAAGTGTCCTTGATTAGAGGAGACCAAGGAGACAGGACAGTCACACACAACATGAAATCCTGAATCAGACCTTACATTAGAAAAATGCAACTGTGGTACAATAGAGGGGAAGTATAAACATGGCCTGTAGATTAGTGAATAGAGTTAATATTAACTTCCTGGTTTAGATCCCTGTACTGTGCTTATATAAGATGTTAACATTAGCAGAATTTGAGTGAAGAACGTCTGGGAAGTCTTTGTACTATCTTTGTTATGTCTAAAACTATTTTGAAATAAAAAGCTAAAAGATGTAAAATTACTAAGGAAGCCAGTAATTATATTGAAATCATTATCCAGATAACTAAACAAATTTGTCATATAGGAAAAAGAATTTTATTACTTGAAACCAAAATAATTGTAATAAGATCACATTTGATTGGCCCCTGTTGGTCTTTGTAGACTGTTGGTGGCCCTTTCAATGTGTTGGGAGTGGTAGAAGGCGTGGTGTTGGTCAGAAGTGCTGGTCATTATATGAGGTTGGTGGCAGTCAGTGTTGGTGATGAGCAAGTCGACTATGATTCCCTTAGTTGAGATCAGTGCTTGAATTTGAACATCAAGTGAGAGGTTTGTGTTTGAGGGGGCTGCTCATGTGATCTCATATACACTCCCAGTTGTGATACACTTTCCTAGGACTGGGTCTTAAGGGCAGTACATCTAAGCGTAATTCCCCTGAAATAGTTTGCCAGTGGGTTAAACTGAGTGTTTGACTACTAGTGGTCGTCTCAGTGCTCATCCAATAGAACATTCCATGAAAGCTAAATGAGCTTGGCAAACCCTAAGAATTCCATCCCCTTCTTGGAGTTACTCTGCACATCCACATGTTAGGGTTTCTCAGAGGATCTGTAATCTGCAGTAAAAACCTGTTTCAGTTTGTCTTCCCCCAGGGTTTCCTAAGCCTATTGGATCACTGAACCCTTTTTCTTTGGGGCAGCTGGTGCCTATTAACTATTACACAGAAGAGCTACAGAAACACTAATCTAAACAGCACTGGAAATAGAAATTAAAAACTATTTAAGAAAAATGTTTCCCCACAGAGACTAGTTTTTTAGTGCTTGCTGAGAATGGTTAGCTTTAGGTTAGTTTTGCAGCTCTAAATTATGGCTTATTATTGCAAGTGAATAGGATCATCTATAATTTACATAAATCAGAATTGACTGATGCATATATTAGACATGTAAATTAAGGCTCTCATTAGAAACCAACCTCAAAATGAAATTGCATTAAACTATATAAAACATTTACAACCTAAGAAATACATATCCTTAAAAAAAAAAAACTAAACATTTTTAAAATTGAGATACAATTAACTTTATCCTTTTTTTCCATACTCATAAAATTGGTCATTTGGTCATAATAGCAAAGTGGTCCTTGTTTACCTTAGAGCTCAGTTACTTTAGAGCTAGGTTAATCAGAGCACCATGAATAACTGAAAGGAAGTGGTCCCCCTACAGTCACTGCTGACCCATGCTTCTCCACTGATGCTTAAGACTCACCTGAGATGCTTGGGATAAATGAAAGTTCATAAACAGTTTGTAAATCTCACAACCAGAGAGCACTTCCAGGTGCAACATGGCGTACACATTTTTAATCATGACATCAATGCAGACCTCACTTTGAGAAGTACCAAAAAAGTGCTGGTGGTAAAATGTTGTCACCCCCTCATTCCTCCCAAGGTCAATCTTGGGAAGAATTCCAGTTTCAGGCTCCTTGCCCCTACTGCAGTTTCAGGAGCAGCCCCAGTGGTGGGGGTGGGCTAGTGGGCTGCTCAGATCTCTTCCCAATGCAAGATCTGTTAACCCCGAGGGCAGAGTCCACAGCCTCACCAGAAGTGCCTAAAGAATAGCAAGATGGCCCCCCTGATTCCTACAGTGATCTCTTCCCACTCACTGAGCAGCCATTAGTCTTAACACGAATAATGCAAAAAGGCAGCTAAGCAATTTAAATTTTATCCATAAAATTAAGCCCTAGGTTTCACCACAGCGTTTAACTCCATGACCTATTCTATTGAATCCCTTAGCAGATCTTGGACAGTTTCCTTGAGTGTAAATTACCATGAAGGTAAATTGAAAATGTATCAAGAAATGGGCAAGGATATTAGTGCAGAATCAAGGAGTCATCAAGCTTCAGTTGTTCTGAAGATTTTTTAAAGTCTCTTTTCAGTACAGTTAGAATGGAAAGAATTGATTTGATTAACAAGACTTTACCTTTCATAGGTCACCATCTGCCTTCAGCAATGGTACATGACTTGGTTTAGATGCCCCCGTCCAGAAAATCTGCTCTGCCTGTTCAGAGCCTCTTCAGGGCTCCCTGTGTACATCTCCCCGATGTTGACCCTCCCATGGTGACTCTTCATCTACCAGGACTAAACCTCCATGAGGGCAGGGCTCCCACCATATTTATTTTAGAATTCACAGTGCTGGTGCATATTATCCAGCTTAAAGTGCCTGCCAAGCCAGCCTCTCATACCTTAATAAGAGAAATGGTGCTTGTAGTGAAAATAGAAGAGAAGGAAAGGGGAATTCAGATTCAACTGATATTTCTAGCATGTTCTCCATCCATGTGTTTGCCCTGAACTGGTCTCTGTCTACTGCATGAGCTCATTTGGTTCAGGAGGAGAAAATGGGGAACTGAGAGGTTAAATAAGTTGCCCCAGGTCAGAAGCTCAGGTGTGTCTCTGCCTGCTCACCATCAAGTTCCTGCCACCACAAAGCCTATGTTGAGAGGACAGTTGAAGGGACTGATTGCCCAGGACCAGTTATTCCTTAATGGGAAGTGGGGCTTCTTTGTATAGATTCCACGTGCAGAGGCTGCCTGGGGCAAGGCTGCCTGGGGCAAGGCTGCCCGGGGCAGTGTTGGGGCAGCTTTCCCATGACCCACTTCAGTGGACTACACACAGAGCCAGAACTGCCCAGTTGCAGACTGCTCCCCACTGCCTTGCTTCCTGTATGAAGTTCCAGCCAGATCTAGCCTTCAACAAGAAGCCACGAGACCCTGGCATTTGAAATTCTGCTGAGTTCTTTTTATAATACTCTCCTCTGAAAGGATAGTCATTCCATTCAGCAGGCAGAGATGCAGCTGCCAGGAGTTAAATAATGGGAAACAGAGACAGGCAAAATAAAGAGTTTCTGATACCCTGCAAGCACACAGGACCCCACAGAGCCAGCCGCCCCACCCGAGGCTTTGTCGGTGCTCAGACAGACAGAAGGCGCTGTCAGTGGCCCAGTGCCAAGTATCTGAGGCTTGGGGAGATGATTGCAGAGAATGGGTTAGAAGAGAGAGGAAACCAAAAAGGCCTTTCTACCCAGGACCAGAGGAAGTTTAAACTCTATGAAATATTACCACTTTGTTGTTTACTCTGTCAAGTTTTTTTTTTTTTTTTTTTTTTAAGAAATTGCACACCCAAACTGGGACATTTGGCAGGGAAAGAGAGAAACCTCACGCTGACCAGCTCAAGCACTGAAAGGCTTGAGACCAGAGGGGGTTTGTCGTGTGCAGGAAGACTTTGTTGGTTGACAGAAAGACTCTTTCCCAGAAAGAAGGGAGGGAAGTAGAGGGCAGACAGAAGAAGAGGAGCATACCCAGAGGCAGGATGGTCATTTTTGAGGTAACTGCCACCAGGGTCCCAGCCAGCCCAGGATGCTTCCAGAGGGCCTTCACTCTCCATGGGGTCCTGGGAATGCTGAATCTGGTCTTCTCCCTGCTGCAGATTTCTGCCATCGAGACCTGCAGTGGACATGGAAATTGATGAGTGCTCTGGCCAGCAGTGCCCAGAGCAAAGCAATAAATAGGCAGTCTCCAGTTCATTTGGACCATGAGAGCTAAGAGCGATCTGGCTGAAGAAACAAACAAACACATGAAGAAAAGAGCAAAACTTTTAAAATAATCTTGAGAGCTGACGATGCCAAAAAAGAAAAGATGCCAAAATGGCCTCAAAGCCTCAGTAGCCTCAGCCAGGTCATATTCACTAGGCTTAGTGTAACCAAACATAGGTTCGTCCGCTCACCACTCAGCCAATAAGTCAAGGGGCAAGCTTCGGTAGAGAAGAAAAGTACTTTATTCAGAAAAGCTGTCAATCTGGGGAGATGGTGAAAGATGGTGGGCTTACGTCCAAAGACCACCTCCAAAGGTTCTGCTCAGCCATGACAATTTTTAAAGGAGAAAAGAAGCGGACACAATCTCAGTTAATCGTCAGGTGGGAGGTCAAATTCTTCATCATCTTTCCACTGCGTGCAGACATGCTGACTTCTCCAGATCTTCCTTGGGACACTGTCTTGCTCACGTGGCCCTCCTGCAATTGGATGTTCTCTTGCCCACATGGTCTGTCTGGGTCTACCTATAAATTTACTAAGCAGAAGCTCAGGGTAGAGGGTCAGTCATCCTTTAACTACTTAATTCTTCATTTTTATTCCTAATGCAGGAAAGGAATCAACAGGTTAGGTAAAAGGTATTATGTATGTTTAGTAAAGCAGAAATCAGGAGCTAAGTTAAATATTGCCTAATGATCTCCTCTTTATGATTAAGGTCTGGAGAAAACAGGGATGATCAAATAGAAAAAAGGCAAAGGAGCTGCTGACATTAGCTTGGAGGCCCAAGTAATCACACGAACTGCACTATTAAGGCAGGTGCCTATGTGCTAAGTCGCTTTAGTCATTGTATCTGGCTCTTTACAACTCCATGGATTTTAGCCCGCCAGGCTCCTCTGTCCATGGCGATTCTCCAGGCAAGATTACTGGAGTGGGCTGCCATTCCCTCCTCCAGGGGATCTTCCCAACCCAGGGGTTGAACCCCAGTCTTATGTCTCCTGCATTGGCAGGTGGGTTCTTTACCCCTAGTGCCACCCAGGAAGCCCCCTTTAGTTTAGTTTAGTTTAGAGGTTACCTTCCCCCTGCCCCACACCAACCTGCTTATGGTCACTCCAGCTTCTTTTCCTTGTTTCCATGTTTCATAATTTCTAACAGCACTTGCAATTGTTGCTCCTGATATTTCTGAAAGGATTCCTGCCTTTCAGGGCTTTGTTTCTCAGGATGCTTTTCAGCAAAAACAAAAGAAAGAAGAAAATGGATAAAAGGGTCCCTGAAGTGGATAAGAGTTGGACTGTGCTGGTGCCCAGGGGAACAGTGAGCTTTGCCCGGCAAAAGTCCCAGAACTGGAGGCTGCCAGATGCCTGCTGGCATTACCTAACGCTTTTCTCAACTGTTTTGACAAGTGTAGTTTTGTTTTAAATATGTATGGTAATTCTTAATAACATGCTGATAAATGTGCCAAAGCACTCTCCATGGAAATAATGAAGTCTTTACTGTTTGGGATGCTGTTAAGTCTCTGCTTCCTGGCTCGTGAGGCTGCTAAGCGTTCTAAACAGCAGAAACATTCTACTGAAGCCCAGTCTTATTGGGGGAGATGGTCTCATTTGTCTGAGTCTACTCTAGAGGCAGAATCTCTGTCATATGCCCAATGGACCTGGTTTGGGGATGTTCACAGACAGAGGTGGAACTACCTTCTGAGACCTGGCTGCCATTGTTGTTGTCTTTCAGTCACTAAGTCGTGTCTGACTCTTTGTGACCCCATGGACTGCAGCACACCAGGCCTCCCTGTCCTTCACCATCTCCCAGAGCTTGCTCAAACTCATGTTTATTAGTGATGTCATCCAACCATCTCATCCTCTGTCATCCCCTTCTCTTCTTGCCTACAGTCTTTCCCAGCATCAGAGTGTTTTCCAATGAGTTGGCACCAGGTAGCCAAAGTATTGGAGCTTCAGCTTCAGCATCAATCCTTCCAATGAATATTCAGGGTTGATTTAGGCTGCCTTAGGGCTCCCCAAAGCTCAGTTGGTCATCAGCATAGTGCAACAGAAAAAGCACAGGCAGACCTGGATTCAAATCACAGTCCTGCCATTTGCTAGTAGAGTAACCATGGGAAAAATCACATGACGTTTCTGAATCTCTTTTCCTGTTCTAGTTATCACTACTATATAACAAGCCACCATAAACTAATGGTGTCAACTGACCACTTTGTTATGCTCAGAGCTTCATGGGGATGGCTTGTCTCCACTCCACAATGTTTGGGGACTCAGCTGAAAAGACTCAAAGACTAGGAAAGAGTGGACAGCAGGAAGCACGAGTCAGCTGGAGACCTCTTCACTCACATGACTAGCAGTTAATGCTGGATACTGCCAGGGACATCAGATGGGACACTGACTCTAACCATACCCAGAGCTATGCTAGGGGAACTCTGCATAGGCTAGCTGGGGCTTTTACAGCCTGGTGGCTGGGCTCTAAGACCAAGTGCCCTCAGATCACAAGGTGAAAACACAGCCTCAGAAAACACACCTTTTGCCCCAAACAACGGTGCCCACCCAGATCCAAAGGGACCTCTAGATGGAGAATTGGCCAGATCCAGAAGAGTATGTTGGCTGGGAGATGATAATGGGACCATCTTTATCACAGTTCCTTCCTCTGCTGACCAGCCAGGCCAGGGAGTAGAGCAGGGCACAATGGCTGAGCGCCAGCCATGCCCCATGAACTGTTCATGTTATCAAATTCTTACTAGTGTAAGGCATTTAAATAATTCTGGGGACTGTGAGAACACAAGAGGGTAGTGGCTACCTCATTTATTCTCTCACGGGGATGGCACATACACAGGATGGCCACCAAGCAAACAGGTTTTAAGTTTCTGTTCATATTGCATCTGCTAATCTTTCATTGGCCAGAGGAAGTCTCACAGCCAAGCCCAAAGTCAAGTGGTGGGGAAGTACATTCTGCCTCAGTGAGGCTGTGGCAGAGGTGTGAGTGTGCAATATTATAATGGCAGAGTGAGAAATTAGGACTAATAATCCAATCTACCATTTCATTTTCTAGAACAGAAAATTGGATAAGGATATTATGACATTATAGGTAGTGTTTAACAGTATAATCTTGGATGCAAAATACCCATATAAAGTAGTAGGTTATCAAATTGCTACTAAAAGAATAAATTCCACATGACCAGTATCCCAGTATTCAAGGACAGTATAACATAAAGGTATCTATTAATATATCACATTACTAAGACAATATATTTTTATGAAACTTAAGTCATCATCTCAATATACCCTTAAAAGCCATTCCATAAAAGTACAGCACCTACTCAGGGATTTTTTTTTTTAAAGCTCTTAGTAAATTAGAATTAGGATACTTATTTAGCATGATACACAATGGCATAACAGCCCTGCAGAACCCTTGCCACAGAAGCAAGAAAAAATGCCTACTCACCACTATCATTTTCTGATGGCATCATTCAAAAACTATAGAATGGAGACTCAGTTTTCACTATTGCAGGTGGTATTACTATATCAGTATAAAATCCAGGAGAGGCATTTGGGAAACTGCTAGAACTAGTTAGTTTAGTAGTGCAGCCCAGACTCAAAGTACAGAGTTTTCTGTATGACAGCTATAATACAGTGTAATGGGATATATAGATAGAGAGAGAAAATATGAGGGGAAAAAGATCCATTCACATGAGAAAGAGCTAAGGACATCTGCCCTCAGGGCTAACCAGAACCAAAAATGTGAAGGGTACTGAAGGCAGTGGCTCTGTCCTCTGCTGAGAGACTTGACCCAGTGAAATATGACCAACTGCTCATGAGAACCAGCACTCATTGATTGGCTTTTTAGTGAAAATGCCAGTGGGTATTTTTATTTAACTCAAAAAAGTATGCCAAATTTCTCCTGGAAGACTAACCATGTGCTCAGAAAGCTCTCTTAAGACATTAAAATGTAATTTTAAAAAGAGATTAGGGACTACCTTGATGGTCCATTGGTTAAGACTCTGCAATTTAATGCAGGGGGCATGGGTACCATGCCTGGTTGGGGAACTAAGATCCCGCATCCTGTGAGGTACAGCCAAAAAAGTAAAATGAAAAACAGATTAAATGAGTGTGATAGGGACTCAGAACAGCACAACGAAACCTAAAAATCTATGTGAAAGAAAATATGCTGTAAGGGAAAAACAAAAAAAAATCAGTGATGGGGGTACAGATTATTTAAACAGGAAACAAGGAAGTCACCTAAGTATTTGAAGAAAAAAATCAGTAATTTCCACCTTATGTAATTCAGTCAGCAAAATGCTACAGATAAACCTTAGAAGTAGAGAAATCCGTGTCAATGGTGTCTCCTTTGACCTGTAGCTCCCCCTTGAAATACTTCTAAGATGGAAAGAATGATTACAAAAAGCCTAAGTGTTGCCTGAATCCTTTAGCTATGGAGAAAATAATGAAACTAAGACCTACCCAGACTCTGAGAGGGTCACCCAGCCTTCCCACTGACAGACAGACCTTTCTGAAGTCAGCTGACTGGTCAGAGAGAAGTCACGAATCATAAAAGGAACTGCATTGCCAAAGAAGGCCCTACCCTGCAGGTTCAGGCCACCTAGCCTTCCACTTACAAAGATAAAAATTGTTAATGTCTGGTTCTTATGAGATTCAAGAGCAGAATGTGATAAAGCATAGCCTGCTTGAGGACAGGGAGGGGCTTCTGAAATGAAAAATGTCATCACCACATTCATGCTCAGTGGAGACAGGGAGCAGGGAGGCAATTTCTGGCAACTGAATGGGAAATTGGGTCACCAGCGCAAGGAATTCTTCCAGAACACAAGAAAACATAAGGATAAGAAAATTAGGAGAAGAGACAGAGAACCAATGCAAGACTTGAGTAGAGGAGCAGCAACAATCAAGAAATGACAGAAGAAAATACAGAAGGCTCCTGACCAATAGTGGTTAGACTTACAGTTTTTTGGTTTGTAAAAACTCTACATGTGTTTATCTATCTGGCTGTGTTGGGACTTAGTTGCGGCACTCGGGCTCTACCTTGTGTCGTGACAGGTCTTGCGTTGTGGTGCAGGGACTCTCTAGTTGTGTCTCAGGGACTCAGTAGTTGCGGTGCACAGAGTTAGTTGCTGCACAGCAGCATGTGGTATCTTCCGGGACCTAAGGATTGAACTGGTGTCCCTTGCATTACAAGGTGGATTCTTAACCACCAGACCACCAGGGAAATCCTAGACTTACTGTTTTTTTACTTTATGGTGGTGCAAAATCGAGACATATGTAGTAGACTTTGTACTTCAGATCTTGACTTTTGATCTTTTCCTGGGCTAGTGATGTGCGGTAGGGTCCTCTTGTGATGTTAGGAAGTGGTAGCCACCACAGCTCCGAGTCAGCCACACAATCATGAGGGTGAACAACTGCTATACTTAACAACAGTTCTGTACCCATCCAACCATTCTGCAATACATTATCCATTAAATTCCAGGAGATATGCAGTCCTTTATCATAAAATTGACTTTGTGTTAAAAGATCTTGCCCGACTGTAGGTTAATGTAAGTATTTTGAGAGTGTTTAAGGTAGGTGACAGAGAAGGCAATGGCACCCCACTCCAGTACTCTTGCCTGGAAAATCCCAGGATGGAGGAGCCTGGTGAGCTGCAGTTCATGGGGTTGCTAAGAGTCAGACATGACTGAGCAATTTCACTTTCACTTTTCACTTTTATGCATTGGAGAAGGAAATGGCAACCCACTCCAGTATTCTTGCCTAGAGAATCCCAGGGAGGCGGAGCCTGGTGGGCTACCGTCTATGGGGTCACACAGAGTTGGACACAACTGAAGCGACTTAGCAAGGTAGGTGAGGCCAAGCTAGGATGTTTGGTCGGTTAAGTGTATTAAACACATTTTTGACTAAATGATATTTTCAACTTATGATGGGTTTATCTGGACTAGCCTTATCATAAAATGAGGAAGAACTGTATCCTGGACATGCAGACTTGAGGCTTTACTGCCTCAAGTAATGAGGCAGTAATGAGGATATGGGGAGTTCTCTGATTCCCTGATGGTTCAGGTAGTAAAGAATCCATCTGCGGAGACCAGAGTTCAATCCTTGGGTCAGGAAGATCCCCTGAAGAAGGAAATGGCAACCCACTCCAGTATTCTTGCCTGGGGGATCCCAAGGACAGAGGAGCCTGGAAGGTTGGGTGGGTCCTGTGCGTCCAACACAGAGTCCTGTCTCACTTTTTGCATCCATGGGGTTGCAAAGAGTTGGACACGACTGAGACACTTAACACTTTCACTTTCACGTTCATGAGGAGTTCTAGTTGGATAAATACATGAGAGCTCATTTGCTCAGTCACGAACAACTCTTTGTGACTCTATGGTCTATAGCCCACCAGGCCCCTCTCTCCATGGGTTTCCCAGGCACGAATACTGGAGTGGGTTGCCATGTCCTCCTCCAGGAGAATGTCCCGACCCAGGGATTGAACCCGAGTCTCCTGCAATAGCAGGTGGATTTTTTATCTCTGAGTCACCTGGGAAGCCCCAGTTGGATGAATACCTGGACCTAATTGCTAGCTGCTAGACAGAGTTGGGGAAGGTCCATGATCTGAAGGAGAATTCTCTCTATATGTTTGCCAAGACTCAACAGGCAAACATTTAACATGCTTGTTTAAAAGAATTCACACACATCAGTAGACAAATGAGCAACAAATATGAGCAGGAGGTTCAAGAGAAATATAAATATCTAATAAACAACAAAAATTACTCAAGCCATTTTTATTAATGCAAATATTAAACCCCAGGAAATTCCTACAAATTGGCAAGTGTTTTTAAATTGAGTACTCCCAGTCTGACCAGTATTGACCATGTGGAGAGAGATGAGCTGTCTCATACTCTGCTGCAGTCTCTCTCCCCTTACTTAGAATTTCTGAAAAGAAGTTTAGCAAGATGTGGCAAAAGCACATGAAATAGTGAAGCCAGTAGTTCTCCTTTCTAATAATTTACCTTAAAAATGTGTCTCTTAAACTTTAAAAAAAAAAAGATAATCATCATATAAATGTGAAAAAAAGTATCCAAAACTTGCACAAGATCTACAAAGATGATCACAATATATTGATTCTATCATAAATTTTTTTAAAAATCTCTATTACTATGCAGCTGTGAGAAATGGCATTTTCAGAGTGCTAATGACCAAAAAAATACTTTTGATGTAATCTAAATAAAGAAGATACAAAATTTAATTTACATTATATGAAGAAATAGAAGAAACACACAAAGTTAGCCAAAAATTAACCAAAGTATAAATGATATTATCCTCTGTTAACTTTTGATTCTTTATACTGTTAGTATACTAAAATATAATATTTCTATGAAATGCATTAATTTTAAAATTTATTGTGTATATTTATAGCCATTCCCTCTCCAGGGGATTTTCCCGACCCAGAGATCAAACTCAGGTCTCCTGCACTGCAGGCAGATTTTTTACCATCTGAACCACTAAGGAAGTCCATATATTTATAAACATATGTAATAAAAGTTAAATTACTATAAGACTTGTAGTAGTACTTGTTCCATTCTTCTCCAGCACTGATTCCTGGTTCCCAGAGCAGTCAGTTTTGATTTTTTTTTTTTAAGCTGTTTTCTCACTCCTTGTTTCTAAATAATATGCTTAACACTATTGTTTCCTGAATTTTCAGATTTAGACATTATCTATTTAGATATTATCTTCCAATTATTAAAAGAAAAAAATGTATTAATACTATTTATACAGACACAAATATAAACAATAAATATTAATTTAACCCAAAGTTGTGAACTAATCAATTTGGGAGCATGTGGTGGAGGTGAGGTATGAATGTGAGTGTGGAGGTATGAATGCTAAATTCTCCTTTTATGTAATTGCCTCCCCTATAAGCTTTGGATTTTCCTAGAGTTAATAATTTCCCCATTTATTTGTTTCCTTGGTTCCCTTATACCTACCACTAATTTAGTCCCAAATTTTCCTCAGAAAAATTCTCTAAAATTCTTCTTAGAACAAACATACTCATGGTAATCTGTCTGTTCCATTTTGTTTCTGCTCATATATTTCCAGGAAGCCTTCAGCTCCTATCTAGACAGCTAGATCTCTATGCCTGCTACACCACTGTCAACTGAGGGTTTCCCATCACTGTTTTCCTAGGGGCTGCCTTTGCCTGTCTCCTGATTTGGAACCCTTGTTTCTTGCATCCCATGCCTTCCATGCCTTCTGTGCTTATTTTGTTTGTTGGTTTTGCTTTTGTTTGGAGGGAGTGGATTTTCTGGGGGAGTTGTTTTGTTTTGGAGATTATTTTGTCCTTTTTGTTGTTTATACTCTTCTTTTGGTGGGGTGCATCCTCTAGCATCTTTCTGAGAAAGAATCTATGGAAGATAAAGTTTCTGAGACCTTACATATATGAATGGAAGTTTATCCCATTCTCCAGTTGACAGGTCAATAAACTATAGCCCATGGGCCAAATTTGGCCTGTACCTTGTTTTCTTGTGAGCTAAAAATGATCTTTTTACATTTTAAAGAGGTGTTTTAAAAAAGGAATGTGCCACCAAGAGTATATGTGGCCCACAAAGCCTAAACTATTAAATATCTGTTCCTTAATATAAAAAGTTTGCCAGCCACATGTTAACTGATTGGTTGCTTGACCAAATAAAGAACTCCATGCTGGAAATAGTTTTCCTTTCATATTTGAAGACTTTGCTTCATTGTCTCTTGGATCCCGGAATTGCTGTAGAGAGGTCCAGTGCTATCCTAGTCCAGTGTAGTTAATCTCTTATTTTCTCTCTGGGAACTCTTAGAATCTTCTCTTTAAACCTGGTAATCTGAAATTTTACAGTGGTCTGCCAGTGTGTGGAACTTCTTTTATTCAAAGTGCTGAGCACTTAGAGAGCCTTGGACTCTGAAAACTTCTCAGATGCCTTCCAGTCTGGGAAGATATTTGTATTATTCCTTTGATATTTTTCTCCCTCTGTTCTCTCTTCTAGGGATTTCTATTAGTTAGATGCTGGACCTTCCAGATCTTTTAAATTTATCTTCTTTTTAGCATTAAAATGTGTACCAATTAGCATTAAGATTTGTACCATTAAGGTACCTTCCAGTTCTTCTAACTTATTTGTTGCTGTCATCCACCAGAATGTAAGCTCCTTGAAGACAAAAACTGGTCTGCCTCATCCCTACTGTATTTCCCCAGCACCCAGCCCAGCACCTAGCATGTGATAGGCAGTTGGTGAATATTGTCAACTGAGCAAGTATTTTTTTTTAATTGGGGTATAGTTGCTTTACAATGTTGCATTAGTTTCCGCTGTACAAGCAGATGAATCAATATGTATACACACATTCTTCTCCCTCTTGGAGCTCCCTTCCACTACCCCCCGCCCCACATTCTACCCACTGGGGTCATCACAGAGGACCTCGTGTATCATGTATAGCGAGCTCCCTGCGCTGCACAGTAGAATTCCACTAGCTGTTTTATACATAGCAGTGCACATATGTCAATCCCAATCTCCCAATTCATCCACCACCCATGTCTACATGTTCATTCTCTACGTCTGCATCTCTATTCCTGCCCCACAACTAGGTTCATCTGTCCCACATGACCCAGCAATCTCACTACTGAGCATATCCCCTGAGAAAACAATAATTCAAAAAGACACATGCAGCCCAGTGTTCACTGCAGCACTATTTACAATCGCCAAGATGTGGAAGCAACCTAGATGTCCATCAACAGATGAATGGATGAAGAAAATGTGGTACATTTATACAATGGAATATTACTCAGCCATAAAGGGAACAATATTGGGTTGTTTGTAGTTTCACAGATGAACCTAGCACCTGTTATACAGAGTGAGGTAAGTCAGACTGAGTATTTTAATTTCTAAGAGCTTTGTCCTGTTCTCCAATTGTTCCTTTATAAAATATCCCATTCTTGTTTCGTGGATGGGATATCACCCCTTGTTTTCTGAAAACATTATTTGAAGATTTTTGAAGTTACCTTTTGCTTTCTGCCCTGCCTTTATGTCCTCCAAGTTCCTCTCCTCCTGACAGCTATTTTGGTCTCTGTCTTTCATGATCAGCACCTTTCTAAACCTGGTCTCTCCCTGGGCTGTCCACTCCCATCTGCAGATCAGGCCCTAAGTGTCATCTGGAAGCTACGGGTGTGTGGGTGAAGCTGGTGGTCCTCATGGTATATATCCAGACCCCATGTCCAAGACCCCAGAATGTGTCTGTAGGTGTCCAGAGAGATGGCTCCAATCTGGTATTCTGGGAGCCAGACTTGGCCCTCCTGTTTTAAGGATGGTAATTCTTCCTCCACTCAGCTATGCCCAGGAGTCAAGGGTCTCTCTGGTCCAACCTTGGCAGAAAGCAGAAATCTGGTTTTTTGCCAGGATGGGAGAATAAGGTAATCAGTTGGATCCAAGGGCTCCTTAGACAAACTCCCAGCCAGTCCTCCTGTGTTCAGGCCCTCTGGCACCCTCACTGGGAGGTTGTTGGTGCCTCTGGGCTTGTGCCATGTATGGCAGTCTGCACCTTACTGTCTCCCCTGCCTGCAGACTCTGCCAGCTCTGGTACCCTTGTTCATCAGTTCACCAGCTTCCAAAACTGTATTGACCTTTCCTATTGCTGTTTCTTTCCCTATTCTCTTTCCTTGTGATTTCATACTTCTTTTATTCCTTTACTGCCATTTTGTTAAGAATTCCAGAGTGAGTGGAGATAAGCAAGGAATTCTTTCTGCCATGTTAAACGCATAGCCACATGTTACTATGATAACCCCAAGATAAGGAAAGAATACTAAGTGATGTGCTGGCCATGTTACCCAAAATAAAATGATAGGTTCACACCCTTAAGGAACTCTCAACTTCATGCATGGGAAATACAAAGACAAACAGATAGTTATCATAGAAGTGCTGTTATAGAGGTATGTCTGGGCCACAGTGAGGTCACTGGAAAAGTACCTCCGTCTAACAGGAGGGAGTGCATGAGTGCATGCGTGCTAAGCTGCTTCAGTTGTATCTGACTCTTTGCGATCCTGTGGACTGTAGCCCACCCGGCTCTTCCACCCATGGGATTTTCCAGGCAAGAATACTGGAGTGGGTTGCCATGCTCTCCTCCGGGGATCTTCCTCACCCAGGGATTGAACCCATGGTTGTTATGATTCCTGCATTGGCAGGCAGGATCTTTACCACTAGCACCACCTGGGAAACCCAACAAGAGGGAGAGAGGGGATCACATTAGAGACAACACAGGGATTGTAGGATTGTGGGGAAGGCTAAACACTTAAATTCATAACCATTTAGTGGGCAAGACGGAGTTTTAGCTCAAATTGTTATTTTTATTGACTCTTCTCTCCTGGGAACTACAACAAAACATTGATTTCTCAGTATATAACCTCTCCTGTCAAAATGAGATAAGCCACCCCAGGTGACACCTGAGTGTCCAAGATGCTCAGCAGAGCTGCCTGGCCTCCCACCCCCTGAAAAACAGAGATTAAGGTGAAGATTAAATGGATGTAAATTTCCCAAGAGAGTTGACACCCAATAGGAGTTAGTTCTCCTAGCCCCCATTTCTTTTAAAGAGGAAAAGAGAAAGAACTAATACCCTCCAAGTGTAACGTGAGACTCATGTGCAGAATTACAACTTCCTTTCCTTTCTGTAACACTCGACTTGTTCTAAACCATTTCCATGAATGATTAAAAAAAAAATGCCACTTTAAGGTAATGATCTTCTGATTTTAAACTTATTTTCTTAGAGGTCAGTTTGCAATCAAGTTTATATTTTCCCAAGAGTGAGTTAAGCATTTGAGATGGCTTATCATCCTAGCATCTGAATGCCCTTCAGCTGAGGGATCCGCCCTTGACCATGGGCGTCAGCCTCTGTCCTCTGTGCCTCCACTTTTGAAGCCTCCTTGGCTTCTCTTGGCTCAGGCACTACTGCTTCTATCTGGGCCCACACTGGGCTCTCCGTGGTGCTGCCAATGCTGTGGCCCCTGGCTTTAGGCTGCACACCTGTACCCTGTACCCCAACCTGGGATCGCTCCTAACCTTTAATTCTCAGCACCCCACCCCCCAATTACTCCTCTTGAGGAATCTTGGGGATTTTCATGGGCCTTTGCCATGTCCTCCTAAAGCTGATGGGGAACTTGGAAGGCAGGGGAGAGAGTGTTTTCTGACACCATCTCTGCCTGCACTCACCACACTGCCATTTCCACTGTATTGGTGCCATTCTGTGTTGGCACAGGGCAATGGGATGTGGTCTCCTCCTAGAATTCCAGGTGGGAAGCAAAATGCGTGTCTGTCTCTTCTGCAATTTCCAAACCCAGCTGGACCCCTTCACTATGCCTTCCCCCTTCTAATAGACACCAGACTTTGTCTCCGAGGGGTGGTAGAAGGGTGTAGGAAGGAAGCCTCGATTCAAATCTAAATGCTCCATCACACAAAACTTACCTCCCAGGCTCTTCTCTGCCCTGTTGCTCATTCCTCCACCCACCCACTCTCAGTCCAGAAAGAGTCTTCCCTTTTTATTTTCTCTCCTTTTTCCTGATATTACAATTTATTTTTTAATTTTTTATGTGGCATATTTTAAACTTTTTTTTTCTAGTGGAGTATAACTGATTAACAATATCGTGATAGTTTCAGGTGCACAGCAAAGTGACTCAGCCAGACATATGCATGTATACCCTCCCATCCAGGCTGCCACATAACACTGAGCAGAGTTCCTTGGGCTATGCAGTAGGTACTTTCAACTAAGAAGACATAACAGTCCTAAATGTGTGCACACCAAAACCTGAGTCTCAAAATACATGAAGCAAAAACTGGTAAGAGCTGAGAAGCAAAATAAGCAAATTCACCATCATAGTTGGGACTTCAGTACTCCACTTGCAGAGACTGACAGAACTGCTAGACAGAAAATTAGCAAGGATAAAAGAGAACTGAACTAACACCGTCAACCGACAGGATCTAATTCATGTGCACATAACTCTCCACCAATAACAGCAGAATACACATTTTTTTCAAAGACTCATGGAACAGTCACTAAAACAGGTCATATTCTGAGCCATAAAACAAACTTCAACAACTTTTAAAGAAATGAAATCATTTGGATTACAGTCTATGACCGTAATGGAATCAAACTGAAATCAATAAAACAACAGGAAGTGGTACCTCATTGTGGTCTTGATTTGTATTTCTCTAATAATGAGTGATGTTGAGCATCTTTTCATGTGTTTGTTAGCCATCCGTATGTCTTCTTTGGAGAAATGTCTGTTTAGTTCTTTGGCCCATTTTTTGATTGGGTCGTTTATTTTTCTGGAATTGAGCTGCATAGGTTGCTTGTATATTTTTGAGATTAGTTGTTTGTCAGTTGCTTCATTTACTATTATTTTCTCTCATTCGGAAGGCTGTCTTTTCACCTTGCTTATATTTTCCATTGTTGTGCAGAAGCTTTTAATTT
Source organism: Oryx dammah (assembly GCF_014754425.2). Taxonomy (NCBI): domain Eukaryota; kingdom Metazoa; phylum Chordata; class Mammalia; order Artiodactyla; family Bovidae; genus Oryx; species Oryx dammah. The sequence goes on along the minus strand of NW_024070186.1, from coordinate 27,830,663 downwards.
TAATTAGATCCCAATTGTTTATTTTTGCTTTTATTTCCAGTATTCTGGGAGGTGGATCATAGAGGATCCTGCTGTGATTTATGTCAGAGAGTGTTTTGCCTATGTTCTCCTCTAGGAGTTTTATAGTTTCTGGTCTTATATTTAGATCTTTAATCCATTTTGAGTTTACTTTTGTATGTGGTGTTAGAAAGTGATCTAGTTTCATTCTTTTACAAGTGGTTGACCAGTTTTCCCAGCACCACTTGTCAAAGAGATTGTCTTTACTCCATTGTATATTCTTGCCTCCTTTGTCAAAGATAAGGTGTCCATAAGTGTGTGGATTTATCTCTGGGCTTTCTATTTTGTTCCATTGATCTATATTTCTGTCTTTGTGCCAGTACCATACTATCTTGATGACTGTGGCTTTGTAGTAGAGCCTGAAGTCAGGCAAGTTGATTCCTCCAGCTCCCTTCTTTCTCAAGATTGCTTTGGCTATTCGAGGTTTTTTGTATTTCCATACAAATCTTGAAATTATTTGTTCTAGTTCTGTGAAAAATACCATTGGTAGCTTGATAGGGATTGCATTGAATCTGTAGATTGCTTTGGGTAGTATACTCATTTTCACTATATTGATTCTTCTGATCCATGAACATGGTATATTTCTCCATCTATTAGTGTCCTCTTTGATTTCTTTCATCAGTGTTTTATAGTTTTCTATATATAGGTCTTCAGTTTCTTTAGGTAGATATATTCCTAAGTATTTTATTCTTTTCGTTGTGAGGTACCACTTCACACCAGTCAGAATGGCTGCTATCAAAAAGTCTACAAGCAATAAATGCTGGAGAGGGTGTGGAGAAAAGGGAACCCTCTTACACTGTTGGTGGGAATGCAAACTAGTTACAGCCACTATGGAGAACAGTGTGGAGATTCCTTAAAAAATTGCAAATAGAACTGCTTTATGACCCAGCAATCCCACTGCTGGGCATACACACTGAGGAAACCAGAATTGAAAGAGACACATGTACCCCAATGTTCATCACAGCACTGCTTATAATAGCCAGGACATGGAAACAACCTAGATGTCCATCAGCAGATGAATCGATAAGCAAGCTGTGGTACATATACACAATGGCGTATTACTCAGCCATGAAAAAGAATACATTTGAATCAGTTCTAATGAGATGGATGAAACTGGAGCCGATTATACAGAGTGAAGTAAGCCAGAAAGAAAAACACCAATACAGTATACTAACACATATATATGGAATTTAGAAAGATGGCAATGATGACCCTATATGCGAGACAGCAAAAGAGACGCAGATGTGTAGAGCGGACTTTTGGACTCTGAGGGAGAGGGAGAGGGTGGGATGATTTGGGAGAATGGCATTGAAACATGTATACTATCATGTAAGAAACGAATCGCCAGTCTATGTTCGATGCAGGATACAGGAAGCTTGGGGCTGGTGCATGGGGATGATCCAGAGAGATGATATGGGGTGGGAGGTGGGCGGGGGGTTTCATGTTTGGGAACTCATGTACACTCGATTCATGTCAATGTATGGCAAAACCAATACAGTATTGTAAAGTAAAATAAAGTAAAAATTAAAATTAAAAAAAACAGGAAAATATTAAAACACTTGGATATTAAGCATACTGCTAAATGACCCATGGATCAAAGAGAAAATCTCAAAAGAAATTTTTAAAAACAGAACTGAGTGAAAATGAAAATACATCGTATTCGAATATGGCAAATCACTAGATTGTACACCTAAAAATGGTTAAAATGGTCAATGTTATGTATATTTTACCACCGCAAAAAAAAATGCAACCCCAACAACAATAAACCTTGTTCTTTATCACAAAACATTAGTAAAATATGGCAAATAACATAGCAGCTAAAGCAGTACAAGAAGGAAATTTATAACACTAAATGGTTATTTTAGGGAAAAAAATCAAGAAATAGAAGGCATACATATAGAAAAGAAATAAAACTTTCCCTATTTGCACATGACATGGTTGTCTATGTAGACAATGCCAAGGAATCTAATTTTTTTTTTAATTTCAGAGACTAAGTGAGATAAAGATCAACAGGGTTCACCTGGTGGTCTGGTGGTTAAGAATCTGCATGCCAATGCAGGGGACATAGATTCCATCTCTGGTCCAGGAAGATCCCACATGCCACAGGGCAACTAAGCCTGTGCGCTACAACTACTGAGCCTGCCCTCTAGATCTTGTGATCTGAGCCACAACTACTAAGCCTATGTGCCACAACTACTGAAGCCTGCACACCCTAAAGCCTGCAACAAGAGAAGACACAGCAATGAGAAGCCAGTGCACCACAATGAAAAGTAGCCCCACTCACTGCAACCAGAGAAAGCCCATGCATAGCAATGAAGAGTCGGTGAACCACAATGAAGACCCAGCACAGCCAAAAACAAATAAATCTTTAAAAAAAATCACCAAATCAATCACATTTATGTGTACTAATAACAAACATGTGAAAACCAAAATTTAAAACATAATACCATTTACAGTTGATCTAAAGCAAATGAAATACTTAGGTATAACTCAACAAAGTATTTATATAATTTTCAAAATTATAAAATACTGATGAAAGAAATCAAAGAAGACCAAGACAAATGGAGATGTTTGCATGGCTGTAGATTGGAAGACTCAAAAAATAAGTAAATAATTCAATGAATGATTTGGAATCAGACTAGAGAGAGAGAAATACAAACTTAGTGAATTGGAATATAGATCAGATGAAATTATCAAGAATGGAGTGAAGAGATAAAGAGATTTGTTTCTAATTCCAGGAAAGAGGGTAAGAGACATGGGAGCTATATATACACAATCAGTTAGAAGAAGAGGGCAGAGCACAGGGGAACAGAGGCATTTTCTGAAGATAATAACTAAGCATTTTCCAGGTCTAATAAAAAAGGTACCAATGCCCAGATTTAAGAGATCTGTAGATCGCAAAGCAGGGTAAACAGAAATCCCCTGTGTAGTCAAAGGAAATATTAAAAGCAACCAGAAAAATACAGGTTACCTTCACAGAAATGGCAGTTAGATTATAGATGGTTTCATAACAGTATCAGTTAAAAGGCAAAAAGCAGCAGAACCTTCACTTCAAAGGATTGAATAGAAATGATAGCCAAACCAATTAGTTCATATACAGTGCAAAAATATTTTGAGGATGAGAGTAGTATCTTGAAAATGTCTTTTCAGGCAGGAAGTCACTAACTTCAGAAAATTCTACAGGATATATTCTGTCAGAAGGAGAGTGATTTCCAGAAAGCAGGTCTCATATGCAAAGAGAAATGGAGTGCAAAGAAAATATCAAATACATGGGTAAATGTAAATGAGCATTGTTTGTATAAAACAGAATAATAAGTTCTAATAGGCTAAGGGGAAACAATAGGCTTAAAATATATACAACACTAGCATGGACAGAGCTCTGCAGTCCTCTTGTGATTCAGGGACAGGGGAAAGGTCTTTGTTTACTTTGGATATGAGGCTACATTTAATTCCAATCCAGGAGAAAGAAAAAAAAAAAAACCAAACACAGCAGGACAAGAGGGGGGAAAAAAAAAAAAAAACAGAACATAAGTTAAGTGACAAGAAGGAAAATATACAACGGTAGCTTTAAACCTAAGTCTGTTCGCATTCACATTGAATGTAAATTAACATAGTCCAAGCAAGAGTCAATAACTGTCAAGCTTGACCCAGAAAAAATTATTTTTAATCCAGCTATAGGCTATTTACAAAAGACTTGCCTAAAACAAAAGTATAGAAAAGTTGAACATAAAAAGGTAAAAAAAATACATGACATGCATATACTAATCAAAATAAAACTGTTGGGGACTTTCCTGGTGGTCCAGTGTTTAAGGCTCTGCTTCCAATGCAGGGTGTGCAAGTTCAATCCCTGGTTGGAGAACTAGGATCCCACATGCTGTACAGTGTGATCAAATAATAATAATTTTAAAATAACTTACACTATTGAGGCCAGGGTCTATATTACTATCAGGCATATAAACTTTAAGTAAAAAGGATTACTATAGAGAGAGACTTGATTCACAGATATGTTAGAATCACAAATATATAGGCACCTAAGTAACATATCCTTAAAATATATGAAACACAAGTTAAAAGAACTAAAAAGAAAAAATGGAAAAATTCACAATCATAGTGGGAGATTTTAACATGCCTCTTTTAGTAAGTAATACAACAGACAAAAAAAAAATAAGAACATAGATTTTAAAAAAGCAATTGGCAGTATTGAGTAGTTGGACAACATCACACAGCAATCACAGAATACACATTTTTTAGGTACTCATGGAACATTGACTAAAACTGATCATTTCCTAGGACATAAAGCAAGTATCGACACATTTCAGAGGATTGAAATCAATAGAGTATGTTCTTCACAGTTGCAACTAAGCCAGAAATCAGTAACAAAAAGATTACCAAAAATCTCAATATGTTTGTTTGGATAATTACAAAAAATACTTGTAAATAATTCATGGATCAGAAAAGGTATAAAAATAGAAAGTATTCTGAACTAAATGATCATGAAAACTTTACATGCAAGTAAAAAGTAAATGCAAGTAAAGTCATGCTTCGAGTATACAAGTAAAATCATGCTTATAGGGAAATTTTATAGCCAGAACTATATAGGCGTTCCTAATTGTATTAGGAAAATAAGACAAATGGCAAATTAGTTAGTTGCACATCTATCACCATTAGAAAAAGAGCAGCAAACTAGCACCAAGAAAGTAGGAGAATAGGATTAATAAAAATAAGAACAGAAATTGATGAAATGGAAAACAAACATTCAGCAGAGAAGTTCAATATAGCCAAAGGCTGGCCCTTTGAAAAGACTAATAAGATTACAAGCCTCTGGCAAGATAGAGCAAGCAAAAAGAATGGAAACACAACCAACATTAGGAATGAAAAGAACATCCCTGCAGATGGTATTGACACTAAACAGATAAGAGAATATTGGGAACAACCTTATGCCAATACGTTTCAAAATTTAGATAAAATGGACAGAATCCTAGAAAGATGAAAGTTGCCAAAAATTATAATGAAGAAATTAAAATCTGAATTATTTTACAACCATTAAAGAAATTAAATCAGTAGTCAAAAAAAAAACCACACAAATTAAGCTCCAGCCTCACAAGACTTCACCAGTGGCTTCTACCAAACACTTAAGGGGAAAATGTTATTCCAAACCCATACAGTCTTTTTTAGAGCATAGAAAACGAGGACTTCTAACAGCTTTTATAAGGCTATCATAACCTTGATATCAAAACCTGATTAGAACATTAACAGAAAATTGTAGACTTTTCTTGCTTCCTAAAAAAAATATTACCAGAGTAAATGAATCAGCACATTACAAAGATAATATATCTTGACCTAACTGTTTATCTCAGGAATGCAATGTTAAAAATTAGAAAGTTAATCAATGCAATCCACTATATTAACTGACTAAAGGAGAAAAACCACACAGTCATTTCAAGAGTTGCAAAGAATTCATTTGTGACAAAAGCTCTTAAACTATGAATAGCTAAGAATATCTTTTTTATTTTATTATGGTAACATTGGTTTATAACATTGTGCAAGTTTCATGTGTACCACAGTATATTTTTACTTCTGTATACCCTCACCAGACTTCCCAGGTCACAGTAGTGGTAAAGAACCTGGCCGCCAGTGCAGGAGACAGAAGAGGTGCAGATCTGGTCCCTGAATTGGGAAGATGCCTGGAGGAGGGCATGGCAGCCCACTCCAGTATTGTTGCCTAGAGCACCCCGTGGACAGAGGAGCCTGATGGGCCACGGTCATGGAGTCACAGAGTGGGACACGACGAGGCGACTTAGCACACACGCATGCGTACCATCACCGTCCAAGATTTAGTTCCCAGCTGTCACCAAACCACTGGTCTCCTCCCCCCGTTTCACCCTCCCTCCACCCCTCCCACTCTGGGGATCAGTACTCTGTTCTCTGTTTGTGTTTCTTTTTGTTGGGTTTGTTCAGTTGTTTTGTTTTTAGTTTATTTGTTATATTCCACACATGAGTGAAATCATCCAGTATTCGTCTTTCTTCTGACTTATTTGATTCAGCATATTACCCTCAAGGTCCATCCGTGTTGTAACAAATGGCAAGATTTCATCTTTTCATGCCTGAGCAGTATTCCATTGTATGCATGTATGTGTGTGTTTGTATATGTATGAATATGGGCTTCCCTACCACAACTTCTTTATCCATTCATCTGATTAGGAACATATCTTGGCTGTTGTAAACAGTGCTACAGTGAACATAGCAGTGTGTATATCTTTTGAATTAGTATTTTTTGTATTCTTTGGATAAATATCCAGAAGTACAATAGCTGGATCATATGGTGGTTCTATTCTTAATTTTTTTGAGGGATCTCCATACTGTCTTCCTCACCAAGAGTACAAGAGGGTTCCCTTTTCTCCAGATCCTCTCTCACACTGATTTCTTGTCTTTTTGACAGTAGCCATTCTGACAGGCATGAGGTGATATCTCACTGTGGTTTTGATTTGCATTTCCCTGATGTTTAGTTACGTTGAGCTTCTTTTCATGTGCCTAATGGTCTTCTGTATGTCTTCTTTAGAAAAATGTCCACCCACCTCCTCTGCTCATTTTTAAGCTGGGATTTTGTTGTTATTGTTGTTGAGTTGTATGTGTTTTTTTTTAATATTTTGGACAATAAACATCTCTTTTAAAATAGCACATTTGTCACAACAGACCATGCTAGGCTAAAGAAACAAACCCCACAAGTTGAGGAGCTTAACACACTGAACAAGGTTTATCTCTCACCAGATAAATCCCACGTAGGTTCAGAAGATCTGCAGGATAGTTTCCTCCCAAGCTCAGGAAGGAATCCCTGTGTCTCGGGGATCCTGGTAGGTCCCATAGGCTTTGCTGTCTTAATAGCAGCTTTCAGATCCACTATGAAGAGCTGGAGGGCCATGCAAGGGTTTCTATGGCCAAGTCTACATGGTGCTACGTCAATTCCACCCACATCCCATGACCCAGTCTCTTCTTACGTCCAACTCTGCCCCCTGTGGACTGTAGCCCACCAGGCTCCCCTGTCCATGGGATTCTCCAGGCAAGAATACTGAAGTGGGCTGCCATGCCCTCCTCTAGGGGATCTTCCCTACCCAGGGATCAAACCCATGTCTCCTGCATCTCCTGCGTTGCAGGCAGGTTCTTTACCAGCTGAGCTATCAGGGACTATACCTCAGTCAAATCACAAAAACCCCACCTAATTTCAAGAGAAACAGAAGTATCAGCTTCCTATAAGCTCTGAAAGAGGAAAAATGAAAATGGGTCCTAATGAACACACAGCATGTTCTCTGCCACACGTGAGAAAGGATAGCCACAGAAAACTTATAGCAAACATCATATGTAATAGAGCTTGGAAGTTTTTCCTCTGGTAGTGGGCATCATACAGGATACCTGCTAATACCATCTCTATTCAGCATAATACTAGAGGTCTTAAACAATGCGACAAGAAAAATAAAGTGTAAAAGAATTGAAAATGAAATAGTAAAATCGTTGGTATTTTGCACATAGAAGATTAAGACTCTGAAGGTAAACTATTAGAATTAATGAGAGAATTTAGCAAGCTTACCAGCTACACATTCAAGATACACGTAAATCAGTTATATTTCTGCATATCAACAAGGAGGAAAAAAGGTACTTCTAGAAGTACCATTATGTACTGTTTTTTCAGGCTGCGTAGATACATGGTAAAGTGGCATCAAAAAATATCAAGAATCTAGAAATAAATCTTACAAAAGACATGTTAAGTGCTGTACAAGAAAAATTGTAAGACTTTGTTTAGAAATATTTAGGAAGACCTAAACAAATGGAAAGATATAACATGCTCATGTAATGGAAGGCTCAATATTATAAAAAGGTCAATTCTCCCTAAATTGAATTATAGATTTAATCCAATTCCTATCAAATTTCAGCAGGTTTTGGGGGCTGTTTCATCTTTGTGGAACTTAACAAATGCTTTCTAAAATTTACGTGGAAAGTACAGAGTCAAGAATTGCTGAAACACTCGAAGAAGAACGAGTTAGGAAGATTTACTTAATCACATTAAGAAGTATACTAAAGCTCTATTAAACAAGGCAGTGTGACGTTGTCTAGGGACAGTAAATAGTAAATAGAACCACAGAACATAACAGAGCAGAGAAAGCAGCTGGTTCACAGATGGACACTAGGAATCCCACATGGTGACACCACACAGCAGGGGGGCGGAGGGTCTTTTTGGTAAATGATGCTGGAGTAATTGACTATCCAAATGGAAAATACTTTTAATAGGACACCCGTCATGCGCAAAGACACCAATGTGAAAAACAAAACTATAACACTTTATGAGATAATACAGGAAAATACCTTTATAACACAAAATGCACTAGCCATAAAGGAAAAAACCTAACAACCCAGCTACATAAAAATTCAGGACATTCGTTTGCAAAGGATTCCACAAAAAGAACAATAAGACAAGTGAGAGAAGTTACTTAGGACACATATAACCAACCAACAAAGAGCCAATATTTGAAATAGATGAAGAACTTTACAAATCAATGATAAAAAGGCAGAAACCTGAAATAAATGCAAAAGATTTAAACAGGCAGTTCACAAAAAATTAAGCTTGAATGCTTAATAATATATGTGAATAAATGCTCAGGCTCATTGGTAAGCAGAAAAAGGAACATTAAAATCATGATGAGCCATAACTATACATCCATCAGATGGGAAAATCCTGACAATAACTCTGTATGGTTATTTGCTCGATGGTGTGGAGCAAATGAAATGCTCATACACTGCTGATTGGAGAGTAAATATCTATAACCGCTTTAGAAGATTGTTTGGCATTATCTAGTAAAGCTGCAAATACATCTACCCACCGGTTTAGCAGTTTCACTCTTAGGAAGGGTACATATCCTAAGAAATATATGCTTGTGCACACAGGGAGACTTGTGCAAGCATTTTCATTGCAGCATTGTTGGTAATTGTCTAAAGCCAGAATCAAATGAAATCTATCAACAATAAGACAGATCAATTATTTGGTATATAATCAGTCAATGGAATATTATGTAGCAATAAAACTGGTTGGACTACATGAATTTTATTAACAAAACGAAAAGCCTTATTGAAAGAACAGTTCAGTATGATTCCATTTTTTTAAGTTTCAAAAGCAGGCAAAAATCTTTGTTTTTTCAGGCTGCATAAATACATGGTAAAGTTATAAAGTAAAGCGAGAGAATTATGAAAAAGGGAGAATTGTTGTTGATCTTTGTTCAGTCGCTCAGTTGTGTCCGACTCTGTGACCCCATGGACTGCGGCGTGCTAGCTTTCCCTGTCCTTCACCATCTCCCAGAGTTTGCTCAAACCCATGTCCATCAAGTTGGTGATGCCATCCTACCATCTCATCCTCTGTCGTCCCCTTCTCCTCCCGCCCTCAATCTTTCCCAGCATCGGGGCCTTTTCCAATGAGTCAGCTCTCCGCATTAGGTGCTTGTGTGCACAGGGAGAAAAGTGAGAATACTGATTAGCTTTCATCAGTGTGGGGGGGTGATAAGGAACTTCTATATGTTAACCTGGGCAAGGATTAGAACAGGGTGTTTTTATAACTCTTTGTAAAACTGTATTTTTTCATGCTCTTTTATGTGCATGTGTATATCTTATAATATAATTTTTAATATATCAGGTACTAAGTTAAAATATTAACTTAGTACCTGATATCATAGATATTATATTTCATCCTTCCCATAAGATGCTGCCAAGGAGCTATTATCCCATTTTACAGAAAGGAAAACTGAAGCTCAATTGACCCAGCATTTTATTCTTTCAAATATCTTGGTAACTTGCCTAAGGCCTCCTAGCGAGTGATGGAGCTAGAGCTCCCACCCGAGTCCCATTCAGAGTCTCTCTGAGCCCCATTCATACTCTTTCCACGATGGTTCCCTATAGCTTCTACAGTTCACTGCAGCTCTAAATCTGTACCACCCTGTTCTCCTGTCGCTGAGCCATGCAGCGTTGTTCATAGATGGCCCACGTCATTGTCGAAGTAGGTCTTCCCTCCCTTAGCAGCACAGTCCTCCAAAGCCAGTGGTGGCCCTATGCAGTCAGTTTGCATCCCCTCACCCACCCACCTGCTCCAGGGGACATGTCATTCCTTTGTCTTTGATCCACAGAATCTCCTATTTGAGCTAAGAAGCCATGTGTAGCTATTGTCCCATATGTGATCAGAGGAGGCTCACACAGGGGGAGTCATTGTATTCCCCTAACGTGTTCTCACCCTAACTGTCCACAGTGCCACCTGGGAGCCTTGGCCTCAGCCCGACCCTCCCAGCCCCCTCTCCACTACTCCAGGGCATAGAAGACTCTGGAGAAGAGGCACACGATGCCTAAGGCAGCACCTTGACCTGACCCAAGGGAGCTGACCTGCCCAGCAGAGAATGCCAGTGTTTGTTTCCACTCGAGGCCCTGAGACTTTTAGTGCCTGCTTGGACTCCAGCGGCCGGGTGGCAAGCGCCCGTACCAGCAACACCCCTGCTCTCCCCTGCCTAGGCAGGTACCAGGTGATCGGGGGTATCATCTCTCCTGTCAATGACAACTACGGGAAGAAAGACCTTGTGTCTGCCCGGCACCGCGTGGCCATGGCCCGGCTGGCCCTGCAGACGTCCGACTGGATCCGGGTGGACTCCTGGGAGAGCGAGCAGGCGCAGTGGATGGAGACAATCAAGGTGCTGAGGTAACAGTGGGCATGCCCGCCTGGGATGGGCAGGGCCCCCGATCATGTCCGCAGAGCCCACGGCGGGGGAGGCACAGATGGAGGGTTGAGTGGGGCTTCAGCCAGATCCTTGCACCCAAGTCCTGAAAGTGTTTATCCTTAGAGCGAGAGAGACGGACACCTTCACCTTCTCAGAGACCGTTCACCTTCTCAGAGAGACCCTGAGTAAACAAATCACAAACCACTACCCTTCAGGGTACTCTGTGGAAAAGCCCAGTCTCGATTCAGAAGGCTGAAGCATCCAGGGTCCAGGGCTAGCACTCAGTAGCTGTCTGACATTAGACACATGATGATTTCTCCAGAACACATTTCTCACATGCAAAATGGGGACAGTATAACCTAACAAGGATCACAAAAATGTAAATCATTTTTCTGACCCAGAACCACATAATCGTACACAGTAAGTGAGACCTTTTATTATTGTCATCATCCACTAGGTTTGAAAACTGCATCTACATAATGGGCCATCTTTTCTAATTGTACAAATTCTGGGTTCTCTAAATCTGGACTTTAAAAAGAACTATGAATCTAGAGATAGTTACACAGGAATTTTTTTTTTCTTTTAGAATTGCTAGTGTTCAGCATAAGTAATGGAGCTGTTTAAAAGCCTCAGCAAGCCCTGTATTTGAGGACAGTCTGTCTCTGACTTGTGTCTGGGAAACCTTCCTGGGAGTTTGCTAGGGAAGCAGGAAACCCCACCAGTCCTGCCTGCCAGAGGGGACTGAGAGGCGGGTCTGCCTGTCACTGATGATGGCCAGCTCGGCTGGAAGGGACTGCAGACTGTGGGCTGTCTTTTATTCATAAGGGAGCACTAGACTTGTCAGAGACTAGACATGAGGGGCCAGGCTGAAACATTGGCAGGCCTGCCCATATTCGGTGTTTACTTTTTACTTCTCTTGAAAGTCACTTGGGAGAAAAAATGCTTACCTTTAGCCAAAAAAAAAAGGTAAACATTTAGTTTCCATATCCTGTTCTTATTACTTACCCTTTATGGGGGAAAGAACCAGCTAGAAGCATTCAGTTACAGTGCTTCTTCAATATCTGTTGCCAAATTGAAGGAGAGCAAATATGAAATAATTGTTAGATATATGCTCTTTTTTTAACATAAGGAATAAATTTACACCTAGATCATCCTTTTAGAATAAACAATGCAGTCAGCTCTCCTTTAGGCTAACAGAGGGGAGTAGAAGCAGATAATACAACAAATCATTTAGCTTTAGTATTGAAGTGACTTAGCAGCAGCATGCAGTCAGAAACAGAGACTCGGTCCTCCTCCACCCTGTGGGAGGCGCTGAGGCCTTGGGCCCAGATCTTGGAGCCAAATTTACTAGTGAACTGACTTGAGGTAAGTGAGACAGGCTCTCCCTTCAGCTAATAAAATAGGGATGACATCATCCACTTCACTGGGATACTGTGTACATTAAATGAGGTGGTGCAGTGAAACACCTGGCTTATGTGCTGTGCTTAGTCACTCAGTCCTGTCCGACACTTTGCTACCCTATGGACCGTAGGCCACCAGGCTCCCCAGTCCATGGGGATTTGCTCAGCAAGAATACTGGAGTAGGTTGCCATGCCCTTCTCCAGGGGATCGTCCCAACCCAGGTCTGCTGCATTGCAGGCTGACTCTTTACTAGCCTAGCTATTATAAACCAGGAAAGTGCCCACCTGGTTTATAATAGGTGCTTAACAATGTTAGGGGCTTCCCTGATAGCTCAGTTGGTAAAGACTCTGCCTGCAATTCCACCTCAGTTGGTAAAGAATACCTTCCCTTTGTCCCTAACTGGCCCATAGACTATTCTCATAACAGATAAGCCATTCACGGTAAATGGGATTTGACCACAGTACCACATATTAACATCCTGCTACAAAATGCAGGCCTAAGATTTACAGGATGCATTCTTTTTCTCCTTTTACTGTATGCTTTAGACAGATGCCTCTCAACCCTGGCTGCACACCGAATCACCAAGAGAGCTTTCAAAAGCACAGAAGCCTGAGTCTTACCCCAGAGACTGGGATGTCATTGGTCTGGGATGCGGCATCAGGATTGTTAAGAGCTCTGTAGTGATTCTAATGTGTGGCCAGGGTTGAGGCCCACAGTCTCAGTCACCAAGTGTGTGAATCATGTTTTATGATTACTACCAGGATCGATCCAAACTAGTGGTCCCAATCCTGGCTGTTGGACTCACCTGGGAAGTTTTTTTTAAATGTTCAACCTCTCCTCCCCAAGCTTATGACTTTTCTAGGGTAATAGGCAGGGTCTAGGCATGGATATTTTAAAGGTTCCCAAATGATTTATTTTGTGCAGCCAAGGTTGAGAATCCACTGATAAAGGCAGCACTATTTTATCAGCCAGTTAAGAGTCTTTTCAGTATTTGGAGTGGCCTTCATTAGAAATTTTGTTTAGTTACTAATGTTTTCCTAAAATTATCAAAAACACTTCTTAAGATTGAATATCTGGTTAAAATTGTAAAGTGAGGTGATTCTAGAAGCATGGTAGAATGCTGTAAAATGCTCCCACCATTTTGCTCCATTTAGTATCCTCTTGGTAGCTCAGATGGTAAAGAATCTGCCTGCAGTACATCAGACCCGGGTTTGATTCATGGGTTGGGAAGATCCCCTGGAGAAGGAAATGGCTACCCACTCCAGTATTCTTGCCTGGTAAGTCCCATGGACGGAGGAGCCTGGTGGGCTACAGTCCACGGGGTTGCAAGAGTCAGACAGGACTGAGCGACTAACACTTCCTTGCTGGAGTCAGCAGTGACTCTGCATCATGGCGACAGTGACCTGCATCACTATGAAGTCGATTCACTGCAGGGTTTCTGGAGTGTTCTTTTTCTCCTTATCAAGTTGCTTATTTTTATTCTAAATTTTTAAAATCTGGGTCAGCTTTCATACTTCCAGAGCACTTGATAGCTTATTTCACTCACCCTTTCCCCATGCTGGGCAGGCCTTGGTCATGATGCCATGCGATGTGGTCCAGCAACAGCAGCTTAAGTGCCCCTTGGCAAATATGAGCCTGTGCTGTCCTCATCCTACAGGTGAGGAAACTGAGGCTCAGAGAGGCTAAGTTAACTAAGTTGCACAACAGATGATAAGCAAGTGGTGGAACCCCAGTCTGTTGGACTCTGAAGCCGTATGTATGGCCATCTTCAAAACCAGTGATCTACAGTGGGGATCACCACGTGGCTGACTCTGTTTCTGCCACAGTGACCCTCTGATCAGGCTTACCTGGAGACCAGGGGCTGCTGAGGACACAAAGAATATGCTGCCAGGGTCAGTAATCAGGCCCAAGGCTGGGCACACCAGGGTACCACTCAGGCAAGCAACAAAAGGAAGCAATGGCCCCCCGACCCCACAAAGGCAGAGTGGAGGTCTGTGAGGAAGATGCATTTGGCACTGAAAGTAACCTTTTGCACACCAGAGTTCAGAGTTCCAGCTATTATTCAAAGCCGGGTCAACTTGAACCAGGGGCTTCAAGGTCAGTAAAAATAAAATGATAATACCAGCTTTTACTGATCACCTACCGTGTGTGCCAAACTTATAATAACTAGGCAGCTCAGCAACTCTGAGAAGTAGATGAGTTTGGCCCCATTTCACACGTGAGGAAACAGGTTCTGAAAGAGTCAACAACATATTCAAAGTCCTACAGTGAGAAAGTAAAGATGGCACCCAAACCTGTTTCCATCTGTTGTGAAATTCCAGACTAATCTGGGAATGAAGTCTCAAGAGGCGATGCTTTCTAAAACTGAAGCAGTAAGAGGGACTTTCCTGATGGTCCAGTGGTTAACACTCCATGCTTCCAATGCAAGGGGTGCTGATTCACTCCCTGGTTGGGGAATTAAGATCCTGCATGCCATGTGGCATGGCCAAGAAAACATTTTAAAAATAAAATTTAAAAATAAAAACTACAAATTTATTTTTTTAAAAAGACAATAATGGAAGCACAGACGAGTCCAGCAAGGCCCTAAGAAGACTCAGGTGAGTCTCTGAGACCATCAGGAAGGACTTTGGACCTGAACTAAATGTATTTATTTATCCCCCTTCCATCTTTCTTAAATTCGGCTGACTTTAGGTAAGCAGTTTCCTAGGTACCAAAAATATAAGGATAAATTAAATGAGTTTCCTATTCACAATCAGGTAGGGAAGAAAGACTGAGATAAAGGCTGTTAATAACAGCTCATGTTGATTGGGCACTTTTCTGTGGATGGGCTGTGCTAAGCTCTTTAATTCAGCCTCATTATAGCTCTCTGAGGTGGGTACTGTCATTGTCCCCCATTCTACCGATGAGGAAAGGGGAGGCAGATTGCTTAAGACACCCAAGAAGATTCCAGCACTACTATTTGGAACCAGTATACCACCCCAGGCAGTCTCATTCTAGAACTTAACTTCTATACTGCACCTTCTACACTGCACCTTCTGCTAACATTCAGCATCAGCCTCTTCCCCAGCCAGGGAGAAGCCCTTGCTCCTTCATGGTCTTGTGATACTCAGTGTAGACAAGGCTGCTATTAACTTTCCTGACCAAATAACAGAGGTCAGTGAGGCTCTGAGAGTGTTCGTGACACCCAGCAGCGTACCAGCAGGACAGCCTACTCTTGAACCCAGCCACTCTTACTGAAAATACCTGCTTCTCCCATCAGGCGCTTTTCCCCAAACACAGCTCCAGTCAGTGCATAGTACAGTAGGTGGAGGACGGAAGATCAGATTGATACAAGACTTAGTGCTTACCCGTGTTTGATTAAGAAGAAGGCACAGGTATCTCTTGATTTTCAGAAGACAGATTGCTAAAAGAGCCAGGCCTACCAAATGGGTGTCAGTCTAATCACATCCAAACTGCTAACATATAACGAGATGTGCGATTTGCTCTGCGCTGTACACCCCTCCGTGGACTTTGCACATCTACTCCTTTCGTCTTCATAACCAGGCTTGGGAGGCAGGCACTGTCATCATCCCTCGTTTTGCAGGTACTGAGACATAAAACACCCACCCAGGGTCCTACTGCTGGCTGGGGAGAGACTGGATTCAACCCAGGCAGTCAAGCTCCAAACCGGGCTCTGAGCCACGACCCAGTCAGGTTCTAAAGTACTAGCTTATGATCCAAGCAAGCCTCTGTTTTGAGAGGCAGCTATGGGCCATGCACTGTGCCAGCGTTTGAAAGTGTTAGTCGCTCACTTGTGTTCAACTCTTTGTGACCCCATGGACTGTAGCCCACCAGGCTCCTCCATCTCGAGAATTTTCCAGGGGATCTCCCCAACCCAGGGATCAAATTCGGGCCTCCTGCATTGCGAGTGGACTCTTTACCTGCTGAGCCATCAGGGAAACCCGGTGCCAGTGCTTACTGTGTGGTAACTTACTTACCTTCACAGAAGTCTGAAAAGTGGCTATATTATCCCAGCTTTTTACAGCTGAAAATTTGTACTTGGTACTCAGGTCTGATTCTGATAGCCCAGGTCCTTAATCCCTATTCAACTTTTATAAAAAGTGAGCTACCGAAAGAAAATACTTAAAAGAGTAGAAATCTGCTTGTTTCCTCCTTTCAGCTGGGGCTCATAGAAGGCAGTCTTGGATGGGGTGGTCTGTCAGGACCCAGATACATCACCTGGCACAAGGCCTGGCATACAGTAGGCCCTCAGTACGTATTTGTGGAATGAGCTCCCTTAAATGGACAAAGGCAGAATGAGACTTAAAATCAGAGACCCCCCTGGGCCGTGTGGGAGAACTGCAGGCCGCATGGATGCACCCTGAGCCCATATGCCTACCCCACAGGCATCATCACAGCGAACTGCTCAGATCTCTGCCCCAGATGGAAGACCCAGACCAAGGCAATGCCAGCTCCCCCGCCTCCACAGGTAGGTGCTAACCCTCTGCTCTGTTGGGGATGCAGAGCATGGGAGGGGGGGATGAGATATCAGGGCTTCAGGTGAGAACCCATGTGAGCCATAGCCCCTGGGCACAGGTAAGAGTATGGAGGCCTGCTTGGGGTGACACTTTCAGGTTAAACATTCTGCCACCATCCCTTGTAAATCGTTGTTTGCTAAAGTGGGATTTCCTGCCCCAAAGGAGTTTACCTACCTTGTGACTTGTGCTTGTGACCTGGATTACAGCCAGGACTAAGCCGGAATCAACTTCTGGGTGCTGCTGAGCTAGTTGGAAAGCCTTAGCCTTTTTGAATACAAATATATCGCTTAACCTGGCACTGTATAGCTTTGTTACTCAACTGTTTTACTGGGAAGAGGAAACCTAGTTTTAAGGGATTTAACTTTGGATCTTCCTTTTAATTTGTAGCCCTGGGTTTCTACCCCGTGGTCAGCTCCTGGTGTTTGATGGAACCTTGTCAGCTGTGATTTCAGAGCACCTCCCATGGCAGCCTTGGTACCAGGGGTTAAATGCACAGCCCCTTCAGGCACATAAACGAGAGCACAGTGACGGGGGGCAGGGTGGGCCAGGAGCAAGGAGTCACTGGTCCCACCCGGCCAGCATTCCAAAAGGCTCTTCCTTGGGGTTGCCTCCAGCAGCTCTCCCAACTTTAGCTGGTGGGACACTATTGCCCTATGAGAAGAGCTCCAGATCGTCATGGTTAAACATGCTTACAATGCTGTCCTGGAATTCTATAGGACTTTTTAGAGCCTTTACTATGTTCATGAGGAAGGGAAGTAGCTCGCAGCCATTCTTAGCACTTTTTAATCATGGGGCTCTTTTTAATGCATATTAGTATTCCTCAGAACTGGTTCTCCCAGAACACAGACTGGGAACCGCTCTTCTAAAAGGACTTGAAAGGTGGGGTGAGAAGAGATAAACTAGGAGTCTGGTATTGACCTATACACCCTACTATATATAAAATAGGTAAACAACAGGGGCCTACTGTATAGCACAGGGAACAATAACCTATAACGAAAAAGAACCTGAAAAAATATATATATTAAAAATAAATTAATTAAGAGGCCTTGAAAATGCCCTCAAGTTTCCCGCTGCACTCCCCGGATGCTGATCGAAGCATCACTCACAGCAGAATCACCTGGGCGGCTTATTAAAAACGCTGAAGCCCAGGCCACGCCCCAGACCTCCTGAGGGGAAGGGGCCTGGAACTCGATGGTTAACAGGCACACTGAGGATTTACTTTACTGCCAGTCTGGGGAACTGTGCTGTTGAGCGGGAACCCAAGAAAGAAGGAGCTACAGAGTTTCCTATATGATGAGCTTCTCCAGTATTTATTACGTTCCTCTGGCCTCCCTGTCTGCCTCTGCCCCGGAGCCAGCAGGGGCTCCTCCTCGCCTGTCCCCCAGCCCTGAGCACAGCACACAGTGCTCATTCTCAGCCCTCTGTCTACTTTCTGAATCACCTCTGGCTCAGCAGTCACTCCTGATAGAGGTCTCGAGACGCTGGCGGAGAACAGAGGGGGCCTGCCCAGCACCTGTCCTGAGCTGGAGACCATCTATGGTTGGCAGTGAGTCCAGGTGTGGATAGGGGAGTGGTCTGGAGGAGGCAACGCTGCATCACCACTTGCAGACCCGTAGGTTATCTGGGGTGGGGGACACCTGGGGAGCAGAAGAGCCGCTGAGTAAGGCACGCAGGGCAGGAAGTGTGGCCACCCCATGCCATTCAGGATGCTGGAACCTGTGGCGAGAGAAGGAAGTAGCTGCCAGTGAGGCAGGAGGGATTCCACACTGAGGCTCCCAGCTTCTCACCTCTCTGCAGATGCTTCCAGAAGCCCTGTCTCTGTGCCTGGACTGCCTCTTCTCCCACCTCCCTTTGTGGCTCTGCTGTTGAAAAGCTGTCTGTCCTGTAACGCCCTTCTCTAAGAAGGAACCCTCCCTAAGAAACCAGTTCCCCCTCCACCTCTTCAAGTCACCCCACTTTCCTTTTGGATGTGCTCGTCCATGGGCTACTAGCCTGCTCTGCTTGGCCCTATGACATTGGGGGTTTGTCCTTTATTCTCTTTCTGTCTGTTCAAACCCTAAATCCTACTCTTCTTGTTCTCTTCCAAAGTAACTGTTAAAAAGGGAAGTTTGAAAAAAAAGGAAGTTTCCATTGAATGAAAAGTGGGCTTTTCAATTTGCCAAAATATATCCAGGGCTTTAAAAATGCCTGTGCCCTTTGCTTGATAAATTCCCCTTCTAGGAATCTGCCTGAAGAGGTAATTAGAAATTGGGACAAAGACTTATGAGAAAGATGTTTATCACAGCAAAAAATTGTAAAAATACAATGGCAGAACATAAAGCAACCTCAGTGTTAAAATGTTAGGGAATGTATAAGTAAATTTACTATATATAATATAGGATGAAGAACCCACACAAAAGGTTTTCATGATATGGTAAAACACTTAGGAGGTAAGTGGGAAAAAAATCAGGATACAAGACTGGATAATCTCAAGTATATAAACATATGTAAATGTACTTTCACATCAATTTGCATGTTTAAATAGAAAAGACTAAGAAATACACCAAAATATTGACAATTTTTTTGTAGAAAGCAGAATTATTGTTATTTTTCTACTTTAAATACTTATATTTTCCACATGGTCCACAGCTGACACAGATTTCATGTTTGTCATCAGAAAACAAAATAGAGCAATTAAGAAAGAAAGGTGGAGTTTTTCTCACGTGAGTTTGGCTTCTGATGAGGTATCTTACATGCTACTAGTGACCTGTTTCTAAAGAACCATTTTGTGTGCCGTGTACTCAGTCATGTGCTGTTCTGCTTTGCAGCTGAGCTCAGCATCTTCTGGCTGCCAGGGCCCTGCTTTCCCCATCACTGCTGTGATGTGTGGTCCTCCTTGGACTCACCCAGAGGCGTGTGGATTGCCTTGTCCTGGGCCACTTGGGTGTCACACTTTGGGACACTTTCAGTCCTTAAATAGCCCAGTTCTGCTGCTTGTGAAGGTGGTCCCTGCCTTGGCTGTTGGGGCCGAGCATAGCTCAGAGGATTCTCTTTCCATACAACCAGAGCAGATGTTCATCTGTTTCCATTTCACACTGCCTGTTTCAAGGTGGCCTTGTATGATTAGTTTAGGCGTTCCCCTCATATACCAGTGGGCTTCCCTGGCGGTTCAGTGGTAAAGAATCAACCTGCCAATGCAGGAGGTGCTTCAGTTCCAGGGTCAGGAAGGTCCCCGAGGGTAGGAAGTGGCAACTCAGTCCAGTATTTTTGCCTGGAAAATTCCATGGACAGAAGAGCTTGGTGGGCTACAGTCCATGGGGTTGCAAAGAGTCGGACACAACTGAGCACGCACACACACTTCAGACCCCAATACCTGGCTTCATCGTGGGTATCCTGTCTAGACCCGGAAGTCCTACACTCCAGACACCACCCTCCATGCCTGTGTTCACGTGCTGCACTAGGCAGGAAGTTTCCTTGCATTCTCACCAGCACTCAACTTCCATAACTCCCAAAGGAGGCTTTATTATCCCTACTACAGGTGAGGAACCAGGCCCATCAGCTGTAACTACCCCAAGGTCCTTGCAGACCTGAGATTGGAACCCAGGGCTGACTGGCTCCAGGGTTGGTGCTCTCTAATGTCAGAGTGTGGGCAACTGGACATTCAGACAGACAGGTCCTGGTGGCACTTCTCTTGCTTCCTGTGTGAATCTCTGCTTCATCTGCTCTCCAGAGCCTGTGGTTATTCAAAGACAGAGCACACTGCCCCAAAACGCCCGTGGACATCTATGTCGCTTAGTCACTGTTAAGACAAATCAAATCGGCAGCTTTTATTCAAAACCTCAGACTTACAGACTGGACTCAGAGTAACTCAGTCTGCCGATTTCGTAGCAGTGATATGAATGGTTCTGAAAGGAAATGTAACTGCCTTTAAGGGGCCTGATGACAGGACTGCCCAGAGTTGGGGTCTAAGGTGCATGTGGCTGGCAGGAGAGATCCATCGCACCAGCCCCACGGGCATGCCTTTTGACTTGGGGGATGGGGCAGGTGTGGGTACTTGTTCCTTCTGGGCAAGGGTTCAGAGTGAATTGTATTCCATACTGTCATTGTTAATAAATTCAAGCAGTATTTAATATTGAAGCAGGCATGTGGAGATCATCCCCACAGAAACCCACAGGAGAAGAAACCCTGACCTGTGGGAACAGGGAGGTGTGCCCAGACCCCAGGAGACCCTGAAATTCAATGCACGTCACTTAACCTCTCCCATAGGAAGAGCACAAAACAACAATTCAATTGCTTGAAAGATCAAATACTGGTCTCTTTCTGTATTACAATGGTCAGATAAGAAAGAGTAAAATCTCACAGGTATGGAATAGTTTGAATCCACATACACGTTGTAAGCAATGGGACCAGCCCAAATGAGTGAAAAGTCTTAAGTTACTGAATAAATTTTAAATGCACTTAGGACACTCTCCATAAATGCTTGGTGAATGTGCCAGTGAGTGGATTGGTGAATAAGTAGGTATATGGATGAATGGATGGATGGATGGATGGTAGTTAACACATACCACACTTTTTCTGTTCTGTTCTAAGTGTTTTATATTTTAAAAAGTGAAGTCGCTCAGTCGTGTCCGACTCTTTGCGACCCCGTGAACTGTAGCCTACCAGGCTTCTCCGTCCATGGGATTCTCCAGGCAAGAATACTGGAGTGGGTTACCATTTCCTTCTCCAGGGGATCTTCCCAACCTAGGGATCGAACCCAGGTGTCCCGCATTGGAGCAGACGCTTTAACCTCTGAGCCATCAGGGAAGCTAGATATATTTATAAGTTCATTCAATTCTTAAATAATCCTATGAGATAAGTGGTGTTAATATCCTCATTTTAAACTTGAGGTCACATAGCTGTCAGGTGGCAGAGTCAGGATCTAAATATAAAAGTCTGGCTCTAGAGTCCTAGTTCTTAACCATGGAGAATTCATGAATACATGTCTTAATAAATGTTTGAATATCATTTTATTATACCAGTAGTACACTGCTAAAGTGTTTGAAGTATGTTTCTATGATTACATCTGATGCCTTAAACTGAGTAAACAAGTCCAGTGCCATCGTTTCATGGACGGGGAAGCTGAGGCCCAGGGAAGGATCTCAGCTCCAGCCCCACAGCAGCCAGTACCCAACCGAGGCAGGAACTCTGACCTCTTATGACATGTCCAGCTTCTCACTTTCCAGTGCATCGCTGGTCAAGTGGTCCTTTGTAAACTCATCTCTCTAATGCATGTCCAGATTCCCTTAAAGTTTCCACAATAGAGGAGCCTAAGCTGACAATTTACATCAGGTTTCCTCCCAGCAGATATCCCTGAAGCCCTTCCCAGCTGAGGTTTCATGGTGACTGAGATGTTCTTGCTCTAAGAGCCTTTGCTGTTCACTGAAGCTAGAACCAACTTCCAGAAGGACCAGAGGCCCTGCTGTTTGCTTCTAGCATGGACTTAGTTTTTCTGATTAGCCCATTCAAAGGCGGCAGGAATAGGAATGGTGCCAGGAAAATCCAGGCAGAGAGATGCATGTACAATTCCTGCCAGCAGGCGGCAGCAGAGCCCAGGGGTTTCAAATGCCCCAAGTGGAGGCTGGCTGACTCTGCTAGCAATGAATAACCTCAGGCAAGTCACAAGCCTCTCTATGCCTCAGTTTCCCCCTCTGCACAATGGGCATGACAATAACACCTATCTCCTGAGGTTACTCTGAGGCTCAAATGAAATTAAACACATAAAGCACTTAATAATAGTGCCCACAGTAAACAGCCAATAAATGTTAAGTATTCTTTAATCATCACAATCATCACTCTCTGTTAGAACAAATGCTAAAGGATTACCCACATTGATCAGTTGTTCTAGAGCTTTGTTTTATTGAAAACAGATGAAAAGGTCACCAGCTGAGGTCTCAGAGACCTTTTAGTTACCCAAAGATCCTTTATAATTAACCTTTAAAATGGGATTGTACTTACAAAGGTACCAGAAGTTAGAGCTGGAATAGATTGGCCCTAGTGGTAAAGAACCCGCCTGTGCTCCACATAAGACAGACATAAGAGACACAGGTTTGACTCCTGGGTCGGGAGGATCCCCTGGAGAAGAAAATGGCAACCCACTCCAGTATTCTTGCCTTCAGAATCCCATGGACAGAGGAGCCCGGTGGGCTGCAGTCCATGCGGTGGCAGAGTCGGACACGACTGAAGCGAAGCAAGCAATGTAAATTTATTTATTTAACTTACTTTTGGTTGCGCTGGGTCTTTGTCGCTGTGAAGGCTTCTTTCCCATTGCGGCGAGCAGGGTCTGCGCTTCAGTGTGCTGCGTGGGCTTCTCATTGCTGTGGCTTCTCTCGTTGCGGAGCACAGGTCAGTAGGTGTGGCGCAGGGGCTTAGTTGCTCAGCAACCTGTGGGATCTTCCAAGATCAGAGATCAAACCCATGTCTCCTGCACTGAAAAGCAGGTTCTTTACCGCTGAGCTCCCAGAGAAGCACAGGGCTGAAATAGATTTTGAGAAAGGCGGTGACTTGCCAGAGGTCCACCGTCTATTAGTCCTAGGGCTTTAAGAACCTCACCTTCTATCAGAAGACAAGAGTTCTAGGTTCAGCACAGCCACCTTTGGTCTTGCTGGACCTACTATGGGCTCCAGCAACCACAGACAGCCTTGTGGTATGACACTTGAAAAAAATCCAGTTTGGATTACTTGGCATTTTGCCAACCTTAAACAAAAGATTTATTGATTCAAGTATTATTTAACAACTGTATGTCCCTAAAGTAGCTTCAGATTCATCAACGTGCTTTTTCTCCTTAAGTCATGAACACATAGACATTGAGTTCCCCATACATCCCAAGAAAAGCGTTTGGTGAAAATCTCAAACAGAATATGATGCTATCTTTCCTGGCCATGACCCTCCTGTTACTTTCTTGAGATCCACCCTTGTTTTTCCAGCTGTGCCTGAGCTGAAGCTCCTCTGCGGGGCAGATTTCCTCAAGACCTTCCAGACCCCCAACCTCTGGAAAGACACACACATCCAGGAAATAGTGGAGAAGTTTGGCTTGGTGTGTGTGACCCGAGCAGGGCATGACCCCAGGGGATATGTCTTGGACTCGCCCATCCTGCAGAGATACCAGGACCAGATCCACCTGGCCAGGGAGCCAGTGCAGAACGAGATCAGCGCCACATACGTCAGGTGGGCCCTGAGCCAGGGGCAAAGCGTGAAGTACCTGCTCCCAGATGCTGTCATCTCCTACATCAGGGAACACAACCTCTACCTCCGGGATGCCAGCCCAGAGAGGAATGAAGGCTTGCCAGCCCAGGGAGGGCCAGCCCCTTCTTTTCCAACCAGCTCGTCCTGAAGACAGGGCACCTATGGTCTTTGTTTTCTGAAATCTTTCCATTTTGCATTTGGTTTGTTTCAACAATGATTTTGCTTCTGCGGCATCTTCTGTCCCAGGAAGAGATACCTTCTTCAGGGAGGAGCAAAGGTCTGCATTACAAGGATGGACATTTATCATTGAGGTTAAAGTGGTGTGGAGTGCATCAGGATTAGACACAAGCTCTCAGAACCTCTGGTGGAAGAGGCCTCCTTGCTTTGTAAATGGCAGTCATGGCATGAACACAGAAGGTGGTTCTGCACGTGGCAGGGGCCCCTGAGGGTCAGATGAGAATTGCCCACAAAGCCTTTTTTAACTGTGACCAGGTGCAACCTGTGGCCCTTGATTGGAGAGACTTGACAGGATGCTAATTACCAAACAGTGGGCTTTGTCAAGGCCTTGTTTCAACAAAACAGCACTCATGAAGGCCTCCGTTCGGGAGCAGCACTTTGTTGATTGACACTGAATCTTCTTTTATGAGCTGCTGTCTGCCTGCCTCCTGGTCATTGGTAAAATTTAAACTAAAATCTTTCTAAGTAGTGATCCTCAAACAGTATTTTTGATACAGTATACATAGATATATTTTTAACACAGCTATTCTATTATATAAATGCCAGGGTTCCTGATTTCCAGGTTTCTAAAAAAGAACTGAGTTAAAACAGATGCCTTGACTGTTTTAGAGAATCTTTTTGAATGTTTTATGATGGCCTGCCTGTTTGAATATCGGCGAAGGGATAAATAATAAAGTGACATCAAAAAGTACTAATGAAAAGTTTATCTTTTTCTTTCTTTGTTATATTATTAATGCCTGACATAGCAGCTGTTGCTTTTCTTTTTAGCTACTCCATGAAATTTGCTACTGTTCCAGTCCAAATGGCATGAATTTAAAAGTTTCTAGTCCCAGGTACCAGCCGTGGAGGAAGCAATTACTTTCCAAGCAAAAGGTTCTCTAAGCTCTGGGTCAGTGGCTCTGTTCAGGTGAGCCCTGGAAGATGCCCCTAGGAGCCCGGTGTAGGTCCAAGATTTGTCCTTCCACTCCTGATTAGGAGGAGATTTTGATTGGCCAAACCCTGTTTGAGTTGACGCTTTCCACTTGCTGACTGAATGCTTTTAGAATTTACTTCTCCCAGACTTTGCCCTGGTTCATCCTTGTTACAGATTTAATCGTGCACAAGCACAGAGTTGGTGGGAAGAATCTAGTATCTCCAGAAATATATCCCAGTGTCTGTAGGTGTGTCAGGATGGACATGAGTGAAGTTGGGAATCAGGGTTCCCTGTGAGGAGAGTGGAGTCGGGGGAGCCCTCCCGTGGGAGTCTCCAGACTTCTGCCCCTGTAACCCCTAAGCTGCTGACCTTTCCTCACTCTGATGAGCTATGCCCCCAGAGACTCCCTAAGGACCCTGCTAATTCAGGGGAATAGGAATCAAATAGTCTTGCCCCAAAGCTGGCACAGCAAGCTGTTATGTAAACTAGCTCCCTTCTCCACGGTGGGCCTCAGTTTCCCAATCTCTAAAATGGGGAAGTGTGGTTAGACATCCTCTACATTCTCTTCCAGCTGATTTTCTAAGACTCTGAGTGCCTCTGACTTCAACCCCTCCACCCTTACTTGGGTCCAATACACTTCTCGCCCAACCGGACACTCCCCAAGGGTAGGGGTCTTTCTATTCTTTGCTGCTGTATCCTAAGTGCCAAGAAATTTGCTACTACAAGTGTGCTTGCAGGCCCATTGTTTGCATCCCTGGGGAACTGATTAGAAAGACAGACTCTCGGGCTCCAGCCCACATCTACTGACTCACTCTGTATTTGAATAAGGTTCCCAGACCATTCAATGCACTGGCCTAGAGTTGTCTTTCAGTCACCAAATCATGCCTGACTCTTTGCAACCCCATGGGCTGCAGCATGCCAGGCCTCCCTCACCATCTCCTGGAGTTTACCCAAGTTCATGTCCATTTAATCAGTGATGCCATCCAACCATCTCCTCCTCTGTCGTCCCCTTCTCCTCCTGCCTTCAATCTTTCCCAGCATCAGGGTCTTTTCCAATGAGTTGACTCTTTGCATCAGGTGGCCAAAGTATTGGAGCTTCAGTATCAATCCTTCCAGTGAGTGTTGAGGCTTGATTTCCTTTAGGATGGACTGGTGTGATCTCATTGCTGTCCAAAGGATTCTCAAGAGTCTTCTCCAGCACCACAATTCGAAAGCATCAATTCTTCGGCACTCAGCCTTCTTTATAGTCAACCCTCACATCTTATACATGACTACTGATAAGACCATAGCCTTGACTATACAGACCTTTGTTGGCAAAATGATGTCTTTGCTTTTTAATACACTATTTAGGTTTGTTACACCTTTCCTGCCAAGAAGCAATTGTCTTCTAATTTCTTGGTAGCAGTTACCATCTGCATTGATTTTAGAGCCCAAGAAGAGGAAATCTGTCACTGCTTCCACCTTTTCCCCTTCTATTTGCCATGAAGGATGGGACAAGATGCCATGATCTTAGTTTTTTTAGTACTGAGTCTTAAGCCGGCTTTTTCACTCTCTTCTTTCACCCTCATCAAGAGGTTCTTTGGTTCCTCTTCACTTTCTGCCATTAGAGTGGTATAAAAGTTATTCATTTTGTTTTGAGTAAGCTGTATGTATAGCTGAAACTGCATCACATTTACTCTGGTAAATTGCCCCCACTGTTTTGTGTGGAGTACAGAAAGCAAAGGGGGGAAAAGAGAAAAACAGCACACAGCTGTAGTACCCAGAAAAAGTGATGGAGAGGAAGCCTGTGGGTTTGAAGCAGGGCTTCTCACCTTGGGCATTACTGGCATTCTGTACCAGAGAATTCTTCACTGGGAGGGGCTATCCTGTGCCCTTGTAGAATGCTTAGCAATATCCCTGCCTCAGTTCAGTAGCTGGTAATAATATCTGCCCATTGTAACCAAGATAATCACCAGACCCACTAGTTTAAGACTATGGCTTAGAGTGGGAGGGGGATGTTTATGAGATGGGGTCTCTCCTTCCCAAGAGAGAAGATTAGGAAATGACAGCTGAGTATCTTACAAAGGTCTAGTTTGGGGGTAGGGGGATCCGTACCAGTCATGAAGTCATGTTTATTCTGGGGGACACAGTGCTGTTGACAATAAGAATCAGAAGCCACATCCTTGACTCAGAGGCACCCCCACCTTCAGTCTCCCTCTGATCCCAGTGCCCAGAGTAGTTTTCTCTTCCTTGTTTCACAGGCCAAGTCTTCCAGCATACCCTGTACCCTCAGTCCTGATGTTCAGGGCCTGGCAAATGGAGACTCCCAATGAGTGGGAGCTAATAGTTCTATGATTATAATTATTCAAATTTCAAGATTCATTTACTCAAATCCCATTTATTAAGGACCTTGCCTGTGCTAGGCACTAAGCACTAGGAGAAATGATGTGAGCAAATGGACATGGTCTCGCCCCTCGAGAAGCTTACAGACCATTGTATGGATGAGAATCAAGCATTTCCATGACAAAACATGATTTCATACCATCCTGAGGGCTCCAGTGGGCAAATCCACCATGTGCTCTGCCAGCCAGAGGCAACAGGTTCCCTGTGAAGTAAGGAAGCTTAAGCAGCTCCTCGTTTGCCTGGAGGGATCTTAATTATGTAGGTATCTAATTTCACATTCAAACTTTTTATTCTTTTTCTGGAAAGGGGCATTCAAGATTGTACAAAGTTTAGGCCCCATAAGACACCAGGGATTCACCCTGATGACAGAGTATAGAAGACAGCAGAGAAGAGAGGATGGATTTGAGACTTGAAAGACAAATCCCTAAGACTTGGGGAAGGGTGGAGGCAACTGACTTTCATGCGGAATGAACAGCACACACAAAGGCCGTGTGGCAAGAGAGGGCCAAATAGACAACATGACAAGCTAGATTCATCAGCACCTCCTTAAGAAGAGGTTGAGTGTTATAGCGTGCATCTGATGGTAGGCATCTTGGCATGCCAGCGTCGGCCTCCCTGACCAGCCTCTCTGTGGGTTCGGGGCACTAGGCCCAACTAGGCTGGAGAAGATCTCCTGTCTGAGTCATGGTCATACCTTGTGGCTCCCACCAGGCAAAACCTTCATTCCTTAGCCTTTACACATTTGTGGCTGTTTAGTAGCTATAGGAAATGGCAACCCACTCCACTGTTCTTGCCTGGAGAATCCCAGGGACAGGGGAGCCTGATGGGCTGCCGTCTATGGGGTCGCACAGAGTCGGACACGACTGAAGCAAATTAGCAGCAGCAGCAGCAGCAGTAGCTATCATGTCTGACTCTCTTGTAACCCCATGGACTGTAGCCCGCCAGGCTCCTCTGTCCACAGGATTTCCCAGGCAAGAATACTGCAGTGGGTTGCCATTTCCTTCTCCAGGGGGCTCTTCCTGACCCAAGGATCGAAGCCACATCTCCTGCATGGCAATCAGATTCTTTACCACTGAGCCACCAGGGAAATCCACCTTTATATATATTGTCCCCTAATAAAACATCACAAAAGATCTACTATATATATATATATATATATATATATATATATATATATATAGTGGATATATATCTATTATATATGTAGATATATATCTATATATTTAAGAATTATTAGATATTTTATATTAGAATTGTTAAGATATTTTGGAATTGTTAAGAATTTATAGAGTATTTTAGAATTATTAAGATAATCCCCAATAGACATACATCTACCATATATATATGTGTGTATATATACATAGTATCAACTATTCATACATTATATTTCTGCACTCTCACTTGTCTCATTGATTCACATAGCCTCCCTTTTTTTAGTATCAGAAGAGAAAATACATGTCACTGCTATGCTCCTGATTTATTGCATTGACACTGACCTGCCTACCTGATTTCACATTCTTCTCCATTCCCTCAGGCCTTCTTTGCATCTCGTTTGCCAGGGTGTTTTGTTTATTCGGTGAGAACAGATAAGATAGTGGTTTGGACTCCTGGGTAAATAGAATTTCCAGCCTTAAATAAAGGTTCTCCTGTGCTAGTGTATGCTGCCCAAGTGAGCACAGCTCGGTATCCTGGCCTGAGGAAAAGATTTTTCATTCATAATCCTATCTGTGTCACTTGGGACAGAATGATGTGAAATCCCATTTTAAACAGATAGCGCTCCGAATTTGCAAGGCACACACGGTAATCGAGTTAATACATGAATATGAATTTCTTCTCCCCAGCCTCACACTTTCTATGCTAACAGTGTTTCTGCCTTTGCTTTTTGCAAGGGTCTCAATGCATAGACCATGTTCCACTTCAGTCATGTTATTTTCTTGGACCACAGCTCTGCATGTTAGACATACATATGTGTGTAATCTTAATCAATCATAATGCACCTAGGCACACACCTCAGAATATTTTAGAATTGTTAATCCCCAGAAGGCTTGTTTGTGGCACTAGAAGGGACCCTAAAGTTAATCTGGTAGGTCCCAGCTTTCCCAAATTATCAAAACACTGAAATCCCAGTGTTCTGTATCGCTATTAGAAACAATAGTACTATGTTTCTTTGGGGAGCCCTACCTCTCTTTCTCCTGCTGGAAATCCATTATGAGCATTTGCATGCCTTGTCAGTCTTACTTTCTGTACATGCCTCATATGCAGCCTCTTTTCTCCATCTATCCTATCCCCTCACAGGCCAGACTCTCCATTTTCTCTTACCTGGCCCACTACCACTCCCAGCCCCTGCAGTCCCTTCTCTATACTGGGGCCAGAGCAGTCATATATATGTACAAAACTGGGTATATTCTTCCCCTGCCCATATTCCTTCCAAGGGACACCAGGAGACTCCAATAGAAGCCACAGACTTGAAGAGCATGTTTACAAAATGTAGATCTAATAAATGACTGGTGTCTAGTATGTAGTGTTAGTCTTTCAGTCATGTCCACCTCTCTGCGACCCCATGACTGTAACCCACCAGACTCCTCTGTCCATGGAATTCTCCAGGCAAGAATACTGGAGTGGGTTGCTGTTCCCTTCTCCAGGGGATCTTCCTGAACCAGGAATCAAAGCTGGGTCTCCTTTATTACAGGCAGATTCTTTATCATCTGAGCCACCAGGGAAGTCCCCTAGTATATATAAGAAACTATTAAAAAAAAAAAAAGACTAAAAAAATAATTAAAAACCCAAAGATTTGACTGGTCATGTTCAGGAGAGGGTTACCTAGCAGGCCTGAGGCAGCTCTACAGAAGACTGGCCCTTGGCTGGCATCTGAGAAACTGGCTTTTGGAATATTGCCTACGTGTCTAACTGATAAGGCTGTTTTAACTGGTGCTTGGATAAACAAATGTGTTGCATCCATGTAGTGGAATACCATTCAGCAATTAAAAGGAGAAAAACTAGGGATGGATACCTGCAACAAGGTGAGTGAATCTCAAAGACAGGTCACATGGAAAGAGCCAAGCATATGGAATGACATATTGTATGATTCCATCAATATGAAATCTCTAGGAAAGGCAAAACTCTAGAGGCAGAAGGGAGACCAGTGACTGCCCAAGGGTAGGCATGGGGATTGACCATAAGTGGACACAAGGGAACTTAGGGGGTGATAGATATATTCTAATATTAGATTGTGGTGATGATTGTACAAGTATATAAAGTTACCAAAGCTCATCAGCTATACACATAAAATAGAGTTTGTGGTATTTAAATTACACCTCAATAAAGGTGTCTTTAAAAAGTCCTCCTGAGGGCTCCCCTGGTGGTGCAGTGGGTGAGAACCCTTCAGCCAATGCAGGAGACTCAGGTTCAATCCCCGATCCAGGAAGATCCCACATGCCATGGAGCAACTAAGCTCTGTGTGCCCCAACTATTAAGCCTATACTCTAGAGCCCAGGAGCTGCAACTACTGAACCACAAGGGCCTAGAGCCTGTGCTCAGCAACACAAGAGCCCACCACAATGAGAGGTCCAAGCACCACAACTAGAGAGTGGTCCCGCTCACCACAACTAGAGAAAAGCCCAGACAGCAACGAAGATTCAGTGCAAACAGAAATAAATTTAAAAATTGTTTTAAATCCTCCTGAGCTTCCATTCAGGTATGACCTAAATCAAATTCCTTATGATTATGCAGTGGAAGTGAGAAATAGATTTAAGGGACTAGATCTCATAGATAGAGTGCCTGATGAACTATGGACGGAGGTTCGTGACATTGTACAGGAGACAGGGATCAAGACCATCCCCATGGAAAAGAAATGCAAAAAAAACAAAATGGCTGTCTGGGGAGGCCTTACAAACAGCTTTGAAAAGAAGAGAGGCAAAAAGCAAAGGAGAAAAGGAAACATATAAGCATCTGAATGCAGTGTTCCAAAGAATAGCAAGGAGAGATAAAAAAGACTTCCTCAGCGATCAATGCAAAGAAATAGAGGAAAACAACAGAATGGGAAAGACTAGAGATCTCTTCAAGAAAATTAGAGATACCAAGGGAACATTTCATGCAAAGATGGGCTTGATAAAGGACAGAAATGGTATGGAACTAACAGAAGCAGAAGATATTGAGAAGAGGTGGCAAGAACACACAGAAGAACTGTACAAAAAAAGATCTTCACGACCAAGATAATCACTATGGTGTGATCACTCACGTGGAGCCAGACATCCTGGAATGTGAAGTCAAGTGGGCCTTAGGAAGCATCACTACAAACAAAGCTAGTGGAAGTGATGGGATTCCAGTTGAGCTATTTCAAATCCTGAAAGATGATGCTGTGAAAGTGCTGCACTCAATATGCCAGCACATTTGGAAAACTCAGCAGTGGCCACAGGACTGGAAAAGGTCAGTTTTCATTCCAATCCCAAAGAAAGGCAATGCCAAAAAATGCTCAGACTACCGCACAATTGCACTCATCTCACACGCTAGTAAAGTAATGCTCAAAATTCTCCAAGCCAGGCTTCAGCAATACGTGAACCGTGAACTTCCAGATGTTCAAGCTGGTTTTAGAAAAGGCAGAGGAACCAGAGATCAAATTGCCACCATCCACTGGATCATCAAAAAACTAAGAGAGTTCCAGAAAAACATCTATTTTTGCTTTATTGACTATGCCAAAGCCCTTGACTGTGTGCATCACAATAAGCTGTGGAAAATTCTGAAAGAGATGGGAATACCAGACCATCTGACCTGCCTCTTGAGAAACCTGTGTATGCAGGTCAGGAAGCAACAGTTAGAACTGGACATGGAACGACAGACTGGTTCCAAATAGGAAAAGCAGTACGTCAAGGCTATATATTGTCACCCTGCTTATTTAACTTCTATGCAGAGTACATCATGAGAAACGCTGGGCTGGAAGAAGCACAAGCTGGAATCAAGATTGCCGGGAGAAATATCAATCACCTCAGATATGCAGATAACACCACCCTTATGGCAGAAAGTGAAAAGGAACTAAAAAGCCTCTTGATGAAAGTGAAAGAGGAGAGTGAAAAAGTTGGCTTAAAGCTCAACATTCAGAAAACTAAGATCATGGCATCTGATCCCATCACTTCATGGAAAATAGATGGGGAAACAGTGGAAACAGTGTCAGACTTTATTTTGGGGAGCTCCAAAATCACTGTAGATTTAAATCACATGGTGATTGCAGCCATGAAATTAAAAGACGCTTACTCCTTGGAAGGAAAGTTATGACCAATCTAGATAGCATATTGAAAAGCAGAGACATTACTTTGCCAACTAAGGTCCGTCTAGGCAAGGCTATGGTTTTTCCTGTGGTCATGTATGGATGTGAGAGTTGGACTGTGAAGAAGGATGAGTGCTGAAGAATTGATGCTTTTGAAATGTGGTGTTGGAGAAGACTCTTGGAGCCCCTTGGACTGCAAGAAGATCCAACCAGTCCATTCTAAAGGAGGTCAGTCCTGGGTGTTCTTTGGAAGGACTGATGCTAAGGCTGAAACTCCAGTACTTTGGCCACCTCATGTGAAGAGTTGACTCATTGGAAAAAACTCTGATGCTGGGAGGGATTGGGGGCAGGAGAAGAAGGGGACAACAGAGGATGAGATGGCTGGATGGCATCACTGACTTGATGGACATGAGTTTGGGAGAACTCCGGGAGTTGATGATGGACAGGGAGGCCTGGCATGCTGCGATTCATGGGGTCACAAAGGGTCAGACACGACTGAGCGACAGAACTGAACTGAACTGAACTGAGCTTCCATTACATGGTTTTGGAGTAGAGACCTGGCTGAATAGATACCTGGCTCCTCCCAGGGTTGGCCTCCTCCTCCCCCAGTCCTCCCCCGACCCACCCCAGACCACCATCCCTTTCACCCTCTGTTCCAGCCTAGGGCTTCTTTCAGTTTCTCACACTTCTCTGAGTCTCGATTTTAAGCCAGACTTGCCCACTGGACTCCCAGCTCCCTGCCTTCCTCTTTCGTGAGAGAATTTCATCACTCTTGAAATGACTGATTCAATAGCAACATCAGGTTCCCTGAAAGCAAGGATTTGTCTTGATCATTGTGCTTTTTCTCCAGTACAACTCCTGACTTATAGTAGGGACTCAATAAATATTGCATAAAAATAATACCTGAATAAGCATCTTAACAGCTCCAAGAAGCTCATGATAAACACATTTGTTTGTATAAATCAGTGTTTTTGAAGCATGTTTGCACTCGGAATCCTTTCTATACACACACACTTAACAGTATGAGGAACATAGAACTCAAAGTGTAATTTACAAAGTTCTTATCTAAAGTTTTTTTCCCTAGCTTTTTGCTGCAATAGACATCCTTGTATACAAGCCCTTACAAGCTAGTGCTCTTGTGGGATAGATTCCAGGAGTGGTACTGCTGGGTCAAACAGTATGTGTACTTTTTATTCTAATCAATGTTACCAGATTGATTTAAGTAAATTGAATTTTTTTTAGAAAATAGAATCTCATAAAGCAGCTGAAATTTCATTTCCTTATTCCTTTGCAGGGAGTCACCTTCATTATCTTTCATACACACCACTGCAATACCCATTTCTTTATTCCAACAGATAATCTGTGTGGAAGAGTTTCAGGGACTCTCGCACCTTAGAGAAAGCAGTTTGCTGCACACTGTTCCCGGTGTTTGCTGGGTGTCTCAGTCAAGGATTCTTTTTTCTTTTTGGTACATAGGAGCTCCTCAAACTCACTCAAACAACAGAGGTGGGAGCACAGGGGTCATAAGGATGTCAGGAATGGAAGAGCCCATGGACAGGACGTATATACCAGTTCATGAGAAACTGGTGGTCCAGTGATTAAGAATCCACCTTCCAGTGCAGGGGATGCGGGTGGGGAAACTAAGATACCACTTATCACAGGGCAACTAAGCCTGGGCACCTCATGAACACCCAGCAGAGCCAAAAAAAAACACAAAGAAACTGGAGAGAAAGAAGAAATTGATGTTCCCCACCTTCCCTTATCATCCGTCCTCCTCCCCTCCTTCCTCATCTCCCTCCCCTTCTGCCCCCACTACTAACTGCTATGGTCCTCAGCCGCTGCTCCTCCTCCAGCAGCTGGCACACCTGTACCCACGTGACCCTCCACCTTAAGCCCTGTCTCAGTGTCACAATTCTAGATTCCCTGACTCACTGGCCCCGAGTGGACTTATCTACCTGCTCTATGAGGCAGTGACATTTCTACAAGGGTGGAAGGTGGGCAGGCAGGAAAGAAGTGAAGGACACTTCCCACTTTCGGGTAAGCACCCACAAAATTGCAGAGTAACCTAGCATCTGTGTATATGCCTATTGCTCCTGTTCTGCTGCAGGTGGTGCTGCTAGGAAATGTGCTCCTGGGGGAAGAGGGGGAGGGAGGGCAGGATGACAATCAAATGTCAGCCTCTCCTTCTCCACTCTTCCTTATGCTGTGGGCAGACAGACCAGACCCCAGGATGGGTTGGGCAGAAGCTAGAGGGAGCCCCCCCAGGGCCCACAGGCATGTGCTTGAATAGCCGTGGGTCTGGGAGGACCAGGGAGGGCAGAGTACAATGGCTACAGCTGGATCGTGAGCCAGTGCCCTCAGCGGGATCCTGCAGAGGGGGCAGGGACTTCCTCCTCAAGGCTGCGTGGACTACAGGACACGGAGGGTCAAGCCAGGCGCAGGTCCCCATGCTCCACAGCAGCCAAAAGCCATGTCTGGACCCTCACAGCCTCACTGGGAGTCCTAACTTGGCCAAAAGTCAACAGGCTTCTTGGCAGAAGGATGGCAAGTTGGTACAAACGGATGTTTGCAAGGTGAGTGTGGATTTCCCTGGCATCTCAATATGTTATGTCACCCGGCGACCTGTCTTTCCCAACCTCTGCTCTAACATCCCTCTCTCTTCTCTGGGGAGAGCCTCTACTCAGTGATTCTACAGCCCCAGCCACCCCAGGTGCCCCTGTTTCTGTGGCTGTCTCCCTAACTTGACTGCACCCTGAGAGTGTTACTGAGTCCAACTTGTATGACTCTCCCCATGACAGGCCAATAAATGAGAGATGAGTCTTTAAGGCAAGGAATAGCAACTTTATTCAGAAAGCCACCAGACTGAGAAGATGGCAGACTAGTGTCCCAAAGAACCGTCTTCTCGGAGTTAGAACCCAGGCTTTTTTTACACTAAGAGAGGAGGGGGTAAACTCCTGGTTTGGGGATGTATTCATTTCTTCCTGCAGCCAGGTGGGCCTGGTCAGGATGTTTCTTGTGACCTAAACAAAGGTATTTTAGCTTAATCTCATTACCTGGGAGGCAGGGTTCCCAGAGATGGGCCATTATGTATAATAAGCTTACAGGCAACTTCCCTTTAGTGATTAACTTGTATTCAAAGCAATGGAATGTAAAGGTTAGAGTAAAAGCAGATCCAATATGGGGTCAAACTTGTTCTCCTTGTAAAGAGGAGCGGCTCTGTGTCTCACTGTGCCCAGACCAAGCCCCCCATGGGTGGACATCGAAATGGTCTTGTGAAGGCCTAGCACCTACTCTCCTTCCTAACAGCACCCTCCGTTTCTTTTAAGGACTTATCTTCCTCACTGGATTCAGCCTGGTGAGCACACCCAGATGTTCACTCCCTGCAATTTAAATCTAGAACACAGTAACCACTAAAAATGGCCAGAATAGGTTTATCCTGTGGCCAGTTCCAATACAGGGCCTCATTTATTTTTCCTATTTCTCTCTCCAAACATGATTGTGTCCTTGGTAATCCTTCCAGTGTATTTCCTCATTTTTTAAATGCTCCAGAATCGGTTTCTGTTGCTTGTAACTGGGGACTGCAGAAGAGGAGAAGGAGGGAAGGAAGAAGGGAGGGAGGGAGGAAAACTAACTCACACACCCAGTGAGCGAACGAGACCAGACCACAGTCCAGCTGGAAAGCCTGCCATCAGCAGGGCAGCCATGGACAGGGCAACGGTGGCTGCGATGAGCAATACTGTCTTCCTGGAACAGCCAGGCCAAGCCCGCACATTCACATCTGTGGTACCACTGGGCCAGCCATGGAGATGATTTCAGACAATTCTCTTAACTTGTCACAAATGATGTCGGGCTCATGGGGTCCTCCCATCATGGCACTAACAGACACCTACAGAGCTCCTGCTAGTAGATACAGGAAAGCCTAGGGCCCCGCCATCAGGTTCCCCAGTCTCTTAGGAAAATACCCCCAACATCCTCTAGTACTGAGTTGGGGTGAAGGGAAGGGGCCAGGACAACTAAGCAGTAAAGAAGCTAGGGATCATTTTTATTCTATTACAGATATTTTCTAATTTTCCTTGTTATGGCTTCTTAAATATATCCCTCACTTAAAAGCGGACATTTAATTTCCAAATACAAGGGATTTTTTTAAGTATCTTTGATATTAATTTTTCATATTGATATTTCTCATTTAAATGCTTTCTTCTCTGCAATCACCCTTTGTGTTTTTTTTAGTCTTCTAACTTTATTGAGGCTTTCAGCAGCTAAGTCAAAGCTTTCTCTTGTTAAATGTCATACTGCACTTGAAAATAGGTGGGTTATTTTCAAATATCTTTTGATCGCTAACATAATTCCATGGTAATAAGAGAATAGACTCTATGACTTCAACACCTTTAGACCATGAAATTTCTGTACCTGGTCTTATGTCTCTGGATATGTTCCAGTGTCTCCTAGTTTATAGTCTATATAGGAACTTGAATAGAATTTGTATCCTACTGTTGTGTGAAAATTGTATAAATCTCAATGGTGTTGAATTGGTTTATAATGCTTTTCAGGTCTACTATATTTTCCTACTTCTGTGTTCAGTTCAGTTCAGTTCAGTCGCTCAGTCATGTCCAACTCTTTGCGACCCCATGAATCGCAGCACGCCAAGCCTCCCTGTCCATCACCAACTCCCGGAGTTCACTCAGACTTGCGTTCATCGAGTCAGTGATGCCATCCAGCCATCTCATCCTCGGTCGTCCCCTTCTCTTCCTGCCCCCAATCCCTCCCAGCATCAAAGTCTTTTCCAATGAGTCAACTCTTCGAATGAGGTGGTCAAAGTACTGGACATTCATTCTATTAATTTTTGAGAGTTTGATATTGAAGCACCAACTAAAAATCTTAACATATCTACTTGAAACAAACAATTGTAATATATAATGGAACAATATGTATTTCTCTTGAAATAATAAATGTATTATCGTATTTTTGTAATTTAATAAATAAAAAATAAAGATTTTTTAAAATTGGTAAGGAAAAACAAAAAGATGCCAGGGGTCATGTCTTCAAAATGCCAGGGGCATAAGCATCATCTGGAGAGCCTGGTAAAAGTACCCTTTTCTGGGCTTGTCCAGACTGTGATTCAGTGAGCTGAAACAAACCCAGGGATCTAAGTTTTAACAAAACCCCAGGAGCCTGAGGCAAGCGGTCTCTCTGGAAGATGCTATCTAAGACTTGATCAAGTGAAGGAAGAAGGCATGCAGATGGGTGTGTCCTATTCAGCATGCAGCTTGGCCGATCCTTCCTAGAGCTTTTAGAAGATAGAGAGTATCTGTCCTTCACCCCCCTCCCAAGGCAGCTCCTCCTAAACTGTCTTTCCATTGTGCTGCTGTTACACGGGTGTCAAAGACATTCAACAGCCTCCCATCACCTCATGGGAAAAGGCTGACTTCTCAGTTAGCATTTGAGCCTCCAGGTCCAGTCATTCTCTTTCACTCCCGCCTGTTGTCTGCATGGCCATCCACAAACCCTCTCCTCTGCATGGCTGGAGATCTGTAATCAACCATGGTTTCCTGCTCCCCAATGTTTGTGTGAGCCCTCTCCCTAACCTAGGACGCGCTTCCTGCTTCTCTAAGCCTCTGTGATCACCACTCGTTCCTGGTGACCCTCTCAAGCTCCACCTTCTAAAATTTCTCGCCCCCCACCCTGGTCCCCGGGGACCTCCCTTCCTCCAAGTTCATGTTAGGGTCGCTTTGTGTCAGGTGACTGAAACTGACAAAGGGTTTCCTGTCCCTCTGAATCAGAGGAAGGTCAGAGGGTCAATGAGGAGAAGTCCATTCTGACTGTCTGACCTGGAAAGACTGGAGTGGACTGGCAGTGGCTGCGGTCGGCAGAGGTGTAGACCAACTCTGAGCTGGACTGGGAGGGTCTCCAGCCCATGCACGGGTGCTCAGTGGTGCACTGGGCATCTCGGTTCAACCCTAAGCCTAAAGGTGACCAACTGTGCTCCTATTTTACCCCTCTCCCACTCCCCTCACAGCCAAACCTCCTGCCTCTCCCGTCTTCTCTCCTGCGAGCTGCACGCCACCCACTGCCCTCGGGTCCAGTGTCATTGCCCAGTCATCCAGGGGCCCCAGGATATCTAAGGCCACCTTAGTTCCTCAGGTGGATCCCAAACAGACAGAAAGAACTAGCTGGAACTGGGGAGAACCCAGCAAAAAGGGAAGCCACCCGCCCACCCCCTTCTCTCCAAGGAGGGAGCACAGAGAAATCACTCTGCAGAGGAGCAATAACAGAAAAGGATGCTGGCTTTGGGATCACATGGAACTGGGTTAGCATCATGATTTTTTTTTACCTAAAACGATGTGGCCTGCACCTTCATCTCTCCAACTCTATTGTTTATAAGAGCGTGATAAAAAAACACCTACCCCATTGTGTGTCTCAGGATAAAGTCAGACAGTGTTTGTCTCTCGTCTGTCACATGAGTCTCAGACAGTGGCTGGCATCATCTTCCATCATCCTCATCAGGCATGTTGGAGACGAAGTATTTGAGCTGTCCCTGAAGCTTCTCACCATCGATCATCACACTACCACATCTCCTCTGGGGTGGCTCCACGTCCAGTCCCTGGTCCGCCAAGGAAAACAAAGGCAAGTGCCTTGGCCAGGACCCCAGGAGCCTAAGTGCAGAGAGACTTCCTCTCAGTGGAAAGAGGCAAGATTTTGACTATGCTGTTCCCTCGAGTCCTTGTATCAGTGAGCCTTGGCTGTGAAAATAAAAAAAAAATCACTCTAAGTCTCAGCGGCTTAAAACAAGAACCATTTATGATTTCTCATGAGTCCAGCAGTTAGCTGGGTGCTTCTAGGCCAAGATCAATTGATCTTGGCTGGCCTTAATTAAAGGTTTTGTTCCAAAAAGCTTCTGGAGGCCTCACTCAGAACTGGTATGTCATCACTCCTGCCACAAAGCCTACTGGTCAGAGCAAGTCATGAGGCCAGTCCAGGTTCAAGTGATGGAGAAGTACCTCCCCACACCATCTCTCCGTGAGAAGAATGACCTAGTATTGTACATTACAGCCATGTCTGCAATCAACCACAGGCCTCAAGCTTTTCTCTGCATCCCTTAGAGTTCCTGGTTATGGCTTGAAGTGAAAAAACTCTGTTATAAAATAAAGATGGGTGGACAGTTGGGAGGATGGACAGAGGGTAGCTGGGTGGATGGGCGCCACTGTGTATGAGTGGGTAGATGGGTGAACGGGTAGATGCAAGATGCATTCAATGGTGAAGTGTGACAGGGCGAGTGAATGGAGGTGGTTTGCATGGGTGGTGGGCAGAAGACGCGCATCCTACTCTCATCCTTAGAGTCAAGGGGCACGGTCACACAGGAACAAGAAGACCATGCTTCCATCCTACATCCCTTGCAATCTCCTGGTGGGCAAATGAGTCACCTTGCTGCACACTGCACCACACCAGAATCTCTGTTGCTTCTGGGCAGGCTGGCCATGCCCAGGGCCTGTTACCATGACTGCATGTCTCTCCTTTCCCTCATGATAACACCCCTTAAACTTCTCAGTGCTCCCATTTCCTACAAGATAGAAGCCAAGTAACTTGCTGCAGCATCGAAGGCTCCCCGCGGCCTGGCCCCACTCCCCAGCGTTTTCTTCCGCTATGGCAGACCATGCCTTCCCTCTCCCACCTGCTCCCTCTAGTCATGCTGTAGCCACACGGTGCTCCCCCACTTTCCTTGAAGACACCAAGCTTTCCTACACCTCCCTGACTTTGTACATGCTGTTCCCTCTTGGAAGTGATCCCTTTGCCCTCAGTCAAGTGGACGTTTGCTTACTTGTCCTCTAAGACTTCATCCCTGTGCTCCACCACCATCTTGTCCTTGAGGGCATCTTGTACAAGCCTCCTCTTGTTACATTTCTGTCTCCCCCCCTGGACTTACCTTTCTTGGGCTCATGTCTGGCTCATGGCAGTGTCCTCAGCATCTGGCCCAGTTCCAGGAGCCTAGAAGGTACCCAGTGTTTTCTGAAAGGATCTATCCCTTGAAGCTTTGACATGTTCCCCCCTGCCCTGTTCTCTCAGCGAGTGTCCACTGTGTGTCCAGTTCCTGACCAGGTGTTGGACTAGCCACAAACCACTGACAGTCTCCTGGAGGGAGCGAAAGCAGGCATACACCCATGTGCACACTTGATCTCCCAGAAATCAAAGCTCTGTCCACCAGAGGCAGCATGATACCAACACCTCTGGGAGAGCTCAGGGCGCCCAGAATTCATGGAAAAGATCACAGTGAAATTGGGACATGGGGACTTTGATGGGTGCGGAAGAGGAGAAGGCTTTGGGGGCCAAGGATCCACATGAGTGAGGCTTGGCTGTGAGGACACATAAGAGCAAGCCACCAGCCCAAGAAGGTGACTCAAGGGGAAACAAATATAGGGCTGGGAAAAGATGCTGAGATCAGATGGTCAAGGGCCTCGAATGACAAGGACAAGAAGGAAGCTAGAATTTGTTGAGGGTGAGAAGGCCAGGTTCCTCAAAACCATCCTGTGAGGTAAAGGTTCAGAGATATTAAGTGACTTACCCAAGATAATACAGCTAGGAAATGGTAGGCCTGGGATTCAAAACCAGTCTGACTCTAAAATCCACCTCCTCAAAACTAAAAACAGAGCTACTATATGATCCGGCAATCCCACTGCTGGGGATATATTCAGAGAAAACCTGGTTCAAAAGGATACACGCAGCCCAATGCTCATTGCAACACTGTTACGATAGCCAAGACATGGAAGCAACCTAAATATCCATCGAGAGAAGAGTAGGTAAAGAAGATGTGGTACGTATATAAAATGGAATATTACTCAGCCATAAAAAAATAATGCCATTTGCAGCAACATGCATGAACCTAAAGATTATCATACTAAGTAAAGTCAGATAGAGAAAGACAAACATATGATATCCCTTATATGTGGAATCTAAAAAGTATGATACAAATGAATTTATTTACAAAACAGAATCAGACTCACATAGGAAACAAACTTATGGTTACCGAAGGGGAAAGGGCAGGGGAGTGATAAATTGGGAATTTGGGGCTGACATATACATGCCACTATATGTAAAATAGATAATCAGTGAGGACCTACTGTAAAACACAAGGAACTCTGCTCAATATTCTATAATAACCTAAATGGAAAAAAAATTTTTTTTAAGAATAGATATATGTGAACCTAAACCACTTTCCTGTACACCTGAAACTAACACAATATGTTAATCAACTACACTACAATATAGAATAAAAATTGTTTTAAAATAAAATAATACCCATCTCTTCATTCCACTGGACTCTTTATCAGTCAGGAGGCAGAGGGCAAGGTGTAGCAGGAAGGGGGCTTATGGATGAGATGGGTCTTTACAAATATTATGATATTGCTATTTGGACTGTGTTTTCTGTCCCTGAATCAATGAACTCCTGGCCTATCTCTTCTCTTGTTGGAATCAAAACCCCCTATGAGCCACCTAAAATGTGTATTTACCTTCGCTGCTTCTAAGGAGACAAGACAGAGACCCAGGCCTTGAGGTTAGGCCTGGACTGAACAGGTGACTGCAGCCCACCCTACCCCATTGGGGCTCCCTGCCAAGGCCCCCCACCTCCCGCCAGCACCGCTGGATCTGTGTTTATTCTCAGGGAAGTCCTCGGAGGACAGGTCATGTGCTGCCTGGAAATCAATGTGTTTGACCAGTTGCTTCCCTTTCATCTTTTCATTGTATAATTCTGCCCCCCGAAGGCAAAAACACTGGTCTGGCGAGATTTGTTCTTTTTAAATCTGACCGGAGCCTCACTAAAGTCCATTAATCTTTAACTTTTTATAGATTTTTCTGCTTAGAATATATGCTCTGGGCTTACATTTCACATGGAGATTCAAGCTCTGCTTCCATATAGATGATGACTCTGAAGACTTATGTTCTCTCTGGGGTTTTGCTCTGTGGGCTTATTTATCAGTGCCAGCATGTCAAGAACCCCATAGATCTCTGCCTCATTCAGGACACAACCAGTGGCTAAGACCGTGGGCCTCAGGTCACACAGAGCCAGACACAAATCCAGTCCCAGCCCTGCCATTCTACCTGTTCAACCGTAAGCAAGTCACATGTGTCTCTAAGGCTCATTGAAAATGAAGACCCAAGGGACTCATATCTCACCTGGGCTTGTATAATCAGCACAAAGCCCATATACGACCGTAACAATTACTGTTGAAGAGTCCTTGACTCTGCAAGGACACCCGCTCCTTACCCCCTATCCCTTACCTTTTTTCCAGTCTCCCCTTTTCGTCCAAGAATAACTGCTGGCTCTTTCTCTATCTACTAAGTCAGCCTTTCAATGCCACCTCTAATCCTTCCTTCTAACCAGCATCTCTGATTAACCTCATAAGAATGTCTAGGGTAAAGTACACAGAATCATGGTCCTCTGTAAAAAAGACAAGGAGATGGGAAAAATTTTGATATGTACAAGGCAGTTTTTTCAAATTTATTACTGGCCAAAACTATATTTAAAGAGTATCATCATCGTGTATATATAAATATATATATGTATGTATAACTGAATCAATTTGCCATACAGCAGAAATTAACACAACACTGTAAGTGAACGATTCTTCAATTTTAAAAAAAGTATCATCAAAGTGAAAACACAAAATGTATAAATCTTTTTTTAAATCTCAAATCAACAAGGCCGAATACAACAAGTACTTGCGAAAGACAGCTTAAGAAAAGTGATTTAAAAACAGTAACAACAACACTGGCCACCTCTCCCCAGACACTGGCCAAATTAGCCTACTGAAACAACAGCAAACACCATGTAGGTCAAGAATCTGCCTACACCTAGTTGCCAAACTTCACAGATAAGCTGTGCCACTCCCCACATTAGGCCTTTTGTGGGCATGTCCTAGGGGACGTATACTGATTGGCCACCAGTAGACAGATAAATTATATGGACCCTTTTCCCACCTTTTGGTGACTCTGGTTTAACCTAATTGCTAATGACAAATCATTTAAAAATTCCTTTACTAATTGCTTCTGACCAAAACCATTCCCACTTCACTGGCTTGATACTGTGAGGCATGGAACCTTGACATCTCTAGTCTTTCCACCCACCATATCTTCCACTGCATGAAATGGCCACTTAAAGACCGAAATCAGACTGGAACTCAAAGACTGACTTTTGATTTCCTACCAGCTACATCTCTATTTTAGATGCTATCTTTCTTTCAGCCAAACCAGTATTCTGGAGGACCATCCTGTCAGACATCTGTGAGAGTGAAAGCATTAGTCGCTCAGTCGTGTCTGACTCTGTGCAACCCATGGACTGTATCCATCCAGGCTCCTCTGTCCATGGAATTCTCCAGGCAAGAATATGGAGTAGCCATTCCCTCTTCCAGGGATCTTACCAATCCAGGGATTGAACCCAGGTCTCCTGCATAGCAGGTGGATTCTTTACCATCTGAGCCACCGTGGTGGCTGAGGGACATATCAAAGGAATGATTTCAATGAGCCCAGAATCTTGCATCTTTTATATATACAAAAGTGCTAAATTCATTAAATTGAGATGCCTGCTTTGCTTTTAATTAACAGTAATCTTTTGATGTTCTAATTACCTGGTCTTTGTTGCAAAAACTCCTATAAATCCTGGCTCCTCCCTTACATCTTTGGAACAGTTCTTTAAAATTGTCTGGAAGGCTGTGTCCTGGGCTTAAGACCTCAGTTTTGTCCACTGAAAACATAATTCTCAACCTGTGCTTTTTTTTTTTTTTTAAGTCAACACAGCTTATAGGTAATCCCCTCCACATGACATCTATGCCTGCCCCACAGAAATCACAGGATTCCACAGGACCCAGATTTCATTTTCTAGGAAGCACTTTCCTTGCAAATATATGACTGTGTGGTTGGATCCTTGGGTTGGAAAGATCCCCTGGAGGGCATGGCAACCCACTCCAGTATTCTTGCCTAGAGTATCCCATGGACAGAGGAGCCTGGCTGGCTACAGTCCATAGGCTCGCAGAGTCGGACACAACTGAAGTAACTTAGCTGATTGTGCGGAACCTCCAGATTAGACAGTTGGGACCCAGGTATCTTTGCAGAAGGATGTTAGGCTGGGGAGGTGGGCTG
This sequence comes from Oryx dammah, assembly GCF_014754425.2. Classification (NCBI taxonomy): domain Eukaryota; kingdom Metazoa; phylum Chordata; class Mammalia; order Artiodactyla; family Bovidae; genus Oryx; species Oryx dammah. Next base: position 27,785,825 of record NW_024070186.1, on the reverse strand, counting down.
GGGTAGATAAGTAAAGCTGTCCTTCACAAAACTACCACAAGCAACATCTCCTCATTGAGTGTCCTGGATCTACCCACTGGACCAACATCCTCACTATGGGAAAACTGAAACAAAAATTAAGAGATGAGTAAGCACTTTCTGGGTATTTGATAATATTTAGAAATTAATATTATTGGTTCTTAGCTGTGATAATGATGCTGTGGTGTTTTTTTTTAAGTCTACCTTTTAGAGATACTTCTTGAACTGTTTCCAGATGATGCAATATGATGTCTGGTATTTGACTCAAGATAATTTTGGAAAATGGGGAGTGGGCGGGGATATAGATGAAACCAGATCAGCCATGGGTTAATAATTGTTGAAGCTGGTGATGGATCCGTGGGAGGTCTATGTACAATTATCTCTCTGTTCATGGAAGTTTAAATGTTGCCATAATAAAATAGTTAAGGAAGAAAAAAAAAAAAAAAGAGAAAAGAAAGGAAGGAAGAAGGAGCAGGGGAGGGAGAAAAGAGGGGAAAGAAATGAAGAAACACTTCCCATGCAGTGTATATCACAATCTGTAGAAACAACTGTCATGTGTTGATGAAAAGTAACTGACCCACTCTGCAGAACCATTTTCTTGACAGAAATAAATCCCCAGGCCACCTCCCCAAAGTGGGTTTAAGATTCTGGGGCTTGTAGACCTGGTGTTTCATTTGCATATCTGCATATTCATGAATGCATTAAAGAGGAGTATCCTGAGCACACTTTGGTGCCCCCTCAGCCCCTGTGGCCTCTTGACAAGCCCTCTCACTTCGGAACACAGTGGACACAGGGAGGCAGCTTTGTTGAGCCACCCTTATCCTTTCAGAAATTAACCTCACAGATGGCTTGGTAGTAGCTTGGGGACTGGAGTGAGCTGGTTCTCTACAACATAATTCAAGACACATATTTGAACACAGGAAGGGAGAAGATTTTACAAGTCTCTAAAATAAAATGAGCTCTTGAGAAGAGAAACAAGGATGAAGGAGGATTTCTTTATCAGCAAGAGGCAGAAGTATGAGCCACCTGTCCCCTCCTAGGAGACTCAGTCTGGGATGGCGAGACCCAGCAAAGAGGACAGACACTGGAAGGCATCTCCTGCCCCACCTCTTGTGAGGAGCATCTCTGGAGGAGGGACAGGACTCAGGGTCTGTCCCAGGGCTCTCTGCTCCAACCCTGCTGCCCTTCAGAAGCTCTACTGCCCCATGGCTGGGTACACAAGGGCCAGTTGCTTGACCATTCAGTGAAACAGGACAGGACTTCCCACCTCACACGGAGATTGTAAGGATCATGGGAAATCGAGGCACTGATTCATCGAAATGGCTCTCTGAGCTCTGATTTATCTCCATGGAGCTCATGGCTTATCCCCATTTACCTTCCCCTCCTCCTGGGAGGAGACACAGCAGGGCAGGCATACACTTAGCCACTGGGAGACTAAACAAAGGCAGATAGGAACCAGGAAAAAGCAGGCCGAATTAAGTGCCATGCGCCCAGCCAGCCAGCTCAGAAGACTGAGGCTAGGTGAACAGGAGGTGTCAAAAGTGGCCAGGGGAGGGAGGAGTGGCCAGATCTCAGTTCTTGGGAACGAACAGCAGAGGACCCACTGGAAGGGTGGGGGAGGGGCAGACCTCTGCCTGGAGCATGAGGGGACCACTCTGGGCATGCAAAGAGCCAGCAGTGACTTGGCCTTTTTTATGTGTCAGGCACTGTGCTGGACATTTGACATAAACATCTCAGAAGACTCAGCACAAAGGTGGGGGAGGGTGAGAAATCCACCTGCCTGAGACAGATGATGTAGGGAGCAGGGAAAGGAGTTTAGACTAGTCAAGGGTGACCAAGGAACAGTCAGTTCACTGCTTAAGCCTTTGGCTGATGCTCTGTTCTAGTGAGTCAGGCTAACAAGGAAGTTCAGGGCCATGGCTGGTCCTGATTAGATGCCTTCAGTTCAGTTCAGTTCAGTCGCTCAGTCATGTTCGACTCTTTGCGACCCCATGAAGCACAGCACACCAGGCCTCCCTGTCCATCACCAACTCCCAGAGTTCACTCAGACTCACGTCCATAGAGTCAGTGATGCCATCCAGCCATCTCATCCTCTGTCGTCCCCTTCTTCTCCTTCCCCCAATCCCTCCCAGCATCAGAGTCTTTTCCAACGAGTCAACTCTTCGCATGAGGTGGCCAAAGTACTGGAGTTTCAGCTTCAGCATCATTCCCTCCAAAGAAATCCCAGGGCAGAACTCCTTCAGAATGGACTGGTTGGATCTCCTTGCAGTCCAAGGGACTCTCAAGAGTCTTCTCCAACACCACAGTTCAAAAGCATCAATTCTTCGGCGCTCAGCTTTCTTCACAGTCCAATTTTCACATCCATACATGACCACTGGAAAAACCATAGCCTTGACTAGACGGACCTTTGTTGGCAAAGTAATGTCTCTGCTTTTAAATATGCTATCTAGGTTGGTCATAACTTTTCTTCCAAGAAGTAAACGTCTTTTAATTTCATGGCTGCAGTCACCATCTGCAGTGATTTTGGAGCCCCCCAAAATAAAGTCTGACACTGTTTCCACTGTTTTGCCATCTATTTCTCATGAAGTGATGGGACCAGATGCCATGATCTTCATTTTCTGAATGTTGAGCTTTAAGCCAACTTTTTCACTCTCCACTTTCACTTTCATCAAGAGGCTTTTTAGTTCCTCCTCACTTTCTGCCATCAGGGTGGTGTCATCTGCATATCTGAGGTTATTGATATTTCTCCCGGCAATCTTGATTCCAGCTTGTGCTTCTTCCAGGCCAGCGTTTCTCATGATGTACTCTGCATAGAAGTTAAATAAGCAGGGTGACAATATACAGCCTTGACATACTCCTTTTCCTATTTGGAACCAGTCTGTTTTTCCATGTCCAGTTCTAACTGTTGCTTTAGAGAAGCCAAATCAGGTGAGAACCCACTATCCACTTGACCAAGCCATGGGGCTTTCTTCTTACACCTTTAAACTGGACAGGGCAGGGACAGGCTGCCCCACAGTCCCTGAGATGAGCTCCAGGCTGGCCAGGGAGGGATGCAGAGCCAAGGCCTGTGTGAACAACTGATGGTGTGAGCATCCCAGTACAGATGAGAAGAGATGGGAAATAGTTCTGATGAGGGCTACAGCTGTCCACAGCATTGGCCTCAGCCAGGGGTAATTTTGCTCCCCTCCCCTGCACCACCCCACCCCCACCAGCGTGGGGCATTTAGCAAGGCCTGGAGATATCTTTGGGAGGTATCAACTGGGATCTAGCCTGTAGATGCCAGGGATGCAGCCTAACATCCTACAATACATAAAAACCCTCCGTCCACCAAAGAATGACATGGTCCAAACTGGCAACAACATCAAGGTTAAGAAACCCTGGTGTTGGACTTCCCTGGTGGTCCAGTGGATATGAATCCACCTGCCAATGCCTGGGACACAGGGTCAATCCCTGGTCTGGAAAGATCCTACAGAGCAACTAAGCCCAAGCACCACAACTACTGAGCCTGCACTCTAGAGCCACCACAGTGAGAAGCCTGTGCATTGCAACAAAGAGAGGCTGAAATCCAACCCAGTGCCTGGAATGAAGCTGCCCCTATCCTGAGGAAGAGGCATCTTTTTGTAACTCAGCCAGGTGCAGTGTGAGGACTTACATGAGCCTAGAGAAGAGGGACAAAGGAGAGGTGCCTGGGGATTGGAGCCACAGTCATATTGGAGTGGGAGGAGAATGTACCTGCTGTCACCCAGACTGCAAGTTGTACAAAAAGCAATTTAAAAGAGATATTTAGTCTTAATAGAGAGTCAAAAAGTCAACCCACATGATTATGTCATCTTCTTGCTGGCAAAGACAGAGATTTTAAAGCACGATGACATACCTACCAGGTGAGAAATGAGATGAGCTCAAAGATCTTCACTGCAGTACTGTTTCTAACAGTACAAGATCAGAAAACAATACTCCCATAAATGCCCATCAGGGCAGGACAAGCTGGATAAACAATGGCATATCCTGCAAAAGAATGAGGTCTCCAGAAATAAAATGAAAAAAAGCCAAATGCACAACCTGTGGAGTTGGCCTTTCACTGCCAGGTGAAAGACGGGTGAGGAACAACGTGGTACTGATAATTGCTTACATTTGCATAATCCTGGTGGCTCAGCCAGAAAGAATCTGCCTGCCAAGGCAGGAGGTGCGGTTCAGTCCCTGGGTGGGGAAGATCCCCTGGAGATGGAAATGGCAACCCACCCCAGTATTCTTGCCTAGGAAATCCCATGGACAGAGGAGCCTGGCCGGCTACAGTCCATGGGGTCGCAGAGTCTGACCCGACTTAGCGACTGAACAGGCGGATTTCAAACGTCACTCAGCACCAGAACCACCCAGAGGGCCTCTTTTAGCCATACTTACTTCAAGCAACATCAACTTTGCTTTTCTTGGGGCGGGGAGGAGGAGGTGGGAGTGCCTCATTTTTCTTTCCCGGAGTTGAACTGCTCAGCCTTCCGGATCCTGGAGCCCCACAGGCCGAGCCACCCGCGGGGATTTAAGACAAAAGCCTGGGAGAGATACCGTTCCCTAGTTACTCCAGCCAGCCCCGAGACTTTCCCAATCCTCAGGTGGCCGCTGAATGTGAAAAGTTCAAGGCGTCTGAAGGAATCCCGCAGGAACCTAAGAGTTTGGAATCATTTAAGCACGCTTCACCCTCACCTCCTCTCCCTTTCCCTCTCAGGGAAGCGAACTGAAGGTCTGAGGAACCTGGCCCTCCGCCCTCCCCGCCCCCGCCCCACTGAGAGGGGCGGAGCGACCGCTACGATGGATCCTCCCGCCGGCTTTGTGCGCGCCTGCAATCCAGCTGTCGCCGCCCCAAGAGCCCCCTGCCTGCGGAGGACGCACATTTCCGGGCCGCCCACCACCCAGATCGCACCGCCTGCCCACATCTACTCCGGCCCGTTCGGTCCCCGTCGGGCCCCAGTCGTCCCCCCGAAATGCCGGTCGACTTTACCGGGTACTGGAAGATGCTGGCCAACGAGAATTTCGAGGAGTACCTGCGCGCGCTGGGTAAGCGCTGCCCGCCGCGCTCTGCCCGGGCGCCCGGCCAGACGTCTGAGGGTGGGATCCCCGCGCCCTTCCGAGCCGGCCGCCCATCTGCCTGCCTCGCTTAGGCCTTACCGCCGGCCAGAGCACCCGGGCCGCGGACGGGGCCGGGGTTGTTAGGGTTCATGGTGGTCAGTGTCTGATATTTGGCTCTCGACGTGGAGGGTTTCATTAGAAAAGTTGGGCTTGGTTGGCTAGTTTTTGTTTTCAAAGGTTTAGCATAGGGCAGAAAACTTTGTTGTGGAAAAAAAGGAAAGAAAGAAAAGGACAAGCCAGCTGCACGCAGAGGCCGTGTTAATCGAGCAAGGAACTCCAGTGGTTTTCTTGGGGCGGGGGTGGGGGCAGGCTCGTAGCGCCCCACTACCTTGGCAGCAGTTCTCTAAATGTTTTCAGCCCACTCACTACCCGGGCACTCTCTGCAGATGTCAATGTGGCCTTGCGCAAAATCGCCAACTTGCTGAAGCCAGACAAAGAGATCGTGCAGGAAGGCGACCACATGATCATCCGCACGCTGAGCACTTTTAGGAACTACATCATGGACTTCCAGGTTGGGAAGGAGTTTGAGGAGGATCTGACGGGCATAGACGACCGCAAGTGCATGGTGAGGCTTTGCGTTTGCCTGCGCATCTCCTTCCCAGGGTTCCTGACAAAGGTGGGGCTAGGGGATCCCAGAGGGGAGCGAGGGCCCTGTGTTCTGAGGGGCCAGAGATGTTCCAACTCCCAGCCCCAAGGTAGGCAGGCACCTGACTCACAAGTTCCCCTGACATCCTAACCAGACAGTAACAGGAAAGCTGTGGCCTGTTGACTCGCTACCATGTCCTGGCTTTGAGCCAATGCTTTCTTTATATGCTTGACTTCATCCAGTCATCACAACCGTTGAGGGAGGTCTGAGGATGCCCATTTTACAGATGAGGAAACAGTCTCAAAGAGATGTGCCTGGGGTAGCACAGCTAGGGCAGGGCTGGGCAGGAATTCCAGGCAAATCTGTTGACTCTGTACCGTAGCGTGGGGGAGGAAGGAGAGAAGGGAGGAAAGCAAGACCAAACATAGGCAACCTTTTTCAAGTGTAAACTTTCTCCATGGCAGAGCATGAAGTCACCTTAGGGAGCAGGGGGCACTGTGACCTATGCCTTCTGACCTGCCCCTCCTCATCCCCAAACTGGGGTTTGGCTCCCGGCCAGTGCCTTCCCTATCTCCCACTGCTTTCAGGCGGCTGGCTGCCTTTGAACCCCGCAGCCAGCACCTACTCAGTGGGTCAATGCCCCTGCAGCCCAGGCCGGAAGGAGCAGCAGTGGAGGAGGGGAGTAAGCCACCGGTAAACAAGGGTGGGAAGTTGGTGACCTGGAGACCCCAATTAGCGCCACCACGCTGCCTCCGGAAGGTCAGCCTTGGGCCTCCATCAACATCTTGGGGGTCGCTGGGAGGTCAGGATGCCGTCGGCCTCGCTCTCACAGTTGTGGGTCCCGACCTAGGGGCCTGCCTTGCTTCCTGATGAGATTCTCCTCATTCTTCTTCCCCGTTCCCTTCCACCCTTCACTGAGGGGCTACTCCATGCCCTGCACTGTGCCAGCTGTTTTACTCCATAGTGAAGGAGGGATTACTAACCCCATATTTCTCAATGACTGAGGCTCCCGGGCAAAGAGATTGAAGAGGTGGGACTTTGAGGCCCAGACTCCTGCTCTGGGCTAAGCTCCTCTGTAGGTAGCCTTTGCGGAACCCTGTGCCTGGGCTTTGGTTGACTGTGGTTGAAGGAATGCCAGTGTCTGGGGATAAAGAGCCCCAGGCCAGGATGACTCACCCTTCCTGACTTGTTGATTCATCTGAAGGGGATCAGGAGTCAGTGATTACACTCGGAATAGTGGCGGAAGAGGGGGTGGCTGGCAAGGCGGATCCTCAGAGAGGCCACTGGAGGGAGAAAACACTGTGGTTGTAGTGAAATGTCAGGTCATGCTTCTAAACGCCCAAGGCCTCTTAATCCTCAAAGAAGCTCACAGTGGGAAAGGAGACTTTCAGTCCGAGTCCGCCTTGATAAAGTGGGGGCCCTGCCTGTCTGACCACTGCCCAAGGTCTGGTCCCTGGCTCCTTGCCTAGAACCGAATATGAGAACGGTCCTTGTCCCCAGCCTACTCCTGAGGTACTTAAAAGGCACAGCAAGCATCTCTGTTTATTTTGGGTCACTGCCACTTCTGGAATGTGCTGGCTTATACTTGCTTGGCTAATTATCTTTGCTCTTTCATTCCCACTCTCATCCATTAATGCATGAAGCATTTATTGATCATCTGGTAATACTAGTTAATACAAGCAGACCTCAGAGAGATTGCAGGTCCAGCCCCAGGTCTCCACAATAAAATGAACATCGAAATAAAGCGAGTCATACAGAGTTTTCCTTTTCCCAGTGCATATAAAACTTTTGGCTATACTAGACTGTGGTTTATTAAATTTGCAATTATATTATGTGTAAACAACAGTGTATATGCCTTAACTGAAATGCTCACCATCATCTGAGCCTTGGGCAAGTTGTAATCTTTTTGCAATATAGTACTGTCAAAGATTACTGATCACAGATCACCATAACAAATAGTGAAAAAGTGTGAAATACTGAGAGAATTACCAAAGTGTGACACAGAGACCAAATGTGAGCAAACACTGTTGAAAAAATGGCATCAACAGACTTGTCTGATGCGACTTTGCCACACACCTTCAATCTAACAAGCGCAATATCATCAGGGACTCCCCGAGTGGTCCAGTGGTTAAGACCCCGCACTTCCAATGCAGGTTCAGTCCTTTGTTGGAGAACTAAGATCCCACATGCCCAGCAGCATGGCCAAAATAAAAACCCACAGTATTTCCGAAGTGCAATAAAACAAGGCATGCCTGTACTCACTGAGTGCTGAAGTACTGTTCCTGTTTTATTTCAACTCACTGAATTTTCACAGCACTGATTTTAACCCCATTTTACAGACGAGAAAACCAAGGCAAGATTTCTTGTTGTGTGACCTTGGTGGATTAAGTAAGCGGCCGAGGGAGGGTTTGCATGTGGTCTGACCCAGTGGAACATGTCACAATCTCTGATGTCCAGGAACTCACAGTCTTTGTGGTGGAGATAGATGCACAGAGAGTCAGAACACAGTGTGATCAGTGGTGACAAAGGGAAGCACCAGAGGAGGGGATCCCAGAAGGAGTTCCAGAGGTGGTGATGTCACAAGTTACTGTAACAGAAAATGGGAAGGTGGGTAGGAGGGAGGGAGGGAGGGAGGGGTTTGGCCACCCTCTTTTCTTAGCCATTAGTTCTGCCATAGATGAACAGATCAGGGAGCCCAGCAGTTGGGCAAACTCAGTGACATTGGGTGAAGACTCAGGGTCACGTCTGCTGTCTCAGGATTCAGGGAGGCCCCCTCTCGAGTAGACAGCAGGCACTCACCTTGCTGTTGCGAATGGAGAAGATGGACTGCCCTCTGCTCCAGCCTTCCTTTGGCCCCTGACTGCAGAGAAGTCCTTCTTCCCAGCTGTCCAGTCGGATTGGGTAGCCACAGGGAAGAGCATGGCTAGGGGAGGGTGCAAGATAATACAATGATAGCAACTATCTAGGCTGGTGCTTGTGAATGGAGGGGAGCTGCCTGCAAGAGGCCACATAGCCCAGGCCAGGGCCCCCAGGGGTTCTGAGCAAGGTGGTTGCCAAAGATAATGTCCCTTCTGCTCCCCGTGCTCTGCACCCAGCAGGAGGAGCTGTGGCTGGAGGAAGCCAGTTCTCAGCATCAGTTGGCCTCATTCTAACATGTTCTCCCCAGCACATTACAAGTAGCTCATTTCTCACCTATTATGTTCATTCCTTTCTTGGTCCTACAAGCATTTCGTTGGTGTTTATCTTTGCAGCCCTCGTGTTACTGACATGAATCACACAGGAGTCCTGCCCTCCTGGAGCTCAGTGTAATGAAGGCAACAGACCAAAGCAGCCGATCATACTGAGATGGTGTGCTGACGGGGAGGGACAGGCAGAGAAGGACCCCCAGGTCTGGGAGGTCAGGAGCTGTTCCCACAGAAAGTGGAGTCTCAGCAGTGGCTTGAAGGATAGGCAGGAAATGGGCAGACAACAGAAAGGTGATGAGAACAAAACCAAGGCCAAGAGAATAGCTCTTGTTTTTATCATTGTTCAGTCACTCGGTTGTGTCTGACTCTGCAGCCCCATGGACTGCAGCCCACCAGGCTTCCCTGTCCTTCACCTTCTCCCAGAGCTTGCTCAAACTCATGTTCATTGAGTCAGTGATGCCATCCAACCATCTGATCTTCTGTCATCCCCTTCTCCTCCTGCTTTTGGTCTTTCCCAGCATCAAGGTCTTTTCCAATGAGTCAGTTCTTCGCATCAGCTGGCCAAAGTATTGGAGATTCAGCTTCAGCATCAGTCCTTCCAATGAATATTCAGGGTTGATTTCTTTTAGGGTCAATCCTAAAAGATTTGGTTTGATCTCCTTGCAGTCCAAGGGAGTCTCAAGTGTCTTCTCCAACAGCACTTGGTACTTGCTATTTCAAACCTGTCCCACACCAGCCCTGGGCTCAGCCTGGGAACACAAAGGCACCCAGGCCAGTGGAGGAGCCAGACACATCCTCAGGCCTTTACCACCCGGTGCAGTGGTGGAAGCACAGTGGACGGGGAACACAGAGCTGGTAGGGCGAGGAGCAGGCAGTGGTCAAGGAGGGTCCCCTGGAGCCATGGGGAGCCTTGAAGGACAAGTAAGAATTAGGCCCAGAGGTCAGAGAAGGCCTGGCTATGAGGGGTTTTATCAGGGAAAGAGGTGCAGTCTGCAGAGACTTCATGTGGCCAGAGTATAGGGTGTGGCTAGAGAAGAGGGCAGTGCTGGGGCCCCAGTAGGGGGCCTGGAGGTGACTAGATGGGCACCAGAGAGCCTGGAAGAGGCGTGGTCAGGCTGCCATCCTCCCCAAAGGGCCCAGAGAGCTCTGCTCCTGCCTCTTTCCCTGGAAACCTTATCTGTCTTCTAGAACAGCAGCCAGAGGATGAAATCTGGCCTGCAGATGTGTTTTGTTTGGCTTGTACCGTGTTTGACAAATTTCAGAGCCAATTGCCAGTGATTGCCAAAAATTGTTATATCATAGAAAAATCCATAATCCTGGCTGTTCATACCCCAACAGAATCAAGACTGCTGAAAATGCTGGGTGCCCTTTTAGTTCTGTGCCACGCAGATACCCGGAACATGGTCGCAGCTGCTCCCATTTGATGGGACCTTTTCCACTTTTCCCCAGCCCTTGCCCACTCCATTACCTGACGTCCAGGATCAAACAGCCATATATCATTGTTTGCCTTGTGTGTTCCTGAGAGCAGTGGTTTCCAGAGCTGAGATCAGCAGCAGCAGCAGTATATGAGGACTTGTTAGAAAAACAGATTTTCCAGCCGGACCCCTGGCCTCCCAGATCAGGAGCTTTGGGGGCGAGGCCTACAATCTGGGTTCTGATAAGCCACCAGGTGGTTCTGGTTGAACTAAACCTTGAGAACCACCACTTTGGAGAAAAGAGACCTGTCTGTAACTGCGTCTCTAGAAAAAAGTGGAAAAAACTCAGCGATACTTTTTAGGCCCAGTGTAGAGGGCCACGTGCCACCGGATGGCTTAGCCCATTCCTGGACCCCTCTGGACATGGCAGCCATGTCCAGCACCACCTGAAATGGCTCTGCGGTCTCTCCCCAGGCTGACGGGTGGAGGGACTCAGATCTATGGAGCCCAGGATCACTCAGCTCACATTTCCAGTCTGTTCTGTTCAGATCTTTACATGACTGCAAGCAGTCAGGGCTGTCATCTTGGTGGAAATGTGTCAAGCCTGGGTCCAGCTTTTCTCCACCACCTCCTTCATGCCTTTATCCATTAAAATGAAATTGCAGGCCCAGTTTGAAACCAATATTATTTATTGAATCTAGCAGATGGAGGCCTTGGCAGAGTGGGGGACCTGCCAAAAGAGAAGTGCTCCTTCACTTCAAATACTGTTCCCCACACCCAGGCCAAGGAGCCCCTCAGTGCAAAGAATCCGACTCCTGATTCCAGCTCCCCCGGCACGAGCTGCTTTTATGGGAGAAGACGAGCCTCGGCCAGGGTCTCAGCCAGAAGCCTGGCTCTGTGTGCTGGTGGCAGAAAAGCCATTTGTCATCCCACTGTGGACCCCAGGGAAACTGCAGCTTTGTTCACTCAGGAGCGGGCTCTTCCTCCCAGGCAGAGGCCTCGCTTCCAGCTCCAGCCTTGAACTCAGGATGACCTCTTCCACAGAGCCTGCCTTCCGCTTCCAGCCTTCTGTTGCTGCTGTCTGTTTTTATGGTAAAAGGAAAAAAAAAAGAATTCAAACAGCACAGGAGAAAGTTGACTGAGAAGGAAAGGCCCCTTCCTTACTCAGCCTCGTTCCCACTCCCCACAGGTAATCACTGGTACTGTTTCTGGCTGGTCTGTCCCAAAATCTTCCTCAAATATAGAAGCCAGCAGCTCTGTTGCTATTGAGTAGATAATTGGTTAATTGTTGTTCGTGAACTAAGTTGTGACTCTTGCGATCCCATGAACTGTAGTCCTTCAGGCTCCTCTGTCCATGGGATTTTCCAGACAAGAATACTAGAATGGGTTTCCATTCCTTCTCCAGGGGATCTTTCCGACCCAGGGATCAAACCCACATCTCCTGCAATAGCAGGCGGATTCTTTACCACTGAGCCACCTGGGAAGCTCCCCCCAAATTGGTCAATATTTCTACCAAAAGCCAGAAAAGACAGAAAGAGAAAGAGAGAGAGAGGGGAGGGAGGGAGGGAAAGAAGGAAGGAGAAAAAGAAAGGAGGGAAGAAAGAAAAGATCTACCTCTTTGTACATTGTTTTCTCAATAATATTTCTTCAGCATCTTTCTATATCAGCACTTACATGTTTCATTTCCTTCCCTCCTTGACTTACTTTCATCCATCCATTCATGCATCTAAGTATCTACCAAACCTCTGTTAACAGTTTGGCTTAAACTCTTTTGCCAGCTTTCTGATCCTATTCTTGATTCATTAAACAGATTTCTTTGATTCTTATTTTTAAAAAAACAAAAACACGATGTCAATGGCAGAATTCACTCCCTGGGCTGCAGAGCTGAGAATGCCACTGGGTTTGAGAGCTTTCTGAGAGCCGCCCCTGCCCAGATCAGGGCCCCAGCATTTGGCTGGGTCCTTTCCAGGAAGGAAACACGGAGTGTCTTTCATGTCTTAGCTAAAGTTCTTCGACCTTTGAAATGAGTGTCTGCAGCATGCTTTTGAGGATTACAAAAAGGAGAATTAAAGCAACCCAAATAAAATTCACAAAGTAGCTTTCAAGAATCACACTTGTTTGTTAGGTTTTGGGTTTTGTTAGGAACAAAGGGAAATAACATGTGCTAAATCCTTACGAAGTGCCATGCCTGCCCCTGATGATTTTAGCACTTTTTTCTCTTTTGGTCCCCACAACAAATGCTATTCGGTAAGTAACATTATGCCCACTTTACAGATGGAAATCTGAGGCTCCCAAGTGAGGAATCTTTTTACCCCAAAGTCACTCAGTCAGCTGGTGGCAGAGGAAGGATTCCAACTTGTCTGTTTATAACACTCTACATTACAAAATCTTTCATGGAGCTCTGCTAAGGACCAGCACCTCAATTCCTTATTGTGACCCTCATCACAACCTGGAAGAGAGTGGTGAGAAGGCTTGGGGGTGTGGAGAAAGGAGTGCTGGTATTAAAGTCAGACGTCTGGTTTTGAATCCTCCCCTCTTACTTAGTTAACAAAGTGACCATGAATGACTGAACACACTGCCTCTGTTTTCACATCTGCTAAATGGGCATTGTGATTGCCGCTCCACCTGGCTCACAGCACATTCTGAGGACTAGGGCGGTAGCACAGGAAATAGGGCCTTGTGAAGCCACTATACTATGTCCAACAAGCAGGGGGAAATCCCTCTGAGACCCTGGCCTACAGGCAGTGTTCTTGTGATGGCCACATGTTTACTGGAGGATTACAACTATTTGTTTTTCTGATCAACATTGCTCTGCTACCCACCCAAAGAAGGACCTTCTTTTTCGTGGGAATGACCCCTACTTACCTGTGGGTTCTGGTGAAGCTTCAAATCCCAGTACGTCGTCTCTCCTGGGTTGAGCACCTTAAACCAGGGCCATGACAGTGTCCTGTGGCCTGTCCCGTGACTGTGTGTGTGACTGGGCCAGTCGTATGTTTCCTGCCACCTTCCATGGCTGCAGAAAAAAATCGAACTGAAGGAAAAAATAAAATGAGGCCAGTAGATAAGCAGAAATAACCGAGAAAGAGAGAGGGAGAGTGAAACCACAACACTGGAGGGCTGCTGGAACTCCTGATACAACACCATTCCGAGACTTCTCATGTCCTTGAACCAGCTAGTATGTTCCCTTTCTTTTTCCCCTGAAGCATTTTGCAGTTTTCCTGTTGCTTGCATCTAAAACATCTTGTGACATAGAGTCCTACAGATCATAGGTTAAGAACCACATAGGAGTTAGAGCAGTAGTTCTCAAACTTAAACTTGCCCCACATCCCGATTTTCTGATTCAGGAAGTCTCGAGTAGGAACCAAGAGCTTTTCTAACAAGTTCCTGACCGATGCTGATGCTGTGGGTTCAGAGAGCATGCTTATGATAACTATTAAGAAAGAGAAATGAGGAAGTGGGCTGGCCCATGCCCAGGATCCGATGATGTTCTTTTCCTGGTTCAGTGTGCTGGAGTTAAGGGTGCCCATTTACGGGGACTGAACGAAAGTGGAGAGATGCCCTCCAGTCCATGTGGATGCCTGGAGACACCAAACTTGCAGCAGCCCACGATGGTTTGTGACTCAGGGTCCGAGTAAGCGATACCAACAGTGTGTGCAGCTGGACAAGTGCAGGATACAGCAGAGCAACTGGGAGTCTTGGCTTTGAGATGGACCTGAATTTGAATCCTGGGTCCACCCTCCAGCTATGTTTCCTTTGGGAACATACTCTATCTCTTTGGACCTCAGTGTTCTCATTTGTAAACAGGAGCCAAAGATAATAACAGTATCACTGATAGGATTGTTGTGAAAACTATGTGGTGATGAATTATCACAAATTTCTATTGCTATGTAACAAACCACTCCAAAACTTAGTGCTCCAAGACTCCAAAGCAATAACAGTTCTTTATTTTCTTCATGAATCTGCAATTTGGGCAGGGCTCAAAAAGGCAGGCTGGTCCCTGCTGTGTGCCACATCTGTGAGGCATTGGAGGGCCCACTTTCCAGATGGCTCACTCATACTCACTCTCTACTGGCTGCTTGAGCTTCCTCACAACATGGCAACTGGGTTCCAAGAAAAGGGGAGCCAAGAGAATAAAGGAGAAGTATATGACGTTCTTATAATCTACTTAGCCTCTGAAGTCATATAGAAAGAATTTTGCCATACTCTGTTGGTTCAGGCAGTCCCGAAGGCCCACCCATCTTCCCAAGGAAGGGAACACGGACTTTGCCTCTCAGTGCAGATGTGGCAAGGTTCTAAAAGAGCACATCAGGTGGAAGATACTTTACAAAATTCAGTGTGCTAAATGCAAGCTAAGCGGTTACCACAGTGTTGGTGTATGGTGAGTACACAGTGGGAGTTGGAATATTATTCTCTGACTAAAGCTTGGAGGTCTGCTAGTGCTGGGCTCTTGTTTCTGACTAATCTCAAGCAGCAGCTGAGCCCACAAGGACTCTGAGGGGGTGGGAGAGGGTGTGTGGTGCCTGGAGATGAGTCTCTGCAGGCAGAGCTGGAGCTCCACCTCCCTGGGCCACCCATCCAAGGCAGGCCCCACATGAGAGGCTGGAGTGTGGGTTGAAGGGGAGAAGGACAGCCTCAGGGTGTTGGGAGTGATCCAGGGCTTCACCTTCAGCCCTGTTGTACCCACCTCCAAAAGTCCCAGATAGGTCTGAACACTGTGTCTAAACACAGCTGAAACTCTGTGCTTGTGTGCTCAGTGTGGGAGCCTCCTTTTTGCTGGTTTACCACCCCAGTCACTCAGGATTTCTAGGCCCTCACAGGTGAACCCAGACGCCTATCTGCACAGGGCCTGGAACTGGGAAACCCCCTCCAGGCACCCAGAGGCTATAAACATGACTCCCCTTTCTCCACGGAAGTCTGCCTGGAAATCAGCATTGGCAGACATCTCACCTGGGCTCGGGGATTTATTCCTGTATGACTTCAAGTTGACTAGAAGCTCCTCTGACAGCAGAGACTGTGCCTGATTCACAAAAGCTTCCTCCCTGGGAAGCATTTTTGTAGCTGTCTGTGTTGTATAAATGGTGTTGTGCTAGAGCGTCACACACACACATTCACACACACCACCCCTTGTCCTCAAAGAGGAACCCCAGGTCACCTCATGCCACCTGAATTTCTACCATAAGAGCACATTTATTTTGGTTAAATACCTAAAGACTCTGCTTGTTTCCTATAATATGCAAATAGCTTAGATTCCTTCTTCCCTCCCTCCTTTCTTTCTTGACCTGAGGGTCCAAGGACAACATAGTCTGGGGGAAAGCTGTATAAAGCAAGACGAGTGTGAAGAACATAAAGTCAGGACGGGGGGGGGAGAACCCAGCCTGCAAAATCGGTCTTTGCCAACCTTACGGTAAAACTGGCTCTGCACTCAGAAAATGAGCAGGGCAGGCCAGGGATGGGGCGGAGGAGGGTGGGTGGTGGGGGGAGTCCAGTGTGCAATGAGTCAGAAAAATCATCTTATTCTTTGACTCAGAGATCCCACTTATGGAATTACATTCCAGGAAAATCATTCAGAAGATAGGCTGTATCTATTAATATTTGTACAAAGGAATTTGTAGAAGCTGGGCAGTAATAATCCTCAACAGCCCATAGAATCAGAGCCACCCTCTGAGGGCTATGTACGGCAGGCTCCACCCTAGTGCCTGATGTATAATGTATTATATATTCAGTCCTCCAACAATCCTAGAGCCAAGAGGTACTCTTCTTTTTAACAGACAGGGGCCCATGGTCCTGCCAGGGTCGCACTCCTGGTTAACCATAGTCCAGGATTCAACTTCAGACCTCTGACTCCCAACTTTGTGTGGTTTACACAACAGGCTGCCTCCTGCTATTGTCCCTAAATGCCTGGGACAGCCGGTGTTTAGAGTGACTGTGAGCTTTTAATTCCGTAGACCACTGTGTAGCCATGAAAGTGATTGCTGTGAAGATAAATGGAAAGTGTTTTATGGACAACCCATCCACAAGTTCCATAGATTCTGCTTCTTAATCTCTCTCTCCCCTTTCACCATCGTCTGAGTATCTCTTGCCTGTAATAATAATAACAGTTAACATCTCTTACACTTAGTATGTGCCAGGCTCAGCACTTTCCACGAAGGATTTCATTTAATTACTCCAGTATCTTCACACTAATCTCCCTTCCACCATCCTTCACATTCTGAAAAGGGAAATGGGGATTTCCCTGGCAGTCCAGTGATTAAGACTCCGCACTTCCAATGCAGGGTGAAAGCGTTCAATCCCTGGTCAGGAAACTAAGATCTCACATGCTGAGTGGAATGGGCAAAAAAAATTTTTAAATAAAAAGAGAAATGGATCACGCTTCTACTCCCCAGCTCAAAATCCGAAGAGTCTCCCCAGGGCTGATGGGCAAAATCCAGACAGCATTCAGGACCTCAGAATGTGGCAGCGCTTGCCTCTCCAGCCCCACACTCGCCTCACACCTTTCACTTAGCCCCATCCCACCATTTGCACATACCATCCTCTTTTGCACCTCTTTGCACTCTTCCCTGGGATAAGTCCCCTGCTTCCTCTCCCTGGGAGGATACTTACTCAAGGTCAGGACCAGGCCAGGTTTAACTGCTCCGCAGACCTCATCCTGACTCCCCATCCCCCTCCTCCTCCCCTCTGCCTCCTTGTCCCTCTCTGCAAGTGCTGCCCCAGGGCGCCTGTGATGCTCAGTGCATTTGAGATGCTGAGCAGTGGGGCCCACACCTTTGTATCTCCAGTGCCTGGCACAACTAGCTCCAGTGTGTTTATGAAATGAGTATAAAAACAGTGGAACCTCAAACAGTTTGGGGGTCATCATTCACCATATCTACGAGATCTACTTGCCATTAAAAGCTAGCTAATGTGTGTTGGTAATATGGATTCTAAACATTTTCTATGCATTAATTCTTTGAATCCTCACAATTCTATGATAAAGATGCCAAAATTCTTCCTAGACTGAGGGAAATATTAATAAGAAAGGAATAGATATCATTTGTCTGAGATCAGGGAGCTAGCTGGTAGAGCCAGGATTTAGATCCAGGCTGTCTAACTTCAGGTTGTTACCAGAGAAAGATGGAAGCATTGTTATGTTAAGGGGTCAGGGCTCTGAATTAATTTCCCTGTGAGACTTTTGCAGTCTCAAATGCTGTGTCCCCCAGGGAAGCTGTGATGTCCTGGGATGGGATTGGTAGGGGAGGTGAGAGGTTTGGCTTTCATCTTATTCTCCCTGGCAGTGGAGGCTGCCCTGCTGGCCAAGATCTGCAGCTTCCAGGCTGAGGGTAGCTGTTCTTGGCCCTCCTCTAAACTCTTGCTTGTCCACAGTTCATTTTCCTTCATGGCAGGGCCTGGGGTTCATAATCGGTTCAGTTCATCTTTGGAGTCCCATCTCTGCCGCTTAACAAATTGGGTGTCATTTAGCAAGTTACTTCACCTTCCTATGCCTTCACTTGTCTGTGAAATGGGAATAATTATCAAGTAAGGGATATCTGCTTCACAAAGAGGATTAGATGCAGGAAAGCCTGCAGTCAACTGCTCCATCAGTAGGAACTGTTATCAGTAACTCGCTCACTTTATAAACTGTGTCCTCCAGGAGCCAAATTCTGCAGGTGGTATTGTGTGAAGAGAACCTGGCCACTTAGAGAAGAGCTAGTAGGTTACATGTGCAGAGGCTGGGCTGCAGGGGCACCTGCCTCTTTACACCCACTGAGAACAGGGGCATGGAGGGCAAGGCCAAGAGCTAAGAAGAGTCCAGCTCTAAAACAAGTCCTTCCAAACCCTTGTTTCATTTCCTCCTGATGGCTTTGTTCTGTGGCAGGACTCATTAGCCCCATTTTGCAGATGAAGAGTTCAAAAGGTAAATAGCTGGGATCACCCAGCTAGAAAGAGGTGGAGATGGATTGGAGTCCAGACCAGCCTCTGTCCAAGGCTGTCATTGGGTCCCTGACCAGTGCCCAGCTAGGTCAGACAAGTTGCTTCCTGATGGCCAGACCTCACACACAGTCTGCCAGGTTCAATGGCAATGGTATCCGTGGCAGCAAGATGTTCCTGTGGAGCAATGGGCAGGCTGTGTGTTCAGAGTAAGGGAGAAGTGGCTGGAAACTAACCTGTTTCTATGAGGCTAATTTATGGAAGAACAAACAGCCACATTGCCTAGGATGAAAAAGTAAAAGTGACTCAGTCGTGTCTGACTCATTGTGACCCCATGAACTGTAGCCTGCCAGGCTCGTCTGTCCATGGAATTCTCCAGGCAAGAGTACTGGAGTGAGTAGATATTCCCTTCTCTAGGAGATCTTCCTGACTCAGGGATCAAACCCGGGTCTTCCGCATTTCAGGCAGATTCTTTACCATCTGAGCCACGAGGGAAGCCCCTTGCCTAGGACAGCTTGTCTGTAAAAGAAAAAAAGGGGGTCTTCATTGCCTGAAAATTTACAAGAGTACCCCTAGAATGTTTTCTGCCATTTTATTTATTCTGTTGAGTCAACAAACAATACTGTGCATTTTCTCTGTTTTAGATGCTAAGGTGGGGGCTGGTATCCTGCAGTGGATAAAAGTATCATAGACTCAAAGGAATTCTTTGTCAAGACATCCTGACCTGCTTGACCTTCCCTGGTTACTGAGTTGCTGTCTCTTATCTTCCGGGAATTGCTTGTTTCTGTTTGCTTTGAAAGATAAACAAAAAAATAGAGGCCAGAAGTCCCCATGGAAGAGATGAGGCCTCCCCCGAGTAGGCTCTGCTCTTCTGAGACTCTCTGAGCACCTTCTGGTAGGACAGCCCCTCCTTTATTCCACCCCCACTGCAGGTGGACTTGGGAATAAACCAATTCCTGTACCTGCTCAAGTAGTAGAGCCAACTCTGCCTGCCAGATAGGCAAATATTTAGATTTTCTATTGTACCAGGTTTGGCGGGTTAGAGCCACAAAGTTGTGAAGTGAGAAAAAAGAGATGCTGGTACATTCTGGGGTTGGAGGTGCTGAATTAGTCTCCTTGAGGGGTATCTTTCCGGAAGGGTCCAGCCAGGCAAAGCCCATTTGGAAGCCTCACTCATGCAGCCCCCTGAGCTCCCTGCATCTGTACAAGCTATTCTCTTAGCCTGAAATTCCCTCATTCCTCTTTTCCAATTTCTTTTTCTTAACCTAACTCTTGATGTTTTTTGGTGTCGATTCCAGCATCACCTCCTCCAGGAAGCCTTCCCGGATGGACCTCTGTCTCCACTTCAGAGTCAGATGAGGTGCCCTCCCACTTCCACAGTTACCATCACCTGCCTCTAGCAGCACTTGCCGTTCTGCAGGAATTCTCTGTCTGTCTTCAATAGTCTGTGAGCTCTTTAGAGCAGAATCTTCACCTTCCCTGCCTTCTGTTTCTAGCATGTGAGGCTGGTGTGCAACCTATCTTTGCTGAATGTTGTTCACTTACACAGAAAAGTGACAGTTGTTAGCCACTCAGTCGTGTCCAAGTCTGCAACCCCATAGACTGTAACCCGCCAGGCTCCTCAGTCCATGGGATTCTCCAGGCAAGAATACTGGAGTGGGTATCCATTCTCTTCTCCAGGGGATCCTCCCAACCCAGGAACTGAACCTCGGCCTCTCATTGCAGGCAGATTCTTTATTGTCTAGCCACCAGGGAAGCCCTTGGTTACACAGAGCTGTGATGCAAAACCCTATTGTTCATTCAAGGGTCAGCTTATATTAGGGAAATGCAGAGCCCAGTAGCCAAGAGCATACGCTCTGAGGTCAGACCTCATCTCCCCACTTCATGACTGGGGGACCTTTTTTCAAAAGTTATCTATTATTTTTGGCTTCGTTAGGCCCTCTAGTGGCAGCGAGTGGGCTCTTTAGTTGTAGTGCCCTGACTTAGTTGTTCCAGGGCATGTGGGATCTTAGTTCCCTGACCAGAGATCAAACCCATGGCCCCTGTACTGGAAGGTGGACTCTTAACCACCAGATCACCAGGGAAGTCCCAATGGCTGAGTGACTGTAAAGCCTCAGTCTCCACATAAGCAAACTGGGGAGAAGCATCCCTGCCCCAGAGGTTTAGGGAATCACATATGTTAATCAAATCAAACAAATCAGATATGTTGTCGCCAAGTCATGCCTGCCTCTTCGCAGTCCCATGGACTGCAGCACACCGGGCTTCCCTCTCTCTCACCATCTCCCAAAGTTTGCCCAAGGTCACGTCCATCGAGTCAGTGATGCCATCCGACCATCTCATCCTCTGTCGCCCTCTTCTCCTTCTGTCCTCAGTCTTTCTCAGCATCAGGTCTTTTCCAGTGAGTCAGTTGTTCACATCCTGTGGCCAAAGTGTTGAGATGACCCACACTTTAATACCCTGCCCAGCATGCAGTGAGTATTCAGTTCCTGATTTTGGGGGGATGATGATGATGGCAGTAACGGCAGGATGCTATTACTTCCACAAGGAAGTGCCCAGCAAACAGGACACAGGAGGCATTGGTGCTAGTTGGCATGTCTGCCTTCCCTGCAGGCTGAGATGCTTCATGGCAGAGCTTGGGTCCAGTCCAGACTTCGGGCCATCCTCAGCACTGAGCCCCTGGAATGACTGAGCCCAGTCCCATGGGAACCCCATGACTTTCTCCAGCCTCACTCCCTCTTCCTCAGAACGTTGGCCTCACGGGACCTTGAGCTCTCTAATGGTTTGTTGTTTTAAAATTAATCCTGGGTACTTTCTGGAATTTTTAAGGACTATTTAAAATGACTTGTCAAGATTTAACATTTTATTGTTTTGTTTGTCCTAAGATTCACGGTATCATTTGCTCTTGGCTTCTTCATGGTGTTGGAATCACATTTGTCCATGCCACGAAGGCCTACTGTGGCTTTACAGGTCTGTAGCTGTTGCTTCTAATGGCTTTTATGTACCTAATTACTTGTTCGTGTTTTAAGATCTTATTAATCTAGTTTTAACCTGTTTTTAGAATGAATCGGCTTTTCCCCTGAATGTGCTCATTTTAAGTCATTGCCAGCCCCCTGGTAATGGATCAGAAGATCACCCAGCCTGGCCTCCTGGGCAGGGGAGCTCGTGGAGTCAGCCAGAAAGAAATGGGTTCAAGTGATGGCTCAACCCCTAACCCTGAGATGGCTTGGGCGGGTTACTTAACAAGCCTAATTGTGATCAGCTGTAAAGCTTGAGCTGTAAAGCTCCCAGTACCGTACCCAGCACTTGGCAGGTTCTCATTTACTTTCCCTGTCCTTCTTACCCTCCCGCTTCCATATTTAACAATACTAGAGTCTAAAAACATCCTCCTTGTCCCAGAAACCCTCGAAAGGTGAAGCACCAAACTCCAGGAGGAATGGCCAATTTGTATCATTTATCCATTCACATCACGTATAGAAAGTGTCTACTCACTGTCTGGATTTTCAATTTTCCCCTTAAATTTAAAGAGCACAGGCTTTGGAGGGCTCTGGCCTTTGCAGGCAGAACCAATCATGGACAAGACCTCCCCTCTTAGCACTTGGCTGTGGAACCACAGAGGCAATCAGGTCCAGCCCTAGGCCTCCAAGCAGAGGCCTCCCAGAGCTAGGAGGGTGAGTGCAGAAGGACCACTGACCCATCATCCCCCTGTTTGTGGGAGTGGATGTTTGGGGCTCTAAGGATCGTTATAAATTCTTAGCAGCTAAGTTAAATTTCACTGTCTGTGGCTCATGCCAGGTCACTGGGTCCATTTAGTGGGAATGGTCTGTCACTCCCAGTACAGGTCACTCAGACAGTGAGAGGCCTCAAGGCGTCCTTGGAACCAGCTTCCTCAGGCTGCTTGGGGGACCTGAGTTTTCTATGTCACCTCCATGCCAGCTTGGGTTTCTAAGTGGTCAGGGGAACTGGATAATGACTTTTGAAGTGGCAGTCCCCTGTCAGAGGACTGTCTGTCTTCACTCATCTTTTGGTGCATGTGTTTCTGGGAAAGCTGCTGACAAGGACAAAGTATTGGGGGTTATTAGTTTTTAATAAAAAAGTTGGACCGGCTTTGCTTTATAACCAGCCGCCTTGGGCTGCAGCTCGTTTGCAGACTTCAGGTGGTCTGTGAGAATTACTGTTAGGAGGGGAGCTGAAGGTGGCCATACGTTCCCCTTGTCCTTGACTTGTCTGGGCTTCAGTTCCAAGGTGGGGCCCCAGAGCCCATGGTGTGGGGGTGGGGGGACACCACACTGTCTCTGTGATCTGTACCATACCCACCTCAGCTCCCACTGGCACCTGCCTTCCTGTGCCTCTTAAAAAGCACCAGGAACATCCTCTTGCCTAAAAGTGCCCCACTAGACCCTGATTACAGGATTAAGCCATGATGAGTGTCCAAGCTGAGAAATTGAATTGAATGACCTCTTAAAGACCCTTTCAGATCTGTATTCACAGTGCAAGCTGAGCCTCATTCCAGGCTTTGCCTGATGTGCCAAAGGTGGCTGCTCACCGCAGAGGGAGGTCACAGAAGAAGTCCTTGGGTTCCGGGAAAGATTGTTATCATAAGCTATGTTTTGTGTCATATAAAAACAAGCAACCATTGTTTGTTACCCACCCATTTCCCAACATCCTTTCCTTCTGTCCTCTTATGCGTTTGTAGAGGATCACCCTCCTCCCTGACTCCCCACCCCTTTTCTGTTCTTAGGACAAATCTGTTCCTGTGGGAAATGGCTGGTTTATTCCCACAGGATACAAAGCTTAAAAAAGAAAAATCCATGTCCACCAAGTATGAACAGGGAACAGCAAAGTGGGAGAACTCAATCGCATTTTCAGAACCACCGCAGCTGTCAGTGGGGAGTCTCCAAATAGGTCTTCTGTTTAAACAAAGACTAACTAAATTTTAGGGGAAGTAGACATCACAGGGCTCCCGGGCACCCGAGTCAGCAGGCAACCCTGCAGGGTCTCCTCTTGGATCCAAGTCTTCTGGAAGGGAAGGTGCTTCTGAAACATTAAGCCATGGTAACTAGCTTGTCCATCACTTCTCTAATCTCCAACTTTAAAAAGAAAGGCTTTAAAAAAAAAAAGAAACAAATGCTTTAGTTATTGTTCAACTTTGACAAGCGAATCCCACCCTTATCTAAGTTCTAGATGTCATGATCACAATTACCTAGGGCCCCATACACAGGCCCTATGCAATTTATGTATATTTTCTCTCATCCTCAGCATAAACTGGTAAAGTGGGTCTTGTCGTTATCCAAAGCCACTTAACAAACCACCCCAAAATGTAATACGTTAAAACAACCACCATTTACTCTCACTCATGGTTCTGTGGCTTGATTGGGTATTTGCAGCTTCATATGAGGGCATTCAGCTGAAGGCTTGGTTGAGGAGCCTCAGTTCTCCTACAGTGATCACTTTTTCTCATCCTCTGGAGCTTATCATGTGGTCTTTCACTCCAATAGAAGAGCCTCAGTTCGGTTCAGTTCAGTTCAGTCACTCAGTTGTGTCCGACTCTGTGACCCCACGGACTGCAGCATGCCAGACCTCCCTGTCCATCGCCAACTCCCGGAGTTTACTCAAACTCATGTCCATTGAGTCAGTGATGCCATCCAGCCATTTCATCCTCTGTCATCCCCTTCTCCTCCTGCCTTCAATCTTTCCCAGCATCAGGGTCTCTTCCAATGAGTCAGTTCTTCACATCAGGTGGCCAAAGTATTGGAGTTTCAGCTTCAGCATGAGTCCTTCCAATGAGTATTCAGGAGTGATTTCCTTTAGGATGGACTGGTTGGATCTCCTTGAAGTCCAAGGGACTCGCAAGAGTCTTCTCCAACACCACAATTCAGAAGCATCAGTTCTCCGGCACTCAGCTTTCTTATAGTCCAACTCTCACATCCATACATGACTACTGGAAAAACCATAGCCTTGACTAGAGGGACCTTTGTTGTTGGCAAAGTGATGTCTCTGCTTTTTGATATGCTATCTAGGTTGGTCATAACTTTCCTTCCAAGGAGTAAGTGTCTTTTAATTTCATGGCTGCAGTCACCATCTGCAGTGATTTTGGAGCCCAAGAAGATAAAGTCTGTCACTGTTTCCCCATCTATTTGCCATGAAGTGATGGGACCAGATGCCATGTAGAATAGCCTGCACTTCCTTAAAGCACAGCAGCTCCATCCCAAGAGGGAGGATCCTGAGATGATGAGCCCCCAGTGAACCCCCAGGGCTTCTGAAAGCACTGTTTGTATTGTGCTTCCTGCTGTCCCATTGGCCAAAGCAACTCACACCACCAAAGCCAGAATCAGTGTGGGAGGGGTCTTCCCAAGGATGTGAACATCATATGACCCACCGGGGTTCCTGATGGAACAGTCTGCCACAGAAGGTACTGTGAATCCCTCTTTTATAGATGAGGGCCCCAAGGCTCAGAGAGATTCCTCCTGTTGTCCAGGATCATTCCCCACAGCTCAGCTCAACTCCAGGGAATGTGTTCTTTGCTGACAATACTGGGTCAACCTGATACAGCATGGGAGGGAGACAGACACCAAGAGCTGAGCTTCCCAGCGTCTTTAACCCAGAGGACGGCCCAGTAGGCTCTCTGGCCACTTGGTGAGTGTTCCACCAGCAGACCAGAGCCATGGGGCTGTGTGAGGGCAAAGGCAGCGTCAGGAGGCATTGAAGACGCGCTCTAGGCCACTATAACTGTCGCAGTTACAGTCCAGAGTTATGACCCTGTCTACCTCGCCCTCCTTCAGCACTGGCCTGCTTGTCTGTAATGACTGTTTGGAATGCCTTCCCGCTTTAGAAAGCTAGTCACATTTCCTCGAGAATGAGGGCCCTCCTGCCTCTGTGCTTCTCCTGACGCCAGCACCTACAACACTGAGCTATAACCACCTGGCATGTCCCTGTCCCCCCTTCTCTGTGGTGGTCTCTTAGGGGCATGGGTCTTCAGGACCCAACTCTGGCACAGCACCCACACCCAGCAATGGTTGGGCTGAACCAAAGGGTCTTCCTTCTGGGGGCTGCTCAGAGTCTTAGCGTAATGCCCATGTTTTCTCTGCAGCCCCTCAAAATTTACCAGACATCTGCTGGGTACCCTGGATGAGCTGGGAAACAAGAGGACACTGCATCATGTAAGGCCCATGTTCCAGCCCAGGTTCTTTTCCTCATTAGCTGGGTGACACTGAGAAAGTCACCTAACCTCTCTGAGCTCAGCCCCTCCTGTATCTTCAATACAGACAAGAACTGGTCTCTTTTCTGCCTAACTCAACCAGGGTCAAGAGTCAACAAGAATTCTAGGCTGAGAAAGTACCTCCTGTGGAAACTGACATAGCGTTTGTGTGTTTGGGATCCTTCTCTCTGAGGGTCTGATTTGTAGGGCTTTGATGCATTAGAGAAGGAAATGGCAACCCACTCCAGTGTTCTTGCCTGGAGAATCCCTGGGACGGGGTAGCCTGGTGGGCTGCCGTCTATGGGGTCGCACAGAGTCAGACACGACTGAAGTGACTTAGCAGCAGCAGCAACAAAGAGTTCTCTACACTCCAAGAGCTTTCTACTTCCTGAATCCCTAGATCTATCATGAAGCCTGAAATTGCACCATCCATCATTCTTTTGATAAGGTATTTTTATTATCTATATCCAAATGGTCCCTATTAAAAGATGCCAAATGATCTGGAAAGGGTAACGTGTTAGCACCGGAGCAAAGCCTGCTTTACCATTAATGAACATCTCTTTCAAGCTTGTTCTCTGAAATTGATGTTGGAAGGGAAGCAGAGGTGAGCCTTCTGGAGATCAAGGTGGTGATATTTATCAAAAGCCTTAAAAGTATGCTCACTCTTTCATGCAAGCCTTTTTGCCTCAGAATTTATTCTAACAAAACATTGTGTTCACGGCAGTCTTATTTATAGTAGCACAGGATTATAAATAACCTAAATGTCCAAGAAGAGGTAACAGGTTAAATAATGGTGCATGTACAAGGAAATACTGCCAGGACTGCTTTCCATGGGCCTGTGATCAGGCAGCTCCACAGGCTCCTGTTCCCAGAAGGGCCCTTCCCTTGGTTTAATGCTCTGCTGTCACTGTCTTAAAATTCTTGCGTGCTTGCTAAGTCGCTTCAGTTGTGTCTGACTCTTTGCAACCCCAGGACTGTAGCCTGCCAGGCTCCTCTTTCTATGGGATTCTCCAGGCAAGAATACTGGGGTGGGTTGCCATGTCTTTCTCCAGGGGATCTTCCCAACCCAGAGATCTTACATCTCCTGCATTGGCAGGCGGGTTCTTTACCATCCTTTACCATCCTTAATCACTTTTTAAAAAGGGGTCTTCATTTTCATTTTTTGCTGGCTGGGCCTTACAAATTATGTATCCATTTCCTAAAGACTACATAACAATTAAAATAATGCTTATGGAGAATATTTGTTAAAGTGGAAAATTGCTTCTGTTAAATAAAGAAACGGGTACAAAACCATAATTGATGCAACCCTGAACCGGCGTGTCTTATGTCTTCTGCGTTGGCAGGCAGGTTCTTTACCACTTGGGAAGCCCACTTTTTTAAAAACAAAAACATTATACATAGAGATCCTGGCAGGTTACAGTCCATGGGGTTGCAAAGAGTGGAACACAGCTGAGCAACTAACACTTTCAACTTTCATACATAGAGAAAAAAAGACTGGACAGAAATGCACCAAAATGTTAGAGTAATTATCTCTGAAGAAGCAAGATTACAATATTCTTTTTATTACTGTGATCTTTTTTGAGCATTTCTTGCATTTTCTAGGACGGAGGGTAGGAATATGCTCCTTGGCTCTAATGTTTCCAGTGGAGACAAAAGTGTGTCTCTTGTAACTGAGTATCATGGTTCTTTCTTGGCCTCTGGGTGCATCTGGAGTCCTCTGTATGCAGGGGAGACTTGTGAATAAACATGAAGAGCAGCTCAGTTGATGAGGAGGCCAAGTGTTCTTATGAGCTCCTTAAAGTTGATTTCAGTCCCCACTTCCCTTCACAGGCTGGGTGTGCACAAGGCACTCAGCGAACGGTCATCCTGTCTATGGCTTGAGGTCACTGGTAGCCTTTACTCTACACCCACATCCTCAGATGTTCATTCTGCTCTGACTTGGAGGTGGAACCTTCCCTCTGGCTTGGGGCTGGACATGTGCCCCAAGTGATCTCTGGACCAGGGAGAGAAGCCACTCTCACCTCAAGTCCTCCCGTGCCCCTCGCCCTCTGGGCTCCGGGAGCAGAGGGCAGCTTGATTCCTGGGTGGAACTGGGGACACACCGACTCCACCCGTCCCCTTTGTGCCCGCCTCTCACGGCAGGCTTCATCCCAACAGTAGGGGGCGGTAGAGATCAGCAAACCCAGGCTGGAGACGGGGTGGAGTAGGAAGGGGCAGGTGGTCCTCCCGTAGGGAGTGCACCCCTCACTCCACACCCACTTCCCAGATTCCTCCTGCTCTCCTAAATCCTTTTCAGGCAATTGCTAACTGTCTTCTCAGCTGAGCAGGGCAGGAACACAAGAATCCTAGAAGCTTACCTCTGTGTAGCCAAGGCCTCTTGAGTTCATGGCCTCTGACCGCCTCATGTGACACATGAGGACACTGGGGCTCAGAGGAGCGATGGACTTGCTCAGAGCCTCACAGTGAAGGGACACATGGGGTTCTAACCTCTCCAGGGGGTAGGGCAGAGCTCAATGGACCGGAGGTGGGCAGCTGCAGATAGGGGAGACGCCTACTGCACACAGGTCCCAGTCTAGCCCATGGGCTTCTGGGCTATCTCCCGTCTAAATTCCAGCACTCCCAGCTCTGTATTTCTGGGTAGATCCATGTGCAGAGACTGGGCCTCCTCCTGCTGTCTGTCTAGCCATCAGCACGCCCAGTACCTGAGGTGGCACACGAGGCTCAGGGAAGATGTGAGAGCTCAAAGGTGGGGTAGGGGGTAGGGGGTGGTGGCCTGACCAGAAGGGCAGACAAGTTGCTTCCTCCTCTTTCTCCACTGCGGTCCCCTGGAACCTGGAACCGGACACGGAACCCATCTTGAGGAGCTTCCTGAGCATGCTCCTCATCCGTGCCAACCCCAGCCCCATTCTCAGCCTTTGCACTGTCAGCCCCACCCCAGTGACCTTTTCTCTCCTAATTACCCGTTTACATTTATGAAGGTTTTTGTAAATTTTAAAACTGATTTGCATGTGATGGGCAAGGAGCACGAGGCTGTAGATTTCTCTAATGAAACTGACTTGAGTGCACCCTGGGTTTTCAAGGTTGGGGCTGCCCCTACCCCAAAGCCCAGGGGCTGCTGGCTCCAGAATGACAACTGTATTTTTTTTGCCTTGGCAGACCACGGTGAGCTGGGATGGGGACAAGCTGGAGTGTGTGCAGAAGGGCGAGAAGGAGGGACGTGGCTGGACCCAGTGGATTGAGGGTGACGAGCTACACCTGGTAGGTTCTGGAGGTCGGGAAGGTGGGTGGGTAAGCCACGCTGGACCCCACAGGTCCTGGTCATGCTGGGGCCTGAGTGGACTTTGGAAGAATGCACCATGTCTGGGCCTTGGCTTTGCTCTGAAACTTCTCTTCCAAGGCCCTGGAGAAGATGCTTGAGTGATTTTAAAACCAGAGCAATGTGTTTAAGGTCTGGGCTGACCCAACTGTCCAATCAGAGGGAGGTGAGGAGGTACATCTGCTAACCATCAGATGTGGGACCTTCAGCATTCCATATCTCTTTCCATTGTCTCAGCAAGCATATGGGCCAGGTACTGTTATGATTCTTCTTTTGGAGACGACGTGGAGGCTCACATCCCAGTAACACAGCTAGAAGATGAGAGAACTTACATGTGCTCCCAAATGATACCCGTTTTCACCATGCCAAATTGTGGCTAGCCAGAACCAGGGCGACTTCTCTAAGCTTCTCAAGACATGATCTTGTTACCCCAGAACTGGGTTCACCTCTTGGTGGGTGTCAAGCCCAAAGATACCACCAAGCCACAGGCTGGGAGAAGGAAGGATTTATTACTTGCAGCAAGTAAGAAGAACACTGGGCATTTTTCTGAAAGCCATGTCTTCCCAAACAGCAAAATTGGGGAAAGTTTTAAGCCAAGGGCTCATGCGTATTCATGAAGGGACTTAAGCAGAGAAGAATTCAGCATTGAGATGGGGCAAAGGTCGACAGAGTCCAAGCTTTAATTGATGGAAGTCACAAGGGTCAGAAAATGTCCATCCTTCACCTGAGTGGGGGCATTAGTTCCTTCAGAACCCAGAGAAGGAACTCAGCCTCTGTTTTATCACAGTTCCTTGACTGCTTTTCCTTGATTCCTGCATTTCTTCACTTCCCTTAAGATCATTACTTACTCAGACCTGTTCGAGGGCAGGCATTAGATCACAAAATGGCTTCAGTCAAAAATGGTTTCTTTTATGTCCAAGGACCCTCTACCCTATCTGCTCACAGTCTCAACAGTCTGGGTCAGGAGAGGAGAAGCCTTTCTTGGCTCAGGTGTGGGCCACTCCCTCACCTGGTCCTCCAGCCTGGAACCGCTGGTTAAAGCCATGTCTATGCTATCATTATCGGGAGAAAGCACATCCGCATCCAGAGTAGGGGCCTTAGCCCCTAGGGGTCTAAAGTACCACCTGCCCTCTGAGCAGAGACCTCCCATCACTCCTGCTCCCTTGGAACTCTGTGTTCTGAGAAAGGAGCCACATACAGGTGACCAGGGTTCTATTCTGACTCACCAGGTACTTTGGGGAGCTGCTTTCTTTCCCTCAACCTCATCTGGAAAACACCATCCTACCACAAAGGGCTTCTGCCAAGATCAGGGTCTGCAGGAGCTTCAGGACGTGTGTGCCCTAAGAAGAGGCACAAGGACATCATATTCAGAGGCAGCTTAATAGCCTGGGCTGCAATGCCTGACCTGACCCTGAGCCTCCACTTCCCCAGCTGCAGAGCAATCAGGGTGGGTTATGTGATCTTCATCAGCCCTTTCAGCTCAAAAGTTCCGTGACTTTTTGCCAGAGGTTACACAGTAGGGGCCACAGGCATCTTTTATTTGGCCATCCATGGGCTTCACACTTTTTCAGCTAACAACTTAAAAATTAGGAGATGTTACGTAAATATTCAAATTTCCAGCCTCCTGCCAAAAAAAAAAAAAAACTTGGAAGGTGTAGAAACACTGTGCTGTCGTTCTTGCTGGCGACATTCAGCAGGGGCTGCCCTGCTGCATTTTAGTATTACCTGGGAGCTTTTAATATAGCAATTCCAGGACTCCACCCACTGAAATGCTGATATAACTAGTCTAGCCTGGGACCCAGGCATTTTTCAAACTCCCTAGGTAACTCCAGTGTGCAGCTGGAGCTTGGAACCACCATGCCAGTTTGCAGCCCTGGTCTCAGTGACCTGCTGAGCCCTTTAGGGGTTGAGCCTTGCTTCTGGCCCTGATTTCTTGCAAATATGGGCACAGTCTCTGATCTGGGCTCAGGCCTGGCATTCTTAAAGCCTTTTGGCTCCTTGAGGGTAGTAGGAGGAAGGAGGCATCCGAGGGTCCTGTTGGTTAGCTCTGAGCCACATCTGTCTCCAGCCAGCTCTATCTAGAGGGCATAGCCAAGACTGATATCCCCTGACCCAGTTCATCTGACTTTCCAAGGAATTGTCTCATTCAGACCAACTCTTGAGGAAAAATAGCAGTCATGGAGTATTTTCAGAGTTCCTGCCCCTGGATATGCTGAGCCCCAAGTGTGACCTTGCTTTGGCCAATAACAAGAATCTGTTTTTGTTTCAGGAGATGAGAGTGGAGGGTGTGGTCTGCAAGCAAGTATTCAAAAAGGTGAACTGAAGCTTGAGCAGATCTTGGTCTCTAGGAATGAGTGACATGATGGGGGCACCGGGGTCCGCCCCCCCCTTTCTGCACAGCATGGGGCAGAGATGCCTGGCTACCCCCGCCTCTGTTAGCAGAGTCTGTCTCTTGGTGTTGTCTCTTTTCCTTTTCTTCAAACGAAGCCATCCCAATAAAAGTGGTTTCTGCTTGAGATGTCTGTTTTGGGGAAGCTTCAAAACCCCACTGTGCTCACATTTCCTCTGAAGGCTTCTGAAGCTGGCTTCTCTTAATGCCAGCACAGAGCAGAAGTGAAAAATTCAGCCACATGCCTTTAGGTTTAGTCCTGAGGTTAACCTATGTGGTCTCTCCCTGGGGCATAGGCTTGGGTTCGAGATGGGTGGCCTGACATTCAACTGCCTATGTGTCAAATACCTACCATGTCACTTGTCCAGAGTGGGCCAAGGTGTAGTGAGTGCCACGGAAGAAGGCCAGGATGCCCTCTGCCTGGGAATTTACAGTCTTGTGAATGAGAACCAGCCAACAGTGACTTCGTGACTGCACTTACAAGTGTACAGGAGATGCTTCAAAAATTATTTGTAAATGAAATGGAGCTAGATAGAATTTTCAGCTCAAAGCTAGAATGAGGTGAAACTTAATGAAAGGCTGTTGCCAATTGGATTTGATTTCAGAGGTGTCAGAAGCACTCTCCTCACCACCCCAAAACCATCCCCACCTCATCTATGGGCTGATGCAATGCCATCTTCTTCACTGTTACAGATGAGGCATAACTTGCAAATCCCCCTGGAAGACAAAAAGCAGTCTCACGTTCTCGCTAGAGTGTAAATGACTGCTAGCTGCACCTTTGTATAAGGAAATGGGGAAACAATGAGGGAATGGGAGCTAAGGGGTAGGAAGAACCACTGGGAAGGGAAAAACTCACTCATGACCCTCAACATCAAGCTAGCCCAGGCTGGGCCCTGCCCCTTGGGAGGAGCACTGTGTTAGGAGTCGGATGAGCTGAGTTGGAATGCCAGCACCACCACTCATAGGGCCACCATACCTCTCTGGCCCTCACTTCTGTAGTCAGAAACCCACAACAATAATCTCCCTCCCTTCCTGCACAGGAAGGTCATGAAGCTTATCATGCATGTAAAACTTGTGGACTACCCAGTACTAGACCAGTGGCTCTCAGACTGGGCTAAACCTTACACCCACCTGAGGAGCTTTGAAAATTTCCCATCCCCAAGCCACTCTCCAGAACCAACTACATCAGAATGTCTCCAGGTGAGACTCAGGCTTCAGTTTTGTTTTTTCTTTCAAGCTCCCCAGATGATTGTATGCCACTGGAGTTGAGAATCACTGCCTGAGGTGGGTGTTTCTAACCTGAGGGTAATCCAGCCCCTACTCAGGGGCATTTGATAATGTCTGGAGACATCCTTGATTTCACATCTTAGGTTATGGGTGCTCCTGGCATCTATCTGGATAGAGGCCAGTGTGTGTATATTAGGTGCTCAGTCAGGTCTGACTCTGTGACCCCATTGACTGCATCCTGCCAGGCTCCTCTGTCCATGGGATTCTCCAGGCAAGAATACTGGAGTGGGTTGCCATTTTCTTCTCCAGGGGATCATCCCAACTTAGGGATTGAACCCAGGTCTCCTGCATTGCAGGCAGATTCTTTACCATCTGAGCCACAAGAGAAGTGTCCAGGGATGCCTCTAAATATCTTTCAATGTCCAGGATAGCCCCCACAGTGAAGAATTACCAAGCCCAATGTGTCCACAGTGGCAAGATTGAGAGGCCCTGACCTAGAGAAACATAAGAAATATTTGTT
Organism: Oryx dammah; assembly: GCF_014754425.2. Classification (NCBI taxonomy): domain Eukaryota; kingdom Metazoa; phylum Chordata; class Mammalia; order Artiodactyla; family Bovidae; genus Oryx; species Oryx dammah. The sequence goes on along the minus strand of NW_024070186.1, from coordinate 27,752,951 downwards.
TTCTGATTACTGAGGTTATTTCCCTAACCCAGACCAAGGACATGAAAGTCCAGAATGGCCTAGATTCTGAAGACCTCTTCACATTTGTAGCCTTGGTCTTTGTCCTTGAGGGTATAGAACTCAAAGACCAAGATTCTTGTAAAGACCATCCATTCATTCATCACACGAATGTTGCATGAATGCTCAGTCCCTCAGTTTCGGCACCATGGACTAGCCTGCCAGGCTCCTCTGTCTATGGAGTTTTTCGGGCAAGAATCCTGGAGCGGCTTGCCATTTCCTTCTCCAGGAGATCTTCCTGATCCAGGACTTGAACCTTACTCTCCTGCACTGGCAGGCAGATTCGTTACTGCTGGCGCCACCTGGGAAGCCCCACCAATGCTTAATAAAGATCTATTAAGCAGCAGACACCGAGCAAACACGCCTGTTGGGCCTCCAAGCATTCCCATCCCATCCCTGGTAACTGAGATCCCATCAGACTTCCGCTCCCAATACATAAATGCTTCACTCAACCGTTAGGTTCTGAGTGGAGGTGGCCTCAATGGTGTGGCCCTACTGGTGAGAGTGTGTGTGATATACAGAGACGCCTGGGACTCTCTGTTCCCCAGCGGAGGCTCAGTCCCACTCACTGATTAGCTTGAATATCAGGACCGAGTTCACTGGATAGTGGGAGCCACGGGAGGTTTCTGCGCAGGAGAGCGGCAAGATCCATCTTTTAGCAGAAATAATCTGGTAGCCGTTCTCTCCAAAGTAAGAAGAGAAAAGGTGAGGAATAGCAGTTGGAGTTTAGCACAGGGCAGTCACATTTAATTGAAATTCACTTCACATGAGATTAATCTTTCCCAAGAAGTACATGTTGAGTGGGAGGGATGTTTCTTACTGTACATAAATCTATCACCACGGAAGCAGGCTTTGGGCTTTTAACTGCTACTTTCCGGTTGGAAAAGCCATTTCCGATGGCTTGCAAACGGCCTGCTCCTAAATTGGCAGCAGTGTGTATCGCAGTGCTTGCTCAGCCCTCTTTGAGGCATTTTAGTACTTCTCAATTCCAATGCAAAGCTATTGATGTTGGCTCCATCTTGGGAACACTGCCGCCAGCTCCACCACCTAATTGACACTTGGATGGCATTGTTACCAGTTATAAAAAAGATTTTCAGTTCTAACAACAGCAGTTGATCACATAACCAGGCACTAGGAATGGATTCACTCACTGATCTTCCAAAGAATGGCAGCAATACTGTGATACCCACAGGACAACAAAGGATGGAGGCTACCTATTTATCGGCTCACTTGGTGCTACGAGGCTTTGGAAATCGTGTCACTACATCTTGCAAATCCTGGGGCCTGCCAAGTTGGAAAGGTCTTGATTTTAATTTGGATTTTTTTTTCACATTTTTTCAAATGCAAGGGTTGCAACATTTCAAAATACACTTGAAGTGAGGCCTTATATATTTACATCACATAATTTCAAATATTCAAAAACTAGGACTGCCACGTGCAACAGCTCAGGCACCTTGCTGAAGCCAGACCTCAGAGAATAGCAGGCCCTCACTGGGTAGGCAGGGAGTGAAGTTGCTGTGTGGCCAAGCACTGGCCATGTAGCCTGGGTTTGCATCCCATCTCAGTCTCTTCCTAGCTCTGTGAGGTTAAGGCAAGTCATCACAACCTGTCTGTGCCTCAGTTTGTTCATCTGTAAATTGAGGCTAATAATTCCTTTTTGAGTTTTGTTAGGATTTACTTAGTCTATGTAAGTGACTTAGAACAAATATGTATTTTATCTGCAAAGAGATTTAACAGTGCCTGGCATAACTAGCCAAATTATATGTGTGTGGGTTAAAAATCAGAGATCTGAGAGGCACTTCAGGGTGGAAGCAATGTGACCTCACTGTAGACACGACAACACAGCATGGGTGACGAAAGAGCCAGAGAAGCTAATCTCAGGGCCGCCTGAAGCTGTTAACAGGAATCAGGAGGGGTGGGTTTCTAGGGCAGGAAACTTCAGACTGCCTCAGCAAGAGGGCTCGCACAGGGCCTCTCTGACCCGAGGGTGTCGATTCCAGCATAGGTCTGCCACCTTCGCCTCCACCACAGGGCACCGACAGACTCGAGTTTCTGATGTAAACACCATGAGCCTCCATCACAGGGCTGGCAGGAGGATAGACTTCTGACCCAAGACCCCCGGGGCTCCTGAAATGTCATTCTCTGGGCAGCTTCCCAAACCTTCCCACAAGAAAGTCCTGACACGTGACCACCAAGGACCTCTCTGGAAAGTCCTAATTTATAACCTCTGTCTCGGTTAATTAGAACACCTCTACCATTCCTTTCAAGGTGCAAATTAAACAGCTCATCGCTGCTTGCAATTAAAACTTCTGCTCAATTCTCTGTCCCTTATCTACACCACCCCACCTCACCTGCAGAATTGTGTCTCCAGGATCTCTGCCCACTCAGCCCCAGCCACACATCCCACCCTGAGCTGGGACCTGAAGACCTGCAGAGCAGAGTCAATAGCAGTGGTGGGGATATACTAACCACTCACATCACAGGAATGGCTTTCCTCTCAGGGTAAGTTGGGACAAGGAAAGGGATGGCTGTCCCTTTGTTTAAAAAAAAAAAAAAGACTTGATTTGCTCTGGGAAGGATACTTACCAATCATGACATCCCCCATTTCCCCTCCAATAAGCAGACCCCCACTCATCCTTCAGGGACAAGTTTTAGATCCTCTTTTCCCCCCTCTACAATCCACAAACCTCCCATCTGTGAGTTCTGATCGTCTTGAATGTGGTTCTGGCCATTTCCCCTTTTTGAGATGCTCCCAATACAGAAATACAGATCAGTATGACAAAATTGTTGTTGAAGTGGTTGCATGTTACCAGTAGTTTAGCAGACAAAGTTACAGAGTAATACAATTATGCTGTGCAAATTCCACACTCATTACAGAATTTGTAAGATTAATGAATTCATGAGTCCCTAAGGCAGTCTGGTCCAATCATGGTTCACGAGTTTAAAGGTGGAGAATGAACTTCATCACTGTTTCTCTGTGACCTTCATGTGTAACTTCCTTTGATGATAATATCAAAAGTTGAAGAGCCCTTCATGAATGTGATGTCTGGGCCAATGGGTCCTTTTCCCCAACACTGTGGATTCCCACTGGAAGCCCTGTTTGAATTCCTAACACTTAACTCTCAGTCCCACCACAGTTACAGACACTCTGCTGGACATTTATCACATTTGTGGCTGTCTACCATCTTGTGAACAATTCTCCCATGTTTAAAGAAATTTCTTCATTAGGAATTCTGTCTCTCCAAGATTAATGGGAAAGAAAGCTACCTTTCTCAGTCTACTTGCACCAAGGCTCCATATGTAAGACTGAGGTGCCTTCAATTATCTCGTGAACTGAGAACTTCCAGAAGTTCAAGATGGATTTAGAAAAGACAGCGGAACCAGAGATCAACAGCCAACATCTGTTGGATCATAGAAAAAACTAGAGAATTCCAGAAAAACATCTACTTCTGCCTCATTGACTACGCCAAAGCCTTTGACTGTTTGGATCACAACAAATTGTGGAAAATTCTTAGAAATGAGAATATCAGACCACCATATCTGCCTCCTGAGAAATCTGTATGCAGGTCAAGAAGCAACAGTTAGAACTGAACATATAGAACAACGGACTGGTTCAAAATCGGGAAAGAAGTACTCCAAGGCTGTATATTGTCACCCTGCTTACTTAACTTATATGCAAAGTACATCATGTGAAATGCTGGGCTGAATGAAGCACAAGCTGGAATCAAGATTGCTGGAGAAATATCAACAACCTCAGATATGCAGATGACACCCCCCTTATGGCAGAAAGAGAAGAGGAGCTAAAGAACCTCCTGATGAAAGTGAAAGAGGAGAGTGAAAAAGCTGGCTTAAAACTCAACCTTCAAAAACTAAAATCATGGCATCTGGTCCCATCACTTCATGGCAAATAGATGAGGAAACAATGGAAGCAGTGACAGACTTTTTTTTTTAGGTTCCAAAATCACTGCAGATGGTGACTGCAGCCATGAAATTAAAAGATGTTTGCTCCTTGGAAGAAAAGCTATGACAATCCTAGATAGCATATTAAAAAGCAGAAATGTTGCTTTGCTGATAAAAGTCCATACAGTCAAAGCTATGGTTTTTCCAGTAGTCATGTATGCATGTGAGAGTTGGACCATAAAGAAAGCTGAGGCTGAAGAATTGATGCTTTTGAACTGTGGTGTTGAAGAAGACTCTTGAGAGTCCCTTGGACTGCAAGGAGATCCAACCAGTCCATCCTAGAGGAAATCAGTCCTGAATATTCATTGGAAGGACTGATGCTGAAGCTGAAGTTCCAATAATTTGATCACCTGATGCAAAGAACTGACTCACTAGAAAAGATGCTGATGCTGGGAAAGATTGAAGGCAAGAGGAGAAGGGGATGACAGAGGATGAGATGGTTGGGTTGCATCACCAACTCAATGGACAGGAGTTTGAGCAAGCTCTGGGAGTTAGTGATAGACAAGGAAGCCTGGTGTGCTACAGCCCATGGGGTCACAAAGAGTCAGACACGACTGAGCGACTGAACTGAAAAGATTTAGAAAAAGAACTATGTGAGATGGATAATGCAGACTGGATTCTTTGGGAATCCACAGGGACTGGCTTTGGGGTGGTACCAGTGGCAGAGGTTCTGGCTCCTGGTGTCCAGTATCATAAGTGCCATCTACACTGATGGTGGACACAAAAGAGGTAGGTCCTGTACTTCCTATACACACCACCTCTAAAGTGGTCTCTCCAAACCCCAACTTTGAATCTGGTCAAGTCTCCAATCTAATTACATATTTACAAGCAATGCAGAAGCAGAAGGACATGATAAAGGCCATTTCAGGGATGCAATTGGCAAAACCCAGTCTATGAGAAGCTAGAGGACAAACAACCTGGTTTCCGTCAACAAATGTATCACGAGGGAGCCCCACACACAAGAGATGTAGAGGGACTTCTTGGGTGGCCCGGTGGTTAAGAATCCACCAGTGCAGGAGACATGAGTTTGATCCCTGATCCAGGAAGATTCCACATGCTGTGGGGCAACTGAATTTGTATGCCACAACTACTGAGCCCGTGCTCCACAACCAGAGAAGCTTCTGCAATTGCTGCCACACTGCAACTAGAGAGTAGTCCCTGCTCCCCACAACTAGAGAAAAGCCCATGCAACAACGAAGACCCAGTATAGTAAAAAATAAATAAAACTTTAAAAATTGAAAAGAGAGATAGAGAGGGATTACTGTTGTTGTTTAGTTGCTATGTTGTGTCTGACTCTTTGCAACCCCATGGACTGGAGCCCACTGGGCTCCTGTCCATGGAATTTTCCAGGCAAGAATACTGGAGGGGGTTGCCATTTCCTTCTCCAGGGGATCTTCCTAAAAGTGTCTTCTAAAAGAGACTCAGGAAACATATCAACTAATCAGACTGCTTAGCCTTTATTTCAATCCACACAAATGAACTGCAAAAAGCAAAAACTAAAACAAGCCAAAAAGAATAGGAAATAATTAGTGAAATTTGTACATTGACAATATTTGATAATGTTACCAGAAATACTGTTAAATTTTTAGGTGAAATGATGGCAGTATGGTCATGGATTTTGAGAGTTCTTATCTTTTAGAGATAACACAATGAAATATGTATGGATAAAAGGCATACTGTCTGGGAATTATTTCAAGATAATTAGGGAGGGGAGGAGCAGAAGGAATAGAGATGCAATAACACTGGCTATGACTTGATAAATGCTGCAGCTGAATGACTGGTGTATGAAATTCATTCAACACTCTTGTTCTGCTTATGTAATGTTTGAAATATTCCCTGATAAAAATGTTTATAAAAACTATTTTAAATAAATAAAATTTTAAATAAATAAGTCAATGATCCTACATTAAATCAAACTTCATCTGGCTTAACAGAGAACACCCTTGCAGAACTGATGGGCTGGGTTAGCCAGGTACTTTCCATTTTAGATCAAAGCATGGAAAGCAATGGCTTCTTTTCTATGGGAGATGGAAGGTGGAACTACTTGGATGGGGAGGCTGCGAATCTGTAGTACGCTCTAGCCAACTGGTCTCCCTCAGCTCAGAGATGCAGCAGTTTTCAGGGTTGCTTTGGGAACCATGGAGCCCAGCGCCATGACTACCATGCATCTCCACTCCATCCCAGCTAGTTAACCCTACACCCACTTGCAGCCAGCTTTCTCTGACAGAAACCATCTGCATGGACCTCTGCAGCCAAGGGGACACTGGAAACTGTGAAGCTGATGGATCTCTCAGATCCAGATTCTAGTTGATGTGACCTGAAAGAGATGGAGCGAGGTCAGCGAGATGGTCCTCCAACAATAGGCCAGGAGAGTGGCCATGAGAGGCCATAGCAAGGCAGTGGGGTGGAGGAAAAGGGGATTCCATTGACATATCAAGTGGTTAAATACAGAGAGAGGAACAAAGAAGAATTCAGAAAAAGAAAAACATTTCCCATAAAGTGCCAGGCAGTTTACATACTTCATCTCCTTCAACATTCACCATCAGTGTAGCAGACCATGACAGTTTGCTTGTTCCAAGTCTGGTCCCCTTTCTTCTGGTAATAGCACTTGGCTCATGTCTTTCAGACAGAACGCACCTCCCTTTTCCCTGGCCACTTCCAAGTGGGGCACACAACACAGCCTGGCCAATCAGACCCAGGGTCACTGGCCCTGGCACAAGTACATAATCTTGGGTGTTCAGTTTAAACCACTGGGAAAGAGATGCTCTCTATCATATAGGGACACTAAGAGGGTAGAAAAAGTGAGAGAGTTTGAGAAAAACATCTGCTTCATTGACTACGTCAAAGCCTTTGTGTGGATCACAAAAAACTGGAAAATTCTTAAAGAGGTGGGAATACCATACTATCTGGCCAGTCTCCTGGGAAATCTGTGAGCAGTTTTCCCAGAAGACAACAGTTAGAACCAGACATAGAACAATGGACTGGTTCAAAATTGGGAAAGGAGCACATCAAGGCTGTATATTGTCACCCTGCTTATTTAACTTATATGCAGGGTGCATCATGTGAAATGCTGGGCTGGATGAAGCACAAGCTGGAATCAAGATTGCCAGGAGAAATATCAATAACCTCAGATATGCAGATGACACCACCCTTATGGCAGAAAGCAAAAAAGAACTAAAAAGCCTCTTGATTAAAGTGAAAGAGGAGAGTGAAAATGTTGGCTTAAAACTCAATATTCAGAAAACTAAGATCATGGCTTCTGGTCCCATTACTTCATAGATGGGGAAATAGATGGGGAAACAATAGAAACAGTGACTTTATTTTGGGGGGCTCCAAAATCACTGCAGATAGTGACTATAGCCATGAAATTAAAAGACACTTGCTCCTTGGAAGAAAAGCTATAACAAACCTAGACAGCATATATTAAAAAGCAGAGATTATTTTGCCAACAAAGGTCCGTCTAGTCAAAGCTATGGTTTTTCCAGTAGTCATTGTATGGATGTGAGAGTTGGACTGTAAAGAAAGCTGAGAGCCAAAGAATTGATGCTTTTGAACTGTGGTGTTGGAGAAGACTCTTGAGAGTCCCTTGGACTGCAAGGAGATCTAACCAGTCCATCCTGAAGGAAATCGGTCCTAGGTGTTCATTGGAAGGACTCATGCTGAAGCTGAAGCTCCAACACTTTGGCCACCTGATGTGAAGAACTGACTCATTGGAAAAGACCCTGATGCTGGGAAAGATTGAAGGCAGGAGGAGAAGGAGAGGAGAAAGGATGAGATAGTTGGGGGGCATCACCAACTCAATGGACATGAGTTTGAGCAAGCTCCAGAAGTTGTTGATGGACAGGGAAGCGTGGTGTGCTGCAGTCCATGCAGTCACAAAGAGTCAGACACGACTCAGTGACTGAACTGAAGAGGGTAGAATGTCAGCCTGGAACAGCTGAGAGCCATCAAGTGGAGAGAGCCTTACTGTCATGAGGCCTTCATTACGGGGAGGAAAGCAGGGGCGAGAGATGGAGAGATGCTGATGCTCATTTGAACATCAGGATCCAGTCCTGCCTGATGCCAGCCCTAACCCTGAGCTAGTGATTGATGAGCCAATTACCTCCTTTGTTTTTTCTTAACTAGCATGAATCAGAGTTCTGCGACTTGTGACTAAAATAGCCCTAATATAACAATCTTGTGTGATAAATATTACCATCTCCAACCTCCTGATGAAAAAAGCTGAAACTCTGACAAATTAGTGAAATTGTTTAAAATTATGCAGTTTCATGGGCTTCTGATGTGGCTCAGAGGTAAAGAATCCACCTACTGGTGCAGGAAATGTAGGAGACGGGTTTGATCCCTGAGTTGGGAAGATCCCCTGGAGGAGGGCATGACAACCCACTTCAGTATTCTTGCCTGGAAAATCCCCATGGACAGAGGAACCTGGCAGGCTATACTCCATAGGATCGCAAAGAGTCAGACTAGACTGAAGCTACTGAGCACACACCCACCACTTTCATAAGTCAAGTAGGGTGTTTTCCTTCCCCCAACCCCTTTCTCTCTCTCACTCACTTTTTATTGAGATTTTTTGAACACAGAACAGGAAGAGATTTTTGTGAGCTAATCCAGCACCCCACAACACACACACACACCCACACACACACACACTCTGGCAGAGACCCTAGACCCTGGGAGTCGTGGAGAGAAGGTGGGGGGAGCAGAATAGTAATGAGACTAAGTAGCTGAAGACAAAAGGAGAAGAAAGATGGAGTGTGGAAGAGAACTGTCATGGTTTTAAAATATTTTGGCGAATTCTTTGACGTGTCTTCTATCAAAAGGTGGAGCCTAACTGCTCCCCACCCACCCTGCCTTTGAATATGGACTGGTGGCAGAAGTGATGGGATGTGATTTCCAGGGCCAGGTCATGAGAGGATACAACTTCCTCCTTGCTCTCTCTCAGATCACTTGGTCTGAGGGGGACTAGCCACCACGTCGTGAGGACACTTGAGCAGCCTCGCCCACAGGGAGAGCAGCCTAACAGCCTGTGAGCCACCTTCAACATCAGATCCTCCAGTCCAAGCTGCTCTCAAACACCTGACCCCCATAGAAACTTTGGGATAATAAATATCTACTTTTAAAATATATATTTATTGTTTGCTTGGCTGCATCAGGTCTCAGTTGTGGCATGTGGGATCTAGTTCCCTAATCAGGGATCAACATGGATCCACTGCATTGGGAGCTCAGAGCTTTAACCACTAGACCATTACAGAAGTCCCATTTATGTTGTCCTAAGCCACTAAGTTATTGGAGTAATTTGTTACACAGCAATTAATAACTAAAACAGGAACTCTCTGATACACACCATCAGGGTGGCCTCTGTGTGGACTGACGGTATCTCCATGGAAATCATAAAAGACAGCTATGCCTCGTCCTCTGAACCCACAGAATATGACATATCTCCCAATGGCAAGGCTTCCTTTCTTCTCTGTAGAACTTTCCAGGCAGAACCCAGAGGCAGCACCAGGGTTGGCATCTGGGTCCTTGTGATGCCAAAGACTGTGCCTCTCCATGAGGCCACATTTCAAAGTCTGGATGTCAAGGAGCTAGAAAAGCAGGAAGGAACAGCTGAGAAACTTAAGATGCTTCTTTTGAATCAGAGACCAAGAATTAGAGGACAGAGTAAGAGGGTGCTTCTCTTATTAATTTAATTATTTAAAACCCATTGGAGGGATCTCTCTGATGGCCCAGTGGCTAAGACTCCAAGCTCCCAATGCAGGGAGCCCAGGTTCGATCACTGGTCATGGAACTAGATCCCACATGCTGCAACTAAGAGTTCACAATGCACGACAAAAACCTGGTGCCGCCAAACAGATAAATTTAAAAAACAATTTAATAAATAAAGAAAGCTGAGTGGAGACGTGATTAGGGTAGAGATCAAGATGAAATCATACTGGATTAGGAAGGGGCTTTGAAATCTAACTAGTCTATCCTTATAGGAGATAGAAAGGGACACACACAGAAGTGGGCGATTTGAATATGGAGGCAAAAATTGGGGTGATGTGTCTACACACAAAAGAATGCCATGACTGCCAGCAACCACTAGAAGCTGGGAGAGAAGCACTCAGCCAATCCTTGCTCAGAACCTCCAGAAGCAACCAACCTTGTCAGTAACTGGATTTTGGACTTCTGCTTCCCCAAAGTGAGAGACTAAATTTCTATTGTTTCAAACCAAAAATTAACCAAAAAAAAAAAAAAAACCCTACCAATGATATTAAATAAATAGTAAGGCAATAACAGACACAGTTTCAAAATGGCCTTAGTGGATTAAGATATCCCCTGATGTCATTCATTCTCCATAAATGTATGCTGATCACCTGGTTAGTGCCAGGGCCATGTCTGGACCATACGCACAGGAAATGTTACATCAGAGCCAGGGGCCAAATGAACACCTCAGTCAGCCCAAGGTCACTGGCATATGGAGGGCAGGGTTGTGTACAGGACCTAGAAAGACCCTCTGCAGCAGGTGGACTGAGCAAGCTGGGTAGAAAGTTGGAAAGGTAAGAGGGTGGAAATTTCTGGCAGGCACACAGATGCAGCCCCAGGTGGCGCGCTTTGGGCTGGTGCAACATGTGGGTAGAAAAACAGAGGGACAGGCGGCACATTAACTTTTGTCCTATGGCACCTGCCTCCACATTCTGATGTTTAAGATCTCATTCAGAAGTGCCTCCTCTGAAGCTCCCAGATACACTCTGTTTGAGCCAGGCTTGTCTCCCAAAGTGATGTGGTAGTTCCGGCCCCACGCTAGTATTCTTCCTGATACCCCTGAAAAATACCTAGTTCTTCTCTTCCTAGAAAATTCTTACAAATTTTCTCAAAAAGTTCTTTCTCCTGTGAAGAAAAGAGAACCCTCCTACACTGTTGATAGGAATGTAAATTGGTACAGCCACCATGGAAAATGGTATGAAGTTTCCTTTAAAAATTAAAAATAAATTTGCCATATGATCCAGTTCACTCCTGGGCAAATATCTAGACAAAACTCTTATTCAAAAAGACACATGCATCTCAATGTTCATAGCAGCACTACTTACTATAGCCAAGAAATGGAAGCAACCTAAGTGAACATCAACAGATGAATGGATAAAGATGTGAGATATATATATATATAAAACAAGGATATCCAACCAGTCCATTCTAAAGGAGATCAGTCCTGGGTGCTCATTGGAAGGACTGAGCGACTGAACTAAACTGATACACACACACACACAATGGAATATAACTCAGCCATTAAAAAGAACAAAATATTGCCATCTAGAGCAACACGGATGGACCTAGAGATTGTCATATTAAGTGAGGTAAATCAGACAGAAAGAGAAAAATATATGATATCAATTATATGTAGAAGCTAAAAAAAATTATGTAAATGAACTTATTTATAAAACAGAATCAGATTCACGGACACAGAAAAAACAAACTTCTGGTTACCAAAGGGGGGAGGAATAAGTTAGGAATTAGCAGATACACACTCAGTTCAGTTTAGTTCAGTCACTCAGTCATGTCCGACTCTTTGCGACCCCATGAATTGCAGCATGCCAGGCCTCCCTGTCCATCACCAACTCCCGGAGTTCACTCAAACTCATGTCCATTGAGTCAGTGATGCCATCCAGCCATCTCATCCTCTGTCGTCCCCTTCTTCTCCTGCCCCCAATCCCTCCCAGCATCAGAGTCTTTTCCAATGAGTCAACTCTTCACATGAGGTGGCCAGAGTATTGGAGTTTCAGCTTTAGCATCAGTCCTTCCAATGAACACCCAAGACTGATCTCCTTTAGAATGGACTGGTTGGATCTCCTTGCAGTCCAAGGGACTCTGAAGAGTCTTCTCCAACACCACAGTCCAAAAGCATCAATTCTTCAACACTCAGCTTTCTTCACAGTCCAACTCTCACATCCATACATGACCACTGGAAAAATCATAGCCTTAACTAGACCGACCTTTGTTGGCAAAGTAATGTCTCCGCTTTTGAATATGCTATCTAGGTTAGTCATAACTTTCCTTCCAAGGAGTAAGTGTGTTTTAATTTCATGGCTGCAATCACCATCTGCAGTGATTTTGGAGCCCCCCAAAATAAAGTCTGACACTGTTTCCACTGTTTCCCCATCTATATACACATTACTGTATATAAAATAGATAAACAACAAGAACTTACTGTATAGCACAGGGAATTATTATATATTCAATATCTTGAAATAAACTATAATGGAAAAGAATCTGAAAAGAATCATGAATCAAAGAATCTGAATCAATTTGCTCTACACCAAAATTAACACAAAATCAACTATGTTGTTGCCATTTAATCACTAAGTCATGTCTGAGTCTTTTGTGAGAGAATGGACTCTTTTGCAACCCCCTGGACTGTAGTTCCCCAGGCTCATCTGTCCATGGGATTTCCTAGGCAAGAACACTTTGCAACCACTGACCCAGGGACTGAACCCGGGTCTCCCATATTGTAAGCAGTTTCTTTACTGTCTGAGCCACCAGGGAAGTTGGAGGAGGGAGGGACTTCTTTTTTGTTTGTTTGTTTGTTTTTTAAATTGAAGTAGGGCTTCCCATGGCTTCACAGTGAAGAATCAGCCTGCCAATTCAGGAGACACGGCTTAGATCCCTGGGTTGGGAAGATCCCCTGGACAAGGAAATGGCAACACACTCAGTATGCTTGCCTCAAAAACTCCATGGACCGAGGAGCCTGGAGGGTTACAGTCCATGAGGTCATAAAGAGTTGGACACAACTGAGTGACTAACACTCTTCCAAGACGTCTTTGACTCTTCCCTAAGAATTCCAATCAATTTTGATTGGTTTGGTGCTGCTGTGACCTTGGCAGGGAAGGGCCAGTCAGGCTGCCCTTCTCAGAGCTCTCTCTTGGCCTCCGTCAGGCTTCCTCCAACCAGGTGAGACCCAGTCTCTTGTCATTCTCCTCGCTCTCCTCACTTCACCCTGTGTTCTCTGAGTGACTAGGCTGTGCAAGCACGTTAATGAATAGACTTAACTTCACACACTGTGGTTATCAGCCCGACCTAGACTACACTTTCATTTATGGCTCTTCTAAGAAGACCTCCAGATTATGTTAAGAAATGTTCCTGCCACGCAGCAGTTGGTGGGGACCTTTGGCCAACAAAATAAGGCCACGTCTGAGAGGTTGCTGCTCTTCAGGTGAAGTGGGCATTGTAGCGTCTAATTGAGGGTATAAAGATAATGCCTGGGGATGTCTTAAGAAACTCTGCTGTTTTGTACTTTGGAACTCTTACAATTTTATAACCCCTAAATGATAACCCTCAAAGTTGCTGTAATCACTACAGACTTTTTCTCCCAGCCCTACTTATTCTTCAAGAATCAGCTAAAGCCCCTGCTTAAGCAAGACACCTTTCACATTAACCCTGGGTGACTTCTCTCCTGACTAACATTGGGTCATTGTTAAATTCCACTCTTTTGGTTAACCATAAACTCAATTAAAAAAATTTTTAGATCAAACAATAAAAAACTGAAATCACTGTATGTGTAATCTAAAAAACAACACAAACAAATGAATATAACAAAACAGATTTGTAAAGAAAAACTAGTGGTTACTAGTGAGAAGAGGGGTGGGGAAGGGGCAAGATGGAGAAAAGGATTAAGAGGTATAAACTACTAGGTAAAAAGTAAATGAAATACAGCACAGAGAATATAGCCAATATTTTGTAATAACTTTAAATAGAGTATAATCTATAAAAATTGAATCACTATGTTTTACATCTGAAACTAATACAACATTGTAAATAATATAATTTGATTGAAAAACCCTGAAATTGTAAAATAGTTTAAAATGAATAATTAAAAAAACTATGGGAGAAAATTGCAAGTCACATATATGGGAGAAAATATTTGCAAAGAACTCATATAAAAATATGTTAATGTTCTGAACTCAACAGTAAGAAACCAAAAAATCCAATTAGAAAGTAAATAAAAGAATAGATACTTTACTAATAAAGGCATAAGGAAAGCAAATAAATACATTAAAGATGTTTACCTCATTAGCCATTGGAAAAATGCAAATTATTAATAAATCACAATAATATATCATGACTTACTTGTTAAATGGCTTTAATTTAAAATTTGATAATATCAAGTGTTGACAAAGATACAGCAATAGTAGATAATTCATATGTTTTTTATGGAGATAAGAAATGGTAGTGCCACTGTGAAAAAATCAGTCTGGAAATTTATTTAAAGTTTAAACATATACTTATTATACAGCTCAGCAATCTCAATACAGGGTATTTTCCCCAGAGAAATAAAACCTTATATACATACAAAAAAACCTGTGCATGAATGTTCATAAATGTTTCATTTGTAACACCTGAAAATGAAAAAATTCCAAATTTCCTTTTAACAGATGAAATGTTAAACAAACCGTGGCATATCCATGCAATTGAATGAAACTGAAAGTTAGTCACTCAGTCATGTCTGACTCTTTGGGACCCCATGGACTGTAGCCCACCAGGCTCCTCTGTCCATGGGATTCTCCAGGCAAGAATACTGGAGTGGGTTGCCATTCCCTTCTCTGGGGGATCTTCCTGACCCACATATCAAACCCAGGTATCCTGCATTGCAGGCAGATTCTATACCACTGAACCACCAATAGAATACTACTCAGCAATTAAATAAACAACATATTGATTCTTAACAATAATTTGGATGGATCTTAGGGCATTAAGCAAAGTGGTGGTTTAGTTGCTCAGTAGTGTCTGATTCTTATAGACTCGATGGACTGTAGCCCATCAGGCTCCTCTGTCTGTAGGATTTTCCAGGCAAGAATACTTGAGTGGGTTACCATTTCCTTCTCCAGACCCAGGGATTGAACCCACGTCTCTTGTGTCTCCTGCATTGGAAGGCGTGTTCTTTACCAACTGAGCTAGGAAAGAAGCCCTTAAGCAAATGGGAAAAAGCCAGTTTCCCATACTGCATGCCGTAAGTTAAGTTGCATACTGTAAGACATTACATAAATGACAAAATTATAGATGGAGGACACATCAGTGGTTGTCAGAAGTTAGGAAATGAGCAGGAAGATGTGACTACAAAGGGGCAGGATGAGGAAGTTCTTTTGTGGGAAAGAAATCCTGTGTTTGATTGTGGTGGTGGTTTTGCTCTTCAGTCACTAAGGCATGTCGATTCCTGTGACCCCATGGACTGTAGCACACCAGGCTTCCCTGTCCTTCACTGTCTCCTGGATTTTGCTCAAAGTCATGTCTATTGAGCCGGTGATGTTATCTAACCATCTCATCCTCTCTGCTCTCTTCTCCTTTTGCTTTCAATCTTTCCCAGCATCAGGGTCTTTTCCAGGGACTTGTCTCTTCACATCAGGTGGCCAAAGTATTAGAGCTTCAGCTATGAATCTATATATGTGATTCAATGGGCCTCACTGGTGGTTCAGCGGTAAAGAATCCATCTGCCAGGGCAGGAGCTGTAGGAGGCTAGAGTTCGATCCCTGGGCTGGGAAGATCCCTTGGAGAAAGACATGGTAAACCACTGCAGTACCCCTGCCTGGAGAATCTCACATACAGAGGAGCCTGGTGGGCTAGAGTCCACAGAGTCACAAAGAGTCGGACATGACTGCGACTGAACATGCGTGCACATACACAAAGACATACAAAAACTGAGGGCATGCAAAAAAAATGGTGAAACCTGAATAAGTTCTGTAGTCAATTGTATTAATGGTGCCAGATAATTTCTTGGTTTTGATAATGTTCTATAATTATAGAAGATACCGCCACTGAAGGAAGCTAGAGGGTGGTTATATAGGACCTTGCCATACTCATTTTGCAATTTCTTCTAAGTCTATAATCATATCAAAATAAAAAGCTTTAAAAATAACACTACTTATAAAATCATAAGGGATATGATTAAAACAGGGCTCAGAGGAAATATTCATATCCTTAAGCAATTAATACTCAACAAAGAAATTATGAAAATAATTAAATTATGAATTTGATAGTTAAAAAAAGCAGTAAAATAAGCATAAAAATAATAGGAAGAAGGAATTGATAAAGCAAAAAGCAGATGTTACTGGCACCGAAGACAGAACAAGAACAAACTTGAGTGTTGGATCTTTAAAATTAAAATATAGAAACCACTGTGAAGTGAAGTGAAAGTCCCTCAGTCATGTCTGACTCTTTGCAACCCCATGGACTGTACAGTCCATGGAATTCTCCAGGCCAGAATACTAGCGTGGGTAACTATTCCCTTCTCCAGGGGATCTTCCCAACCCAGGGATCAAACCCATGTCTCCACATTGCAGGCAGATTCTTTACCAGTCAAGCTACCAGAGAAGACAAGAATTCTGGAGTGGGTAGCCTATCCCTTCTCCAGCAGATCTTCCTGACCCAGGAATTGAACCAGGGTCTCCTGCATTGCAGGCAGATTCTTTACCAGCTGAGCTACTAGGGAAGCCCCAGAGAAACCACTAACCAACCAAATTTTTGAAAAAATAAGAAACCATAGTACACAGAATTAAACTTGGAATGAAGAAATAGCCACTGATACAAGGAAATAAAAGTAAGTAATTTCAAGAAGATCTAACCAGTCCATTCTAAAGGAGATCAGCCCTGGGTGTACTTTGGAAGGAATGATGCTAAACCTGAAACTCTAGTACTTTGGCCACTTCATGCGAAGAGTTGACTCATTGGAAAAGACTCTGATGCTGGGAGGGATTGGGGGCAGGAGGAAAAGGGGACCACAGAGGATGAGATGGCTGGATGGCATCACTGACTCGATGGATGTGAGTTTGAGTGAACTCCGGGAGATGGTGATGACAGGGAGGCCTGGTGTGCTGCGATTCATGGGGTCGCAAAGAGTTGGACACGACTGAGCGACTGAAATGAACTGAACTGAATTTCAAGAAATGGGAGCTTTTCAAGTAAAATATTTTTCAAAAATCAAAACTGACCTTAGGATAGACAGAAAATCTAAAGAGATCTTTAAATTACCTAGTTGAAACTGAGTAAGTTGTCAAAGAACTACCCTTCACAAAAGCACCAGACCCATAAGGTTTCAAAGGCAGATGTTACTAAATCCTAAAGGAATAAATAATGCCACTTTGTTTATTTTTCTTTCAAATTTTCATGGTATTTTTATGAATATACTTATTCCTTTTTTTCCTTTGTACTCTCATTCCCTGTATACCATAAGCTACCATTTTAGTAAGTATAGTGTTGGCATATTTTTGCAAGATATGCTTTGTTTTGTGATGCTGTATATTTTTAAAATTTATGTAAATGGTATTTTGTTATATATGGCTCGTGCTTCTGAAATTGTAAGCAGTGTCTCCTTGCCCTTAGGTTCAAAAACAGTCCCCTACATTTTCTTTCAAAAATGTTACAGTTTTACTATTCCCATTGAGGTCTTTAATTCACTTAGAATGCAGGTTTGCATGGGCTATCAGGGAGATACATGGTTTTATTTTTCGCTGTATATTGAATCGGTTTGCTCACTCTTTGGCCCTTTCCCATTGATCTGTGGTGTCAATTCTATGGCATATTGACCTCCTGTGCACACAGGGCTCTTTCTCTCAGTTCTCTATTCTGCTCCTTCTGTCTGTGTGTACTTGTGGTAACACTATAGTGCATTTATTACTTTAGTGTTGTAGTATCTCTTAGCATTGTTAGCACAAATCCCCATCTTTCAATCTTCTTAGACTAAGCTATTCATGGGCCTTTATTCCTCAATATAAATTTCAGAGCAATTTTATCATGTTCCCCCACCAAAAATTTCCACCTAGAATTTTGTTCGGGTATACACCAGATTTATAGATGAATTTGTGGGGGAATAGAGGCCTTCGGGGGAGAAGGCAATGGCACCCCACTCCAGTACTCTTGCCTGGAAAATCTCATGGATGGAGGAGCCTGGTAGGCTGCAGTCCATGGGGTCGCTAAGAGTCAGACACAACTGAGCGACTTCACTTTCACTTTTCATTTTCATGCATTGGAGAAGGAAATGGCAACCCACTCCAGTGTTCTTGCCTGGAGAATCCCAGGGACAGGGGAGCCTGGTGGGCTGCCGTCTATGGGGTCGCACAGAGTTGGACACGACTGAAGTGACTTAGCAGCAGCAGCAGCAGAGGCCTTCAGAATGCTAAATTATCTGATCCAACAGTATAACACATCTCCACTTTTATTCAATTATCTATGTGACCTTTAACTGAGGTTTTTAAGATTTCTCCAAAGAGATTGTGTATGTTTTCATTTTTTCATTTTTCTTTCATTTTTCATTTTTCTCGTATTCTTTGTAGATTTCTTACCCTTATAAATAATTTCTCCTTTTTTATTATATTTTCTAGTAAATTATGGCTGACATAAAGCCATGCTATTGATTTTTGTTGTTTCCTCTTATATCTAACCAAGTTTCTGGAGTCTTTTATCAGTTCTAACAGATTGTGTGCTGATACTGACTTTTCCTGGGTAAATGATTATATCACCTCAAATAATGACAGTTCTAAGTCTTCCAATCCCTATACTGCTTATATAAAGCAGTCAAGAGCAGAGAGAAAAAGAGGAAAAGCTTCCAAATTCATTTTTACGAACTAGTGCAATATTTATACCCAAAGCAGACAAGATAGTCTAAACAGAGAAAACTACATATTAGCCTAATTCATAAATATCTGTGTGAAAGTGAAAGTGAAGTCACTCAGTCGTGTCCGACTCTTTGTGACCCCATGGACTGTAGCCTACCAAGCTCCTCTGTCCATGGGATTCTCCAGGCAAGATTACTGGTGTGGGTTGCCATTTCCTTCTCCAGGGGATCTTCCTGACCCAGAGATTGAACCTGGGTTTCCCGCTTTGGAGGCAGACGCTTTAACCTCTGAGCCATCTGTGTAGACATCCTAAATAAAAATAACCAAAATGTACTTTAAAAGAACAAGTCACCAAGAAAAATGGTGTTAATTCCTACAGTGTAAAGAAGATTAAATGTTATTTACCATGTTAACATGTCAAAGGAGAAATTTATATGACCATCCTTTTGGATGTGGAACATCCAATTCTAACCTAAAAATGAAAGTTTAGTAAAATAAACATGGATGACTGACTTAGGTTAAAAACTGATCAGTCCTATTGGCAAGACATTAAAAACATTTCTATTAAAAAGTCAAGAATAAGCTATAGATACCACTAATATTTTCCTCGAAGGATTAGATATTGCTGTCAGACAATCAAAATGAGTAAAGGTGTAAATTGGAGTCGTGTCCAATAAGAGTCATGTCCAACTCTTTGCGACCCCATGGGCTATAGCCCGCCAGGCTCCTCTGTCCATGAAATTTTCCAGACAGGAATACTGTAATGGGTTGTCATTTTAGGGGATCTTCCCAACCCAGGGATCGAACTGTTCCTCTTGCATCTCCCGCAATGGCAGGTGGATTCTTTACCACTAGCACCACATATAGATGATATTATATTCAGGAAAATACAAGAATACAAGCAAATCAACTGAACAACTATTACAGATAATAAGAGAATTCAAAAAGACCACAAAATATGCCCATAAATAGCTTTTCTATATATGAACAAGAATTAGAAAATACAGAGGGAAAAAAAAATTCCTTTTACAGTGGTAACAACTGACAAAATGTTTAGAAGTAATTACCAAAAATGAGAAAGATATATTTACAACAAACTTTAAATTCAGTCTTCATATAAAATAAGATTTGAATTAATAAAAAGTTCTACCCTGTTCTTACATAGGAGAACCCAACATTATAAAAATGTCCTTTCTTCCTAGATTAATACATAAATGGAATATGAAAAGTTTCTCATTTTTTATAAAAAAATGGAATTTTAAATTAGTGAGGAAATGACTTGAAATGGTGTTAGATAATCAGTCACATATTTGGAAAAATAAGTAAGCTGAATCAAAGTTTGTAAGCTAAAACTGAACGTGTAAAGGTTTTAGAAGTTACAAGAACTTTTGTTTGTATTTTTAAAATTAATCTTAGGGTAGGGAAAGCCATTCTAAAACACAAACTTCAGAACCAATGAAGTAAAAGTTTGATACTTATAAATTAAAATGTCTGCACAAAACTTTCAGTTTAAAAATTGGGATTGAATAGACAGATTTATCACTGTTTTTTCCAAAATTTCACTTAAGTGACAAAGTGTTGAAGAAAACATATTTTAAAGAAGAAGAAATCATGACCCTCATACAATGTATACACTTGGCAGAGATTTTATTTAAGTTCCTAATTAATGAGGGAACCAGTAAGAGGCCACATTTCTTACAGTGGAGGCTTTAACTTACAGGTTTATATTCCCCACCTAACAGAATCTATTCATTTTTGCCACATTCAGGAGTCATTTGCATAGTTATAGACTGGAAACATTTGCCCTATTATTATTTTTTTAAGATTTTTTGATGTAGATCATTTTTAGAGGTTTTTTTAAAAATCGAATTTATTACAACACTGCTTCTGTTTTATGTTTTCGGGTTTGGGGCCACAAAGCATGTGAGATCTTAACTCTCCGACCAGGGATCGAATCCTCACTCCCTGCATTAGAAGGCAAAGTCTTAACCAGTCCTAGCCAGGGAAGTTCCTGCGTTGCTCTTAGTTCTAACTTCTATACCTGAAGTGTTGGAAAATAGCCTAGCCAAAGACAACCAAGGATAATTTGGATGGCTAGGCTAGACAGGACACTTAATAATACTGTTTTGCCCATTTCAAAGACTTTTACAATTTTCCTGATACTCTCCCCTACTTGTAATCATAATAATCTGAAGAAAGATTATTCCTGATGACAAATAACAGTCTTCTCATGATGTTTGACCTGATTATTTACATAGGTGCTAGAGGAGTGTTCATATAGGTCTCTAAATTTGCTGTGTGGTATCTAGAGTAGTCTGACAAGAAGGAGACACAGATACAATCTCTGCATTGGGAAGATTCCCCTGGAGAAGGAAATGGCAACCCACTCCAGTATTCTTGCCTGGGAAATCCCATGGAACAGAAGAGCCTAGTGGGCTACAGTCCATGGGGTCACAAAGAGTCAGACATGACTTAGCAACTAAAGAACAACCAACAATATCTAGAGCAAAGCAAGTTCTATCTGAAAGTCTTCATAAGGCAACTTAGATGAACTTTTAAAAACATCTATTATTTGCCATCCCATGGCTAAGAAACTCTCTACTAGATTTTACTTGCAAAGTTCAATGACTCTCTTTTCTCAAGGTTCCTAAAATAACTTGGGTTTCTTCCCCCAAGGGAAGTCACCTTCCTTACTACCTGTGAGTCTGGACCCTGTAAACAAAGCACTCAGACCTGTTTTCCTGGGAGGCCATAATAGGCAAGGTCTCTTTAAGTACTACCAGACTTTGTTCCTTAAGAATGACTTGTCATGCCTGATTAAAAGAGCATTGTACTCAAATATAGTACTGCAGGAGGACCTTGGATGTTTAATCAATTTGTTTAATTATGTTCTCATATAAAGAAAGAGTCTTATTAAACATACACAAATAACTGTATTGCCATGAAAAGGAGACTCAGAAAGAGTTTCTGAATTAGTTGGTAAATTAGATATCACTTTTAAATGTTTCATTTTAGTTTAAAAAAGCAGAGTCTGGCTCAGACAGTAAAGCGTCTGCCTGCAATGCGGGAGACCCGGGTTTGATCCCTGGGTTGGGAAGATCTCCTGGAGAAGGAAATGGCAACCTACTCCAGTATTCTTGCCTAGAGAATCCCATGGACGGAGGATCCTGGTAGGCTACAGTCCATGGGGTCGCAAAGAGTCGCACACGACTGAGCGACTTCACTCACTCACTCAACAAATTGCTATAGGCTACAGGGAGCATGAGAAGACACAGAAAGGGCATCCTTATAGATCTGGAAAATATATAGATTTGGAAAAATTCAAATGACATCAGCAATATTCCAAACAAATAACCACAATAAAATGTTGCACATCAGCTCATTCAGTTCTACATAATTAATTCTTGTTCCACTGGATCTTGGGTTAGTAGTCTCATGAAGCCATCTGTTTCCCAGTGAAAAGAGTTCTGGAAATCCCAAATCACTCCCCTGATATGGTCTGAAAGTTGCCTAAGTGATACCAGCTCAGATGCTTCTATCCAAGACTTGATATTTTGAAAGGTCAATATTTTGCAGTACCTGTTTTCACAAGGCTCTGAGATTTTCCTTGTTTGTTGAAGACACAAACTCTGGCCTGTTGCTTATAAAAGAGACTTCAGCAAGAGTTAGAGTAAAACACAAGCTATTTATAAAAGACAAAGTTATAGTTTTTTTGTCATTGAAAAATCTCAAGCGTAGAAGGACTGATAAGAGTTTGTAATAAACAAAAGAATAATACAACTGGGACTTCCCTGATGGTCCAGTGGCTAAGACTCCATGCTCCCAATGTAGGCGACCTGGTTCAATTCCAGGTCAGGCAATTAGAGCCCACGTGCTGCAACTAAAGATCCTGCATGCTGCAACTAAGGCCCAGTGCAGCCAAATATATAAATAAATATTTTTAAGAAAAGAATAATACAACTGACAAGGACATTTGGGTGTTTGGTTGGTGGCATGCAAAACAAAGATAATAAACCCATTCTCCAAGAAAACATTTTAAGTAAATACATCTTAGCTCAACGATAAAGTCTGTTTTCTAAGAGGCTAGTGAATGCTGCATCTGATTTATAAAATTGGATTTTATAGGGGAAAATATCTTGAGAGATGACACACAATAATCCTTTGATATACTATATAATGTTCTTAGACTGTTGAGTAAAGAGATTCCATAAACTTGAAAGGGCTTAGACTCCTATACAGCTGTAAAACTTCAAGATTATGTCTGATGTGCTTTGAGAACCACTGGCTTAAACATTACTCGGTTTGAAGTCTTTTTAAAAAGAAAAAAGACTGGCAATCAATATGCTAAATAATAATTGAAATATATTGTTGTCAATATTATCAGGTATTGATAACACTACCAAGATTCAGATAAATAGAGGGAAATTCAACAGAACAATTTTATAAGACCTTCAATCAGTATTTTCCCTGAAATTAAAACATACAGAAAGTGAGGCATTGAAAAATCTCCTGGAGCATCCCATAAAGCATAACATTTCTGAAATGCTTTTATTAATAATACCTTACTTACAAAATTTAACTCAGGGAGGGGTGAGCATCTCTTCTGATTTAACTCTTTCCACACAACTCTCCAAACCTGATTATTTCTAGCATCCCTTTTTATAAGGTAAAAGGACAAAATTTTGTGAGTTTCTTCTAGGAATCCTATGGGAAATCTCAAAGGCTGCTTTAGGTGTGTAAGATATCTGGCAATTTTTATTATCTTCTATTTTTCAGACCTGATTTTTAAAAGGCAGAAATCAAGAGCTGTCAAAGGAGATTTGGACACTAGATTAAGACATTAATGAGTACCTGAGAAACAATACTTGGTTGCTTATGAATCAAAGGAACAATAAAACATTTTAAAATAAACAAGAACCTTAACACTTTCATAATTGAGGAATCTTTTTCTTTCTCCTCTTTTTTTGTAATTAAGAGTATAAAGTAAAATTATTCAGGTTAATCACAGAATCTGTGCTTTCTAGGTAGATTATACAGAGAATATATAAAGTAGCCAGTCATCCTGATTTCCCCAAGACTGTCCTGGTTTTAGCACAGAAAACTGCATATCTCCAGAAACCCCACTGTCCCAGGCCAATCAGAAAGGCGGGTCACCCCAGAAAGAATAACCATTCAAACTGCAAATGAAAACATTAATTGGAAAACCAATGGAGCAAATCCATCAAGACTCAGAACTTTGCAAACATTTTAACACATTTTGTAGCTTGTGAGATTTAGTATTATAAATCAAGACAAGTAAAATTTACTTGTTTGATTCAGGACAAATCCAAGTTTTATCTTTTTTATGCTCTTTTATACTCACCAAGCCTGATTACCTCTAGCATCTCTTTTATTCCAACACTGATTTCAAGGGGTCCACATGTTCAAAACTAATTTCATAATAGTATTTAAAGGCTATTTCAGTTAGCATGCTATACATTCATCATTGCTATCTTCAAGTGGATAAATGAATATCTTAAGTCTTTCTCAGTTTTGGTTTTTAATAAACATAACTAGCTATAAACACATAAATAAAAGTGTTTTGTGCCCTCAATAGGCACAAAGTGGTTTAAAAAACAAAAATCTCAAGAACCACTGCTTATGGAAAAGCAAAACCATACTCTCAGTCATATTTCTGTCATTATTGCAGTTGTAACCATTCATATTAATTATAACTTTTCACTAAAGTAATTAACTTCCATTTCACAGAGAAAATAATTGAGTGTTCTGTCATACTGAACCATTTTAGCAGATTAGCAAAGTTTATAGTACATTTTTTCCAGTCACATGCATTCCTGTGTGGCAAAAAATAAGCACATTCATTAACATGACTCATGTCTATAGCTTCTCTTACAGCACATACAAATATGCAAAATTATGCTTTGTAATCAGTGTGTTAGTATTCTAGGCTCTTAGAAAGTACCTAGATATCCATCAATTACATAATTTATTTAATTTAATATTAGCTTAAAATTTTAAGTTACCGAGAGATCCTGGAAATGATCTTCAAGCTGACATTCTACAGAACACAATTACTGCTGAAATTGTTTATCAGAATCATGATTAGATGGAGCTGGACATAAATTTACATTTTCCATCCTCAAACATTATGGAGGAGTCACGTGAGCTAATTCAATCAACAAACCTGTAATCATTTGGGGAAAATATACCCAATTAGAAATAAGTGTTTGCTAAATTACAGCTGACACTTGAACAGTGGGAGGGTTAGAAGCACCCACCCTCCAAGCAACTGAAAATGCCCATATAACTTTACAATCAGCCCTTCCTGTGCACAGTTCACTATCTGCAGAGTCAACTATGGATCCTGTAACGAAAAAGATTATTTAGCAAAAAGTCTGTGTATAACTGGACCACTCGGCTCAAACCCGTGTTGTTCAAGGATCAACCAGATACTTAACAGTGATAACTCAGAGAAGAAAACAAAGTTGTTTTTATTAATACACATTAGTCAACTGACCTTGTTTGCAAACATTTACTTTAATTATGTGAATTTGGATTCTTAAAAAAGGTTTCTGAGTGAGCTGCACAAAGAACAATTTTTAGCACATTTAAAGTGTTAGAAGTTTAATTATCCTATTTTTCAGGACTTTATATAAGCACTTATTTATTCCATAAACCAATCAGAATAAAGCTCCTTTCACTTAAAAGAATTTATAATCTAATTAATTTATACCCTCCAGAAACAGGAAAGTATACACAAGCACATTGAGAGGTAAAGTTCTTTCTAAATTATAGACAGAGAGCTTACAGCTTCAGTTTTACGACTTGTCACACAAGTTAAATGACACAGACGCGAAATTAAAGAAACTTTTTGTAACATTTTGTTTATCAAAAACAACTGCTCTCTTTCTTAGTGGGCATGAATTTTTTAATTTGTATTCAAACACATGAGAAAACAAATAAATGGCCAGATTCTCTGTTATCTCTCACCCAGCAGAAGGATATCCATCATTCATCTACAGAAATCACCAAATGGTCAGACCATTAAGCCAAGTTCCCAGTCATTGCTATTGGCAATAAGGTATAATTTATAGGCTCTAAGTGAAACAAAACCAAAATACAAAATTAATTGAGAGGGAAAAAAATCTGAGAGAATACAGAGCTGGAAAGGTTAAAATTCTATTGACATTTGGGATTCACCTCTAGGAGCCAAGAAGGAAATATGCTCTGGCTGAAGCTGTCCATGAAGGATACTCTGGGCACAAAGCCTGGGTGACTCTGTCAAGGTGAATCGATTGTGTGTCTGAGCAGCAACTCGAAAATTGTTAAAATACGGTTTTTTAAAAACATGAAATCATAGCTCTCATATAAATATACAATGAACACTTAAATTAACTCATTAACTAATGAGGCAACCAATAAGATATTGCAACTGGTTCAAATGAAGATGTGACTTACAGAGATTTGTAATCTCTACTGGACTATATACATATATAATATACATATTTATACTAGACTGTTCAGGTATGACCTAAATCAAATCCCTTATGACTATACAGTGGAAGTGAGAAATAGATTTAAGGGACTAGATATGATAGACAGAGTGCCGGATGAACTGTGGATGGAGGTATGTGACATTGTACAGGAGACAGGAATCAAGAACATCCCCAAGAAAAAGAAATGCAAAAAAGCAAAATGGCTGTCTGAGGAGGCCTTACAAATAGCTGTGAAAAGAAGAGAAGCAAAAAGCAAAGGAGAAAAGGAAAGATATAAGCATCTGAATGCAGAGTTCCAAAGAATAGCAAGGAAAGATAAGAAAACCTTCCTCGGAGATCAATGCAAAGAAATAGAGAAAAACAACAGAATGAGAAAGACTAGAGATCTCTTCAAGAAAATTAGAGATACCAAGGGAACATTTCATATAAAGATGGGCTCAATAAAGGACAGAAATGGTAGGGACCTAACAGAAGCAGAAGATATTAAGAAGAGGTGGCAAGAATACACAGGAGAACTGAACAAAAAAGATCTTCACGACCCAGATAATCATGATGGTGTGATCACTGACCTAGAGCCAGACAAAGCTAGTGGAGGTGATGGAATTCCAGTTGAGCTATTTCAAATACTGAAAGATGACCCTGTGAAAGTGCCACACTCAATATGCCAGCAAATTCGGAAAACTCAGCAGTGGCCACAGGACTGGAAAAGGTCAGTTTTCATTCCAATCCCAAAGAAAGGCAATGCCAAAGAATGCTCATACTACCACACAATTGCACTCATCTCACATGTTAGTAAAGTAATGCTCAAAATTCTCCAAGCCAGGCTTCAGGAATACGTGAACCATGAACTCCCTGATGTTCAAGCTGGTTTTAGAAAAGGCAGAGGAACCAGAGATCAAATTGCCAACATCCGCTGGATCGTGGAAAAAGCAAGAGAGTTCCAGAAAAACATCTGTTTCTGCTTTATTGACTATGCCAAAGCCTTTGACTATGTGAATCACAATAAACTATGGAAAATTCTGAAAGAGATGGGAATACCAGACCACCTGATCTGCCTCTTGAGAAACCTATATGCAGGTCAGGAAGCAACAGTTAGATCTGGACATGGAACAACAGACTGGTTCCAAATAGGAAAAGGAGTACGTCAAGTCTGTATATTGTCACCCTTCTTATTTAACTTCTATGCAGAGTACATCATGAGAAATGCTGGGCTGGAAAAAGCACAAGCTGGAATCAAGATTGCCAGGAGAAATATCAATCACCTCAGATATGCAGATGACACCACCCTTATGGCAGAAAGTGAAGAGGAACTAAAGAGCCTCCTGATGAAAGTGAAAGAGGAGAGTGAAAAAGTTGGCTTAAAGCTCAACATTCAGAAAACGAAGATCATGGCATCTGGTCCCATCACTTCATGGCAAATAGATGGGGAAACAGTGGAAACAGTGGCTGACTTAATTTTTCTGGGCTCCAAAATCACTACAGATGGTGACTGCAGCTATGAAGTTAAAAGACGCTTACTCCTTGGAAGGAAAGTTATGACCAATCTAGATAGCATATTCAAAAGCAGAGACATTACTTTGCCAACAAAGGTCCATCTAGTCAAGGCTATGGTTTTCCCAGTGCTCATGTATGGATGTGAGATTTGAACTATAAAGAGAGCTGAGCGCCGAAGAATTGATGCTTTTGAACTATGGTGTTGGAGAAGACTGTTGAGAGTCCCTTGGACTGTAAGGAGATCCAACCAGTCCATCCTAAAGGAGATCAGTCCTGGGTGTTGATTGGAAGGACTGATGTTGGAACCTGATGCAAAGAGCTGATTCATTGGAAAAGACCCTGATGCTGGGAAAGATTGAGGGCGAGAGGAGAAGGGAATGACAAAGGATGAGATGGTTGGATGGCATCACTGTCTCAATGGACATGGGTTTGGGTGGACTCTGGGAGTTGGTGATGGACAGGGAGGCCTGGTGTGCTGCGGTTCATGGGGTCGCAAAGAGTCGGACATGACTGAGCGACTGAATTGAACTGACTGATATCATATGTATGTATGCATATATATATATAGAGAGAGAGAGCAAATGGAGGACATGAATATACACATGGGAAGGGAAGGAAGAGCTGGTATGAGTGTTATATCTTCACCATTCATTGACAGAAGTCAACAAAAAATGTTTAAAATTGATATAATTTTAAAAGTGATATAATTTTTTTTTAGAACTGCAGAGGCAAGGGCCAGCAAACAACTAAAACAATGAAAAGTCATTAAAAATAATTCCTACTTTCTTCTGGAAAGTAGGAATTTAGTAAGTAGGAATGGGATAAAAGACTTCTACACTTAAAAAAGGTTTTATTGAGATATAGTTGGTGTATTGATACAATATTATGTAAGTTTCAGATGTACAACACAATGATTCACAATTTTTAAAGGTTATACTTCATTTATAGTTATTATTAAATATTGGCTATATTCCCTGTGCTGTATAGCATCACTGTAGCTTGTTTTATACATAGTAGTATAGTAGACCTCTTGATAGTAGTACCTCTTAATTCCCTACCCTTATCTTGCCCGCTCTCTCTTCCCTCTCCCACTGATAATCCTAGTTTGTTCTCTCTATATTTCTTTTTCATTACTTTCACTAGTTTGCTTTATTTTTTAGGCTCCAGATGTAAGTGATATCATACATATTTTTCTTTTTCTGACTTATTTTACTAAGCATAATACCCTCCAAGTCTGTCTGTGTTGCTGCAAATAGCATAATTTCTCTTTTTGATGGGTACGTAATATTCCATTGTGTACGTACAAAGCACATCTTTATCAATTGATTTGTTGATGGACATTTAAATTGCTTACATATCTTGGCAATTATAAATAATGTTTCTATAAACATTGGAGTGCATATATCTTTATGAGTTAGTGATTTGGGTTGTTTTGGATATGTATCCAGAAGTGGAACTGCTGGGTCATATGGAAAGCTTATCCATTTATTATAAGCTTGTAGTGCTTCAATTTTTGTAATATCTGCATGCACTCTTTTCAAAAATGTAGAAAAATATTTTTAAAATGTTTTAAAAAAAAGGTAAGAGCGACTAAGAGAAATAATTATAACAGTTGCACAGTAAGATTAATTTCCTTAATATATAAAAAGCTCTTTAAATCAATAAACAAGACTAACAGCACAATTTCAAATGAACAAAGGGCATGAAAAAGAAGCTCATAGAATAAGAAAAATGGTCCACAAAAATTTGAAACTATGTACAACTGTACTTATAAGAATCCATTTTAAAACAAGGAGATACACTTTTTTAAACCTATCTGACAAAGATTTTTAAAATTATTTTCTCATACACAGGGTTGCCAAGAATGTGATGAAATAAGACCTCTCATAACTGGGAAAACCTACTTGAAAACCACTTTGACATTTTCCTTAATGTGTACAAAAACATATGTACACAATAGATCAGAATAGCACAGTTTGTCATTACAAGTAATACTAAGAATCCAAATGACCTTCAGCTCAGGACCAGCTAAATTAAGTATGGTACTTGCAATCAATAGGGTACTATACAACGGTCAGGAAGAATGAGAAAATTCTCTCGGTATTGATATGGAAAGTTTGCCAAGATAAGTAAAATGAAAACTGTAGATCCAAGTTTGTATACTTTCCTTTTTGGATAAACAGGCAAGAGGGAGAAAATATTTCATATTTGGCTTTATACACATAAAGAAATTCTGAAGAGATACACAAGCAATTGATACAGATGGTTTTGCTTTTGGCAGTAGCAGCAGTGGGACCTGAACATAGGCGAACAAGCATTTCCATTGTGTTTTATATGTTTCCATACTATCTGAATTTCTAACCATGTGAATATGTTACCTGTTCAAAAATGCAATAACATATGAATAAATAAGTAAATAAGAATGAAGTAGATCATGTATGCTTTGGAAAGATTTCCAAGATATAT
Organism: Oryx dammah; assembly: GCF_014754425.2. Taxonomy (NCBI): domain Eukaryota; kingdom Metazoa; phylum Chordata; class Mammalia; order Artiodactyla; family Bovidae; genus Oryx; species Oryx dammah. Next base: position 27,722,899 of record NW_024070186.1, on the reverse strand, counting down.
TAAATGGAAACTTCAGGCAGTCCTTAGGACTGGTGGAAGGAAAGCTCAGTGGAAGAAGTTTCCATCGGGTGTGACTTTCAACGACAATCCAGGGATTCTTGGAGAGGAAGGAACAGCCCCCTTGGGAAGAGGTGGTCTGGGATGACCCCTGCCAGCTCCTTACCTCCTCCTGACTATTGGTAAGAGGATGAGGAGGGTGTACAACAAGAGAATTGCAATTGGGCCCCTTCCTGGGCCAGAGCAATTTGATTCTGATATGAGGGTTTGTGACGTCCTGCTCTCCTAGCCTGCTTTCTGGGAGCAAAGTTGGAGAAGCACAATTCACATAAAGCTAAAGCCAGACACAGTGCTGCCTGGTGGCTGAAGGAAGTCTCAGATCTCCTTCTCCCTGTGTCTTCAGGTGAAGACAAATTCAGTGGCTTCTACCCCACCTGAGTAAACAAAACTTTACTCAGGGCCTCGTGGGGATCTGAGTCTGGAGTCGCACCTCTGGGGGCAGGGGGCACAGACTTACCTGGTCTCCATAATCTCATGGGAGCATCTGGTTGGGAAACATTCAAACTGATCCACATCCATGGCTGAGGTGGGCAGTCTGCTCAGCCAAGAGGCAGTGCAACCAGGCGCTCCTCACCAGCCCAGCATCGGTCCAAACGCAGTTACATGCTCCCATGTGGCGTGGCTTCCTTGAGGCCACTGTGGGCACAAGGGTGGCCATGTCCATTACTAATACTTATTCCTGAGGTTTGGCTCTCCTGAGTCCAGGGGGCAGCGCCTGCAGACAGTGCTTTTATGGTCCCCTTTTAAAGGGGACCATAAGAGGCTGGTGTAGGGACTTCCCTGGTGGTCCAGGGGACATGGATTCGATACCTGGTCCAGGAAGATTCCACACGACACAGAGCAACTAAGCCTGTGCACCACAGCTAATGAGCTCACAGTCTAGAGCTGAAGAGCCACAGCTATGGAGCCCACGTGCCATGGCTACTAAAACCTGTGTGCCCTAGAGCTCACGCTCCACAGCAAGAAGAGCCACCACAATGAGAAGCCAGCACACCACAATGAAGAGTAGTCCCCACTCACCACAACTAGAGAAAGCCTGAGTGCAACCAGCTCAGCCAAAAATTAAAAAACAAAAGAAAGAATCCCTGGTCAGGGAGCTATGATCCCACATGCCTCGGAGCAGCTAAGCCCACGCACCACAACAAAGATCCCGTGCCTGCAACTAAGAGCCAACACAGCCAAATAAACATTTAAAACAGCAACAACAACAACAAAAACTGGTGCTTTTCCTGGCTCAAAATCTTTGGCTACCCCCTGCTCTCTTTTCACACATGCATGCGTGCTACTAAGTCCCTTCAGTTGTGTCCAACTCTTTGTGACCCCATGGACTGTAGCCTGCCAGGCTCCTCTGTCCATGGGATTCTTCGGGCAAAAATCCTGGAGTGGGCTGACCTCATTGGAATTCATACTTGCTTGCTTTTTTCCTACCTCCCCCATGTTTTAATGTATGTAATATGCTCTATCAATGGTTCTCCCACTTTGGCAGGTATCAGAATCAGGCCCGGGGAGGAAAGAGGCACACAGAAGCTCAGCATCCTTAAAGTAGCATAGGGCCTGCCCTCTGTGTTTTTACCAAGTTCACCAAGTAATTCCTAGAGGACAAAAGCTGGAGAATGACTGCACTAAAGTTTTTCAGCCATCCAATTTAATCTTCAATACTGCTTTAGGCTGCAATTACTATGTTCCTCAATTAGAAAATAAGATCCAATAGGCCAGATATAAAAGTGTCTGGATTCAAGTCTACCATCTTATTACTAGCTGTGTGACCTTTGGGAAGGCACCTAACCTCTCTGAACCTCATCTTCATCATCCTTATAGTAACATCCCCCTATCTAAAAGGGTGGCTAAGAGAGTTAAAAGAAATAAGCCAGGGCAAATTCTCAGCACTCACAAGGTCATAATTGTTTTGTAATCAAGGGTCAAGCCACTTATTGGAAACAAAACACTATGTAATAAAAGTTTTTGAATTGGAACATCTTCATTGATTTTAACACATCAAATGGCATTTGATAAATTGTGGGAGAGTATATGGACCAATGCATTATTGATTAACTCACCAATGCTTTCGTTTAATTTGAAGTCTTAAAAAGAAAGATTGTTAGTACTCATAACTCCATTGGTAGTCAAAGTCTTTCTGCTCTTCCTTCCACAGAAAATTGGGTCTTCTGCTGCGGAAAGTCCCTCTCCTACTCACAGGCAAGACAAGCAGTTTTCACTCCATGAACATTTGTTTATTTCTCATCTGCCATTTCCTAGGCAGTGAGGATGTGGTAGTAAATAAAATAGAAAATGCCTCTTCATCTCAGGGAGAAGACAGTAAATAAACAGATTTTACCTAATTTGGGAAATGTGAGACATTCTTTCAGTCTGGTGGAAGGAAAGGTTAGTAGGAGGAAGTTTCTATTGGTTGTGAAGCCAATGGCAATCCAAAAATCCTTGGAAGAAAGGCAGGAACAGCCCCCTTGGGAAGAGGTGGTCTGGGATGACCCCTACCACCTCAGGACCTCCTCTGGACAGTTGATAAGTTGAAAGGGGAGGCAGAGGACAAGAGAACTGCATATGGGCCCCTTCCTGGGCCAGAGCAATTTGATCCCTGTGGCCCTGGGAGGGATGAAGGTTTGTGACCTCCTGCTCTCCTGGCCTGCCTTCTGGGAGCAAAAGTGGAGAAGTACAGTTTGCATAAAACTAAAGCAAGATGCCCAGGTGGCTCAAACGGTAAAGAGTCTGCCTACAATGCAGGAGACTTGGGTTCGATCCCTGGGTCAGGAAGATCCCCTGGAGAATGAAATGGCTACCCATGCCAGCATTCTTGCCTGGAGAGTCTGGTGGGATACAGTTCATGGGGTCGCAAAGAGTCGGACATGACTGAATGACTAACACTTTCAAAGCCAGGCCCAGTACTACTGGTGGCTGGAGAAAGTCCCATGACCCCTTCCTCCTGGGTCTTCAGGTGAAGACAAGTCTGAGGGAAAGTCTGATGCCCATAATAGGCACATTTTGCTGGATGAAAGAAGCAAGTCAAAAGGGCATTGCTCAACAGAAAGGGGAGGAGAGGAAAGGGTTCTGCAGAGAAGCTCAGTGAACACCCAGTTGGTGACATTTGTCTTCAAAGGGCACACCTTTTTGCCTTATGAGAAGGAGAGAGGGTGGAGCTGGGCAGGCCTGGGCTGGAGGGGCTTCCTGGCTTCCCAGAGCCAGCCTGGAGCCCAGTTGCCTACAGTCAGATGCTCTGAAGGACTTCAGGTAAATACCTGGGGATCTCTGCTGTGTGTGCTCTTAGCTGAATAATTTATCTCAGATCCAGACTTCTTGAGAGGTCCACATCTTCACTTTTTAGTGTGATTTCAAGAAAGTTTCTTTCAACTTAGAAAGATTCATTTATAACTGATGAGTTTTCCAGTCTTCAGAGTTACCTGAAGGATTCTACAAAGAGTCAGGTAAACAAATTCAGTAGTGGAGACACCCAGGCACCTGAGAAGATGGAACATCCAAGTAAGTGATTTGTTAGTATGGATGGAGACTTAAGGGGCCCTGTGCTGTGCTTAATCGATCAGTCGTGTCTGACTCTTTGCAACCCCACGGACTGCAGCCTGCCAGACTCTCCTGTCCATGGGAATTCTCCAGGCAAGAATATTGGAGTGGGTTGCCATGCCCTCCTCCAGGAAGGGGCCCTAAGACAGAACTTTTGAAACTGGAGCTCTGCTGCCAATTCTAAGATGAGTGCGTGCGGGTTAGTCACTTCAGTCATGCCCAACTCTTTGCGACTCTATGGACTGTACCCGCCAGTCTCCTCTGTCCATGGGATTCTCCAGGCAAGAATACTGGAGTGGGTAGCCATTTCCTACTCCAGGGGATCTTCCCAACCCAGGGGTCAAACCTGAGTCTCTTGTGTCTCCTGCATTAGCAGGTGGGTTCTTAACCACTAGCACCACCTGGGGAGCCCTCTAAGAAGAGTGGTCCTCCGTGAATAGAAGGTGCAGAGGACAATCCTAGCTGAGTTGTTGAGTGACAATTGCTTTCTTTCATCCACTATCCCTCACTTTTCCCCCTTAGAACCCTCTCCTGTCGCCCCCCGCCCCCCATCCACTTCACAGACAGATCTGAGATGGAAGATCGTGCCAAAGCTGTGTTTCGCTGAAGACCTGTCATATACTTGCTAGGAGCTCGAGCTATGACCCTTACCATTGCCACTACCTTGGAATTCAACCTGTGCTATGTGCTAGGGACTCTGCCAAGAGCTTTATGTTCATGACCTCCTTTAATTTTTACCATGACCCCAAGACTCAAAAAAAAATCTGAAACTCAACTAAGTTTCCAAGGATCCCACTGCTAGGAAGAAGTGAACCTGGATTCAACACTGGGTGTGCCCAGCTCCAAAACTTTTTAAGATTTTATTTTTCCATTGTTTCCCTTTTTTTTACCCCATTACTCTCTAATAGTGGTTCTCAAATTGTGGTCCTGGACCAGCAGCATTAGCACCACCAGGGAATTTAGTAGAAATGTAAATTCTTGGGTAGCACCCCAAGCCCTTTGAATCAAATTCTAGGGGTAATATCCAACAATGTATGTTTTTATAAGTCCTCCAAATGAATATGATGTTGTTTGGGGTTTGACAACCACTGCTCTAGAGGCTCCTCTTAAGTTTTTAAAATATTTACACCTACGTTTCTTATAAACATCTACTCAATCAACAGTTATAGCCTTCTTTAGTACCTGTTTACTTCCTGTTAATCAGGTAACTTCTCAGGTGATCAAAACACAGGATTTTAGTTTGGGTTGAAACTAAATATTTTTTACATAAACAATCACGAATGAATTCATGAATAAAAACAGTTATATTCATTTTTATTAAGTAAAATTTACATACAATAAAAGGAATATATATCTTAATTGTAAAGTTTGAGTTTTGGCAATATTCTTACAACCACCACCTTAACTATAGAGCATTTCTATCCTACCTCTCTAAGAAATTTTTCATGTGCCTTTTCCTATCTTTACTTCTCTTCCCATAACATCAGATCACTAATCTATCTTATTATCATTGTAGATAAGATTTTTTTTTTTCTAGACTTTCATACAAATGGAACCATGTAGTATGTGATCTTTTGTGTCACATTTCTTTCCCTCAGCAGAATGTCTGAGATTCATCCATGCTGTTATATATATATATATATCAGGAGATTATTCTTTTTACTGTTAAGCAGTATTCCATTTTGTGAATATATCACAATGTATTTATTAACTTGTTGATGAATGTTTGAGTTATTTCCAGTTTGAGGCTGTTAAATGTGAAACTATTCTCATTTTTAAATTCCTCACATTTTAATGACATTTGCTTGGTTTGTAATTTTTATACCAAACGATTTCCCCGTATCACTCTAAGATATTATTCCATGGTTATCTTTCATCAGAGTTGTTTCGAAGTGTGATATCAATTTGATTATTGTATTGTTTATAGTAATCTATATGATTGTTTTTGTTTTCTCTGTAATATTTAAAGTTTTATTTTATTTTGATGTTCTAAACTTCCACCAGTGTTTTCTGTGTTACCTACATCCTGCATATCTCCCCTCAGATGTGTTTAATCAGTTATTTAACTCCTTTATTACATTTTAAATTTTAATGACTGTATTTTAAAATTTTTACTACTCTCTTGTCATTTTTATTCTATTTTTTAAATCATTTTATCCTTTTTTTATGTTTTTAGGTGCTTTAAATTTATTTAATTTTAACATACTTATTTATAGTTTAGTTGATTATTTTTATTATCTGAACGTCTTGGAAGTCTAATTGGACTGTAAGTTTCTGCTGATGTTCGCTTTCTGGTGGATTAATTTAATGCGTGTTTTGTAGTTTTGGATTATGAGCTCACATTTGGCATGGCTTTATCACAGGAAATTCTGGCTGGTCTGGTTTGAAGGTGTGTCGCTCCAGAGAGCTTTTACGTTTTCTTCTTTCCAGCAGCCTACAGGTATTGCAAGCTTAATATATTGGCTACCAGGAAGCATAAATTCAAACCCTAAACTAGAGTGAGAGCAGGGAAGAACCATTTTTTTTTAACTTAAATAATGCATGCTCAGTTGCTCAGTTCTGGTAGACTCTTTGCCCACCAGTCTCCTCTTCCATGGAATTTTCCAGGCAAGAATGCTGAAATGGCCTGCTGTTTCCTATTCCAGGGGATCTTCTCAATCCAAGGATTGAACCCGTGTCTCCTACCTCTCCTGCTTTTGCAGGCAGATTCTTCACCACTGAGCCACCTGGGAAGCCCAGCTCACACAGAACCCAAGCCAAATAGACAAACTTTCTTGCTGTCTCTAGGTAGATTTCGGCTTTCACATTCTCACTGAGGGACTAATCCATCAAGCATTTTGACTTTATGCAAGCCTCTCAGTTTCAGCTTCCTGCTTACACAGGGTAAATACTTCCCACCCTCATCCCCAAGACCTATAAAACTCAAGTCCCTGGCTTTTTGCAGTTGGCAAACCCATTCTTTTTGTCAGTCTCCTTTTCTACTAGCACAGGTTTTTTCGTTTGTTTCTTCTGTTACTTCCTTGAAAGGAAGGCCTATAGGGCAGGAGTCCCCAACCTCTGGGAACTAATGCCTGATGATCCGAGGTGGAGTTGATGTAATAATAATAGAAATAAAGTGAACAATAAATGTAATGTGATTGAATCATCTCAAAATCATTCCCCTACCCCCAGTCCATGGGAAAAAAATGTCTTCCATAAAACCAGTCCCTGGTGCCAAAAATGTTGGGGACTGCTGGGAGGGGTCCCCAGGAGACTGGCTGGTCAGGAGACTCAGGTAGGGGTACGAATCTGAACCTGGAAGGGAATACCTATCTCTTCAACCCAGGAGGCTGAATGCTCAGCCTCTAGCAGGTTCTGGCCAGACTTCAAAGGACGAAGCCCAAGGCTCCCTTATCTGTCCACTTCTGCTGCCTTCACTCATCCTCTGTTTGTTGTAAAGGTTTCCTTTACTCCTCTTTCCCTTTCATCCTGCACTGGCCTTTGGACAACAGCTGGGCCATTTTTTAACTGTGTGTCTTTCTGACTCTAGTATATTTACTGAAAAAAAAAGTAAATAAATGTACTCTTTTATACCCCCAAACTACACACACTGTTACTAAAAGGTGTGGGGTCTGGCTGCTCACCACCCAAAAGCCAATAAACAGGCCAGGCTGGTGGGAAGGAGAGTTTGCTTTATTTCAGATGCCAGCAACTGGTGGGGAGGGCAGACATCTGTCCAAAGGCCAACTCCCTGTCCTGGCAAAAAGTGGGGTAAGAGCTTTTATAGACAGAAGTGGGGGGGCCTACATGTAAAAGCAGCACAGTCAGTTCTGACAGTCATTTCCATATTGGTCACTGATGGTCTGATCAGTGCATGTTGATTGTTTCAGGCACAGTTAATCTTCAGTTCTAGGGTTGGTGTGTTTCCATTTCTTTGAAGCTAGTTCTTGAAACTGTGGCAGCTCATGTAGTTAACTTCTCCACCTGGGGTTTTCAGTATATCTGAGACAGCTCACAGGATGTGGCTCAGAATATTGTCTATAGGCCTTGAGAAGAACTAAAGATCCTTGACTATGCTTAATGAATACAGTATTATTATTTGGTCTTCTGTGACTATTTCCCTTTGTTCTTTTATGTTCTCATTTCTCTGATTAAACTTTTTCTTTGATTAAAGTTTTACTCTGGCAAAAGGCAACCAGAGGATGTAGGGAGGGGGCAAGGACCATAGGGTCCTTCCCTGTTTCAACAGCAGAACCATTTGCTTAGATTTAGAGCTTTAAAGTATCATAATTAAAATCAGAGACTTGTGGTTTATCCATCTCCGTCCACACCTCCATTCTTCAGAGTGTAGTTAGGGCTCAGGTCCCAACTCTCAGAACCACGTGTCAGAGCAGTAAGTCAACCTATCTTCTGACCTACTGGGATAGCCCATTTGAGGAACAGTCCTGACCAGGTCCTTGTCCAAATGCCAGCCATGCACCCCTCCTTGGTCAAGGTGAACTTCAGCTTTTTCCTGAGGCCTCAAGCAAGTCCCACTACCCCCACTACCTTCCATCTGGCCTTCCCCTGGGTCCTGCTTGCTTTCGGTAGATCCATGCTCTGAAAACATGCTTTTCTTGAGTAACCCCACTGCTTAGATGCCTTGGGGTACCTTACTGGGAAGCAAGTGAGAATAAGGTTCTCAAATCAAATCCCAATCCACGCTGCCTTTTCCAAGCTGAACTTGTTCAGTCACTCAGTCATGTCTGACTCTTTGCGACCCCATGGACTATAGCCTGCCAGGCCTCCCTGTTCTTCAGTATCTGCTGGAGTTTGCTCAAAGTCATGTCCATTGATTTGGTGATACCATCCAACCATTCCATTCTCTGCTGCCCTCTTCTCCTCCTGCCTTCAATCTTTCTCAGTAGCAGGGCCTTTTTCGATGAGCCAGCTCTTCACATCAGGTGGCCAAAGTATTGGAGCTTCAGCTTCAGCATCAGTCCTTCCAATGAATATTCAGGACTGATTTCCTTTAGGATTGACTGGCTGATTACGTTGCAGTTCAGGGGACTCTTAGGAGTCTTTTCTAGCACCACAATTTGAAGGCATCAATTCTTCAGCACTCAGCCTTCTATCTGGTCCAGCTCTCACTTCTGTACATGACTACTGGAAAAACCAAAGCTTTGACTATATGAACCGTTATGAGCAAAGTGATGTCTTTAGCACCCTGTTTTAACAAACCTCTTTTCCTTAGAGCACTGGAGCCAGACAGACCTGGATTAGAATACCAGGTTAATCACTGACCAGTAGTTACTTGGCATGTGATTTCACTTCCTTGATACTTTTTCATCTGTAAAATGGAGATGTTTAAACATAGCTCAGAGCTTTTTTAAGAAAATAAGATGAAGGCTGTCTGATGCCCAGCCCAAAGTAGAGTAGAGGTACACAGATGTGAGTTCTCGTTTCTTGGCTTCACCAGCCAGGCCAGAAATGCTGGCTACACAGATGAGAGACTCCAGGTGAGGTTTGAAGCCTGGGAGCTGGTGGCCTGTTGTACATGAGGGGAGGGCACTGGGTATTTGCTGGACAGAGTGTTCTGTTTGGGGCCAGGGGTTCTGTGGGAGCCCAACCAGCCAAAAATGAGGTCACCAGAACACCCATGCTTGGCTGTGCCAGGTTTTGAGCATACATTCCTCATAGTCCTGCTGAACTTTGCAAAGGAAAGGAAAGTTCCTTTGGGTTGTACTTGTGATCTTTGAGCTTGTTATCTTCAAAGTCATAAGCCTAGCCCACTGGATTATAAAAGTAGCTCGTTCTAACATGTTCTCCCTGCAGCTTGCTCCTTGCCATCCAGCACACACCCACGGTAACCAGAAGCCACCACCATGACAAGGGACCAGAATGGAACCTGGGAGATGGAGAGTAATGACAACTTTGAAGGCTACATGAAGGCCCTGGGTAAGGGGGATGCAGCAGGTGGGAGAGAGGGGAGGTGAAGCAGGGAGAGAGAGGGCAGCTTCGCAAGGACTGCGCTCTGGCCCCTCTGACAGTGCCGCTGTGGAGCTCCCCAGACCTGTGGGCAAGTCTTGCTCCCCACCTCCGACCAGCTGTGTAGTATGAGGCAGGCCATACTCATTTGCTGAGGCTCAGATTCCTTGTTGGCAAGCTAGAAACAATAATAAATGAGGTTATGTCTAGAAGGTTCTTGGCACACAGAAAAGATTCACTGAATGGAGAATGCACACACACACACACACACACAAAGGCATATGCATGCACACATGAGGAAAGTGAGACTCGAGAGGAAAACACAGCAGGTCTCCTTACCTTGTGATCGCTGCCAGCTGGATCTGATATTATACACAGATGACCCCTGCATTGCTCCTTTGCTAGTCTTGCAGTGGAGAAGCAAAAAAGAGTGGCTAACAAACCTCTCAGCCGAGAGAAAGTCAGGCCCACAGAAGGCTAGGAAGGGCTTTTGTCACATAGATCAGACAGTTTACTGCTCACCCGACTTCTGAACTAGACGCCAGTCCAGGGCCTCCATCAGCGTGTACTGAGTTAATCTCTTGTGGGATCTCTTGTGGGATCTCTTGTCGGGCAGGCAGAAAAAACATGAAACTAGAGGATCTGGGCCCATGGAGGGGAGTTCACTTTGGGGGCAGCTACTGTAGGCCCCAGGTGGTGCTAGTGGTAAAGAATCCTCCCACCAAAGCAGCAGACACAAGAGATGCAGGTTCAAGCCCTGGGTTGGGAAGATCCCCTGGAGAAGGAAATGGCAACCCACTCCAGTATTCTTGCCTGGAGAATCCCATGGACAGAGGAGCCTGGCTTCCTATAGTCCAAGGGGTCTCAAAGAGTCGGACACGACTGAAGGTGACTTAGCACACGCTGTAGGCCAGGCCCCAGACAAGGAACCTTGCCTGTCCTTATTCCTGTGATGGCTTCTGGATCACCTTTTCTAGCTTTAGATCTCTCCACATATAGAGTTCCCAACTGGAACTTCTCTATACCAAGCATGAGGAAAATGGCTGCAAGTGGAGTTTGAGGGCCAATAATTTGGATGTGATGATAGAACGTCTCATCAAGAATGGGAATCATAGGTTTTTCTGTGCAATTCACTTCTACCTTGATAACACTTCCACCGTGTCAATGAATGAGAGCTCATGTGATATGTTGTGTAATTTTCAGAGACTAGAAGTTTTTCATGGACTTTGGACATGTTTCCAACACTGAATACAATTTTTTCTTCCTGGATACAGTGTTGGGCTTCCCAGGTGGTGCTAGTGGTAAAGAACCCAGCTACCAATGCAGGAGATGTAAGAGATGTGGGTTCGATCCCTGGGTCAGGAAGATCCCCTGGATGAGGGGATGGCAACCCACTCTAGTATTCTTGCCTGGAGAATCCCATAGAGAGAGGAGCCTGGGAGGTTACCATCCATAAGGGTTGCAAAGAGTCAGATTCAATGGAAGCAACCTAGCCTGCATGCATGCACAGAGTGTTACCAATATACCTGGGAGAGGAGGGAGGAGGTAAAAAATCCTCCTACCAGAGCCCTAACCCTGTTGCCTCTGCTTTTAATACTGAGTGAGGATAGAAAATGGAATACTGCCTCTAACACATGGGTAAATGCTCTGGAGCTGAGCTCAGGACTAGGATTCTGAACAACGTCACACAGAGGAGGAAACCAAACCAGAAGTTCAGCTGAGGCTTTCTCTCTGACCAACTTTTTAACCTTTGTGACCCAGTCTCCTTATCCACCAAATAGAGATACCAGCCTTGCCTGTTTCTCCAGATGATGTTGGATGTGCTTGTTATTTGGAATGACTGAAAATACTTTAACAAGAGCTATTCGGTGGTTTCAAGCTTTCTGCAGTAAACTGAACAAGCCCAACTCAGGGAATATAATCGAAAAGCAATTTTGTCTCCTTTGCTGCTTATTCTTAAACAATAAAAAGTTCTGTGGTGACCTTAGGTACAAAAGCAGGTCTCAGTTTAGTTTTCTTCTGTACAGGGTGGGCCCCTGGAGCCCCTCTTTCTAGGCTGGAGGTGAAAGGCACGTAGTCCTGTTACCATCCCCTGACCCCTCTGGGTGGTGCCAGGAAGCAGGGCACCCTGTCAGCTCTTTCAAACAATCCTCTTCTAAAGCAGCTTTCCACTGGACTCTTTCACCTCAACTTACAGCCTCCTGATGGAGGAGGGGTGCTTGGATTGTGAATGTGATGTGTGGATGTCTTCTTGCAGAAGGTTTTGGAGGGAATGGCCTTTCTGGTTCTCCTTGGCATTGGACACCTCTTATCTCTTAGAGCTGCAGTCATGACTTTCCATTCAACATCTTACTATGTTAATTTCACTCTAGCGAGCCAACGGGTTGGCCTCTTTGTGCCAGTCTCTGCAGTGCAGTGGGGTGGGCTCACAGTTCCCGGTGGAGACTAATACCATAGGGAATGGTATTAGCTAACCCCAGAATGCGGATGCACCCTGTGCCTCAGCTTGCCCAGCTGCCTCAGTGTTCCTACGGTGTCCTAGAAATGTGCCCCAGCTTGAACCCATGACTCTTTGTGCAGAAACGCCACTGCCAGAGTCACCTTCCCACTCCAAGAGAGGACATCTGACCCCACTCATCTGCCCGTGGGGACACAAGTGGCCAGGCAGGCACTGGCGGTGACTGGAGACAGGCCTCAAGGGCTCAGCCAGAAGCAGCTGAGTGGGGCTGCCCATCCCCACTCACCACCCTGCAATTGAATCTGTTAACAGAAACCCAGCAGATCCATACAGTTCCCTCCACACCCACCCCGCAGGACAAACGTTACTGCCCCAATATTGACAAGTTGAAGCCTGACTTTCTTGCCCCTTGGAGCATGCCCCTTGGCATTTGGGAAGAACATGTGGAGATCCTCCCAAGTCCCCAGAAGCAGAAATATCACTAAGTATAACTCCAAAGAGCCTTCACTTTCTTAGATCTTAGTCCCTAGCACCAAGGAGTTGCTTTCTCCGTGAACCTGGAAGCTAGTTCCGGAAGAAGGAAGTACTCTTTATTTTGAGGGGGAGGGTGTTGGGGGACAAACTGGCTTTGTTCCCAGCTGGCAACTCACTCCACACCCAGCCTCCTCACATGACCTGGCTGCCAGCCTCAGCAGTGACATGTCAGGGCAACCTTTGGGCTTGCCCCAACTTACCAGGTCACTAGCTGTTCAGAGGGTGAGTGCCAAGGGTCAATGGTACCTTGTTTCCTGGTGTTCCGTAAGGCCCTAGATTCTTTCTTTACAGTAAGGAAAGCAGCCAGTGAACTCATCTTCTCTGAGGAATCTGTCATGTCCCGAGGTCCTCCTTCAACTTGGATCAGGGGGTCAGAGAATGGAGGAGCGATCTTCAGTCTAAGAGACAGACCCCTCAAAGTGAGGTCCCAGTGCTGTGACAGGACAGCAGGAGAGAGTCCATTCACTCTGCTCCAGAGTGAAGCCAGCACTGCACGTACCTGGGGGATCATTCAGCTACTTGACCAAAGCTTTAGACGTTGCCCATGGAAGCCAGGGACTGTGCCATCTGAGGCAGGCCCAGGCCCAGTCTCTATTCTCAAAGAGCTCAAAATGGTGCAGCCAGTCAAGCTATAGCCATATACAAGTTGCATTCCTGTTTTCTATTACAGTGAGATTAAATCACCTCCAAAACGTAGAGGCTTTATTTTCTTATACAGCGATTTTATTATTGCCTCTCGTAGATGTGGGAGCTGACTGGGTTCACCTAGAGAGGTCTTGCTAGGAAGCCCTCACTCCACTGTAGCAGGACAGTGGCTGGGGCCATCTCAAAGGCTTCCTCCTTCCTGTGTTTAGCATTCGGTGCTGGCCAGCCCCTGAGACCTCAGCCAGGGCTGTGGGTGTCTACTTGTGGTGTCCCTCATGGTCTGGGTGGTGTCCCTCATGGTCTGGGTTTCCTCACATCACCCTGGCTGTGTGCAAAGAGAGAGGAGGCAGCAGCTGAATGACCTTTTATGACCCAAACCCAGAAGTCACGTAGCATCACTTCTGTTGTATTCTATTGGTTGAAGCAGTCCTGAGTCCACCTATATTCAAAGGAAAGGTACATAGACCCCCACCTCTCAAAAGGTCAAAATCACATTGTAAGAACATCCAGTAGGATGAGACATAGTGTTGCAGCTATTTAAGAAAGTATAATCTGCCACAGATGGGACAGCAGGTGATTCTGTCCCTTGGAGCTGAAAAGACTATAGTGACGATAGAACAATGGTGACCGGAAGTGTGTAAGCTGTATGGTGATGGACCAGGCTTGTGGTAAGAATCACTCTGCAGTCTACACAGATGTTGAATTATGATGTTGTACATCTGAAATTTACATAGTTTGTTGTTTTTTTTAAGCATGTGTGGTGGGGGATGGTGGTTGGAGAGCTACAATAGATGGATCATTGAAGGCTTCCGGGGACTTCCCCAGTGGTCCAGTGGCTAAGACTCTGTGATTCCAATGCAGGGGGCCTGACTCTGATCTCTGGTCAGGGAACTAGATCCAACATGCTGCAATTAAGACCCAGCACAGCCAAATAAAATAATAATAATTTTTTAAGAAACCCAATTAGCTAAAATTGTAGATGCTTATTCTTTGGACTTTCCTGGTGGCTCAGTGGTAAAGAATCAGCCTGCAATGCTAGAGACAGAGGAGACTTGGGTTCAATCCCTGGGTCGGGAAGTTCCCCTGGAGGAGGAAATGGCAACTTCCCCAGTATTCTTGCCTGGAAAATCCCATGGACAGAGGAACCCAGTGGGCTACAGTCCATAGGGTCACAAGGAGTTGGACATGACCGAGTGACTGAGCAGGCATGCGTGAAGTCTCCCTAAGTGCTTCTGCGTGGAGTTTTGAAGGAAGGAGAGGAGTGCTCCACACAGAGATAGAGTTAGCTCTGGCCTAGTAGGCACATGCCAAGTTTGGGTTGATAAGGATGTTTGTGGCCAAGGGAAGCAGGAATCATGTTACCAAGGCAGTGGGGCAAGAAGAGTCAAAAAGGCACCAGGGCTGGATCATAAAGTGGTGTATTACCACATGTGGACATCACCCAAGGACATCATGCAAGAAGAGAATCCTGGGAAGAACTGTAGAGAGGAGAGAGAGACCATGAATGCCCTCACAGCCAGGGTTTAAACAGATCAGCAGAGACGGTTGGAGAACTGAAGAAGTGGTTACAGTGGCCCTCGGAAGATGCAAGAGTGGTGCCAAGGAGGGCAGCCAGGGGGTTGTCCATAGCAGGAAACAGACTAGATTTGGTGACGAAGTGGAGAAGAGGCAAGAATGAGCCTAGAAAATAAAACACCACCATGTAACTTTAATCAGGAAAAGAGGAATGTATAATGGAAGGCATCTGTTCTGAAAATACCCAGTTAACGTTGAACTTAGAATCTTTGGGGAAATTTTTATTCCAAACATTGTAAACATCAGGAAAAATACAATTCCCTTAATTCATACAAAAAAGTGAGGATCGTCTTCTATGAAGAGCATCTTTTCATTGAAATTTTCATGCACAGATTTTAAAGAGCAGTGGCCACTGCAAAAAGTCCTAGTTGCTGCTGCTACTGCTGCATCGCTTCAGTCGTGTCCGACTCTGTGCGACCACATAGACGGCAGCCCACCAGGCTCCCCCATCCCTGGGATTCTCCAGGCAAGAACACTGGACTGGGTTGCCATTCCCTTCTCCAATGCATGCATGCATGCTAAGTCACTTCAGTCGTGTCCAACTCTGTGCGACCCTATGGACAGGAGCCCACTAGGCTCCTCTGTCCATGGGATTCTCTAGGCAAGAATGCTGGAGTGGGTTGCCATTTCCTTCTCCCAGGTGAGAGTACTAATATGGAGTTAGGGGAGAGGGAGCTTCACAGTGAGCAAGATTCGTCAGGATGGGGAGCTCCAAAGAAGGCAGGAGAAACACTCAGAACACTGCAGAGACACTGCAGAAACACTGCAAGAAAATAATTCAGAGTCCCTGGGTAGAAATGAAAGAACAAGTGAATATATGAATGAATGTCTGATGACCTAACAAAGAGTTAGTTTCACGACATTTAAATTGCTGCTAGTGCTCACAAATCAATGAAGTTAGACACTTGCCAAAATCTTTACTTGACTGGATTTTCACACAGGGACAGTGCTGTGGGAAAAACCCAGGTGAAGATAAGTTTGGTCCCTTTCTATGGGTCTTCCCTGGTGTGTACTGGCAGCCCCTCCTCCCTGATCTCCAGCCCAACGGTGAGGACCAGACTTTGGGTGGGGCACCAAGCCATTTTTTCAACCTAGAGAAGCAGTGTTTGATTCAATTTGCACAGAGATGAAAAGTACAAGGGGGCATGGAGGCACCTCAGGGTCTCCAGCCTGCCTCCGCTGTCTAGGGAAGGCTTTGAATATATTTGGAGAAGTCCATGAGGGTGAGAGAGGAGGAGGCAGGAGGGGGCAAGGACAGTTCCTCTCTTAATGGATTATCCAAAGGAGGAAATGGCGTGGAAAGATGGAGAACATTGCTCTTTCACTCTGCTTCTCACAACTGCCGGAGTGCTGATGACTTGTGAATTAAGAGTCCAGGTTCGAAGTCCATGGAAGCTGCACTTGGAATGGATCTCAGATTTCATGTGATGAATCCGTGTGCATCTCTGCTCTTTAATTTACAAAGCTCGCCTGCCCTTTTAGCCTACAACTTTAGCTTTTTCCACAAGCACATTACAAAGCATTTTAATGTTGAGTAGCATACTCATATTTCAACTTTATGGCTTGCATTGTTCAAAATGCAGTTATGAAAAGTATGCTTTAATAAAGTCACTTCAGTGTTTTTTTTTTTTTCTTCTGCAGCAGCTACAAGCCATATATATTATTCAGAAATAGCTTGCCTTTGGACCTTTTCCTCTGAGATAGAAATTCATTTCACCTGGCTATAAATCAAGCTCAGAGATACCTTTAATTCAGAAAAGCAGATCAAATATATTTGATAACCCTGGTGTTCAAATACCGTATCAGGAAAATAATTTTCCCTCCAAAGTAAAAAGAGGAAGTGTTTTTGTAATCTATGTGTGTGTGTGTTTGTGTATTCTACAGCAGCAGTTAAACCTTTCCTTTTGATTAGAAATATCGAGAATCCACCAAGAGAACGTTCGGCTCCCTTCCCTGGGGTGGAGCAGAGGTGACATGATTAACTAGCCGGCACACATGGTAAAGGGTAGCCAAGAGACCAAGCTATTTTTCAATCCAGAAAAGAAATGATGCTTGATTCAATTTGCATAGAGCCTCTAATAAGATTCCCTGGCTCTGGTCAGAAAGACTAACTGGGACTGGGATTTCCAGGACAAACCTGTTCTCGTGGCAATAGACATTTTTAGATGCACTCTACCTCTCTGAACTACCAGGGACAAGCAATAATTTCTGTTTGGGGAGCCTTAGTTGTAAATGATAAACAGAATGTACTTGTAGGCAAAGAGTCAGGAGCACTTCCTACCTGGGTACCTCTGAACTGGTCACTTAAATTCTCTGAGCTTTGATTTCCATATCTGTAGAGTAAAAATAGACTTGCTCTCTGAAGACCATTTACATTTAGATTTCTAAATTGCTCTGTAATTCCCAGTTCTTCCTTAGTACAGTTGACCCTTGAACAGCAGGGGCAGGGGGGTTGGGGGTGCAGTGGGGGCATGTTAAGGGTCCTGACTCTTCAAGCAGTCAAAACTGTGCACAGAACATATAGTTGGCCCTCCCTATATATGTAGTTCCTCCGTATCTGTGGTTTTGCATCTGCAGATTTAACCAACCACAGATGGTGTAGTTCTGTAGCTACTACTGAAAAAAAATCCATATATCGGTGGACCTGCACAGTTCAAACCTGTGTCATTCAAGAGTCAGCTGTGGTTTCGTATGACATACTCCCCTCTGTTTCATCTGGTTAACACATGATCCGTGGTTTTATTTCCTCATCTCCTACCTGTGACTCCAGCAGGGTTTAGCATAGCCTGGACATCACTCAGCACAGAGGGCTAGAGCAGGGACTCAAGTTTCTACCCATCAAACTATGCAGAGAGGAAACCAGTCCATGCAAACGAAGGTCTGGTCAGCTGGATTAAATGCCCTTGTGGCAAGCCAGAGGGAGGGAGAGTGGAGATTAGTCAGCATTCTGACCGTTCCTTCAGAGCCCAGGATCCTTGGGCTGTGTGGAGTGGCAGATGGCTGTGGAGATGCATAAATAGGATCTGAATGCTTATCTGGCCACTGTTTTGTTTTTTAAGCATTTAAAAAATATTTTTATTTATCTTTGGCCATGTTGTGTGGCTTGCAGGACCTCAGTTCCCTGGTCAGGGCTTGAACACGGGCCCTGTGCAGTGAAAGCCTGGAATTCTAGCCATTAGACCACCAGGCCTCCCTGACCACTGTTTGGCCAGAACAGAAAAGACCAAAGAGTGGGGGCCAGTTGCATCAAATACCCACCAGCTCCTTGGCACTGGGTAAAGCACTTACCTATCATTTTAACGGAATCCTTACATAAATAGTGCTATGAGATAAGCTTTCTTTCCCCACTTTACTATGAGAAACAGACTCAGGACAGGAAAGTGACTTCTCTGAGGTCACACAGCTGGGAGATCAGAGACAGGATCATTGTCCAGATCTCACCCTCACTCTTTTATACTAGGGATTCTAAACATGGAAATGTGCAGAATTACTTGGAAGGCTTGTAAAAACAGGAAGGGCCCAACCCTCTACTGTAGGTTTAGGGTGGATCCCAGAATATACATTTCTAAAAGGTTCTCATGTACTTGCTTGCGGGCCCAGAGGCCTCACTTGGAGTACCCGCGTCCTAGACCACAGTGCCCACATTAACCAACCCATAAGTATCTCTTGGGCTCCTACTGTGTGCCCAGCCCTGGGTCTGGTTCTATGGGGACACAGAGGAAAAAGCCAACATCGTCCTTGTTCTCACAGAGTTGAGACTTTGGAGAAAAGAACAGCGGACCCCATGAAAAAGAGGAGAATGTCAGGTAGTGCCTCCTAGGAGCTAAAATTCTGGGCCTGGAAAGCAGGTGAGGAAGGAGGCAAGAAAGAGGAGGACGTGCTGGAGTGGGTGACGCTGCGTGGAGACGGGCAGGGATTCAGGGAGCAGAGGAGCAGGGAGTATCTGGAAAAATGCAAAGGACTCTGAGGAAACCAGCCTGTGCAATCAGGGGGCTGATTTCAATGATGCCAGCAGTTACACTTAAGGAGCCATTACCATAGCCACCGGATTCCAAGCAGAACTCTCCCACACCATCACATTTAAGCCTCAAAATAGCCTGATGCTGTTTGTAAATAACTCCATTTACAGTCGCTGGTCTGTGCTACTTCCAGATCTGGACCCTAGTGACCAGGGATGTGGCTGAAGTTAGACCCCCAGACATTACCTGGCTCATTAGGCTGTATTTCTGGGACAGAAGGAGAGAAACATGAGTCAGAAGATGATATTAGGCTCTGCCTAGCATAAGCACATGTTTATACTGACTGGAAGGTGAAAGACATTCTTTTTCAGCTTTTAGCAATTATAGGGAAGGATTCATTTCTAAATCAGAAATATTTGACCACTTGGTCCTCTTCCTCCATTCCAAACAAGGCAACTGTTGCCTTAAAGGGAAAAAAAATGAACAGAGGATATTTTCACAATTGCAGGGACCAGGAGACAGAGATAAAGGCCTCAGGAGGGGTTTTGTCAGCCCTTCCTGTATTATGTTCTGTGAAACCCTGACCAGCTGGAAATCCCACCATGGAGGGTTCTACAGCCACATAAGGTTGGGAAAGGGCTTCCCAGGTTGTACTAGTGGTAAAGAACCGACCTGCCCATGCAGGAGATGTAAGAGAAGCAGGTTCGATATCTGGGTTAGGAAGTTCCCCTGGAAGAGAGCACAGCAACCCACTCCAGTCTTCTTGCCTGGAGAATCCCATGGACAGAGGGGACTGGCAGGCTACAGTCCATAGGGTCGAACAGAATCAGACGCAACTGAGCGACTTAGCACACACCCAAAGTTGGGAGAGGCTACATCTTGTACCCTGCTGTTAGAGCTACAAAGGACCTTTTCCAAATTAAAGGCTCCATAAAGTTTTTCAGCATAGAAAACAGCCAGCCTGTCTTGGTTTTAATTGCTCATTTCTCAGACTTAGTTGATCATGAGTTCTCATTTGAAAATAATTTTGACCACTAGTCTTTTATGGACTGAACCCATGGCAAACACCGTGGGGCACCCTGGGCTCTGTGAATGCTGGTCGAGGTGCCCAGGGGCTTCACAGTGGCAGAGAGGGCATTTATCTCCCCCCACACCCTGAGGCCTATACACCTTCCCCCCAAACACCCAGGCTGTAAAGTGCTTGAAAGTGCCCAGGTACCATTTTGTAAGCCACAAGGCTGAAGCTATCAGAAAACATCCAGGGTTGGAGTGTAGTTCCTCCGGTTCTGAATTTCTGTAGAGTCATAGGCCTAGTAATCAATTGCTGTCTGGTGGGGACAGTGCATATGACCTCTGGGGAACATCAGCTGCTCCAAACAGGGAGGGCTCATGCAGTTGGATCAAGAAGCCCTGTGGCTCCAGGGGAAATGTAGAGTCAGAAGTTCTTGGTATCTTGGGCAGCCACTGGAAGCGCACAAACTGGAGTGGTCTGATGTGATGCAATGGGCCAGCCCAGAGCTTGTGGAGCACAGAGCTGGCCCTGAAGACAGGCCATCAATTACAAGTTCTATTACCACCTCTATTGCTTCCTCACTATATAATCCAAGGCAAATGGCACAGCCTCTGTAAGCCAGGTTCCTCATTAGCAAAATGGAGATAATATAGAATTGATATTCATCTGTGGGTTTCGTGAGAGAATTGAGTGAGTGAAGTTTCCCAGGGAAGGTCTACCATGGGGCACCATTCCTAGCTGATTCCAAGGCATGTCTTAACTATCACCCCAAAGGTTCTCACACAGCATGGCCACCAGAGTCATTTTACCTAAAACTTAGCTCCTAAGTGCCCCCGTAAAATTTTTTCTCCAATTTGTCTGGTTCTACCTTGGTTCCCTAAGCTCAGAACCTCTATTTTCACCTCCCAACTTGATCTTCCACACATCCATCCAATTGCCAAACCCTTCTGATTGCTTCTCAACTGTATAACCTTAGACAAGTCACTTAACGTCTCTGGGCCTCCATGTCATCAGAGAGATTTGCTAGTGAGATGCCATGAGAGATTTCTGCAATTGAAAGGATCTTAGCCCTTTGAGGAAAGAATTCAACAAAGAGACCAAGATTATAAAGCAAGCACAGAGTTTATTAGAAGCACAGTATGTGTGGAAGAGTGTGCAAAGAAGCAGTTTATTTAGGGCAGAAGCTGAAGTTGCATCCTCGAAGAAGAGCACAGGTGTTCTTACATGGAGGGGTATGAATAGTAGCTTAGCTTGTGAATATGGGCTTAATCTTCCCAGGCTTAGATGGGAGTGACTCCCCTTTCCCTCTCCTGTGATTGTATCATCTGTAATTCTTTATTTGGACTTCCACCAGGCTCCATTTTGCATCTTTCCCATAGCACCTACTTGAAACCCACAGGCGTGGAGGTGGGGTCAAAACTGCATTGCCAGTCATATTATGATGATGTTACAATGTGGCCAGAGTTACTAGAGGATGACTTGACATCCTCTCTGCACCCGTGTTGGGTGAGGAAATCCTCTCCATCACAAGGATGAGGAGGCCGCCGTGGCTGCTTTGTCTTTCATCAAATCCTCTGCAGTCTGTACATTTTTATTGAGCCTGCTCCATGGTTTTCAGAATCTCTTGCTCAGATGCTACAAAGTTTTTGTCTTGGGTGCCATTCCTCCATCACGGCCTCATTAAGTGCAGAACAAGGAGATGGCTTGCCTTCTGCATAATACCTATGTATGAGGAGCCTGTTCTCGGGCCCAGCCTTGACTTTTCCTACCTCATGCTTAAATAGCAGCTTTCAAATTTCTTAAACTATTGAAATCTTTCCCCAGAAAGCACCCCCTAAGGAAATCTAAGGTCCAAAACTGCCCAGAGGTTCAGGGTCTGAGATGAGGCCCAGTTCTATCCTTTTTACATCTTCCCAGGTGATGCAGTGGGGCAGCCAGTTCTGGGTCCCATTGGTGAATTCTTAGATGTGGCAAGTTCTCAACAAATAGTATTAATAATGAACAGTAGTTGAGCTGTTCATGTATGCCAGAGGTGCTGGCATTCATGTACCAGCTTAGGGCAACTTGAACCTTTTTGTCTCTTCAACTTACGGTATATAATCCTTTTACCTTCTGGGTTGCCTAACATAACTTGAAATTACTCCCTTATGATTAAAGTATTAGTTATTCAGTCATGTCTGACTCTTTGCAACACCATGGTCTGTAGCCCACCAGACTCCTCTGTCCACGGGGTTCTCCAGGCAAGAATACTGGAGTAAGTAGCCATTCCCTTCTCCAGGGGGTCTTCCCAACCCAGGAATCAAACCCAGGTCTCCTGCATTGCAGGAATTCTTTACCATCTGAGCCACCAGGGAAACCCCTTGTGATGAAAGCTGACTTTATACAATTTAGGATCGCAAAGACCATCCAACTGAGATCCTTCCTGGATTGTCTTGTGGTCCAGGCATCCACTTGGACCTCTTCTTGGTCCTCTGTGAAAGAGAAAGTGGTAGTGATCAAAGAGGGATTCGGAAAGAAATGGGTCCGAAAGGAAATGGGAGGAGAAGGTGAGTGAAGTGATGCTTCACTTCAGGGAAGTGAATCGCTGCTATCCAGGGAAGGATAGCAGAAAGGGTGGGGATGCAACCACTGGAGCTGTTCATTCTCTAAATTGACAGTTACTCCATGAAGTGTTGATAACTGCTGGTCTCAATCTTGGGCACAATAGCATTTATCCCCCACCAGATAGTACACAATGGGAAGTTTAATCACCTACTACCATAGAGATGAGGCTGGAATTCTCAAAGAAACAGCACTCAGTGAATTTGAACTATTCTTTCTCTTGAAGTCATTATTACCTTGGGTTATGAGAGAATCAATCTCAGTGTGTTTTGAAATCTTCTAGGTAAACTGAATCTGAAAAAAAAAAATTAAAGATTTAGATTGACATCCAGAGATTCTGGAGAATTCGCAGTATGTGCGTTTGTTGCTCAGTCGTGTCTGACTCTTTGCAACCCCATGGACTATAGTCCGCCAGACTCCTCTGTCCACCGGGATTCTCCAGGCAAGAATACTGAAGAGGGTTGCTATTCCCTTCTCCAGGGGATCTTCCTTACAGGGATCAAACTCGGGTCTCCTGCATTGTAGGCAGATTCTTTACCATCTGAGCCACCAGGGAAGCAAGAAAATTCACAGGTGTTAAGGTCAACTGTCAAATATGATTTGGCTAGAGACTGAAAACTTCATGATATTTGTAACAAGGATACAAGTGTAACAGTTCTGGTATTAGCCTCTGTTTCTACATCATTTTCATAGGCCAGTAACATTTTGGCTTGGGTGCCATTTTATGTACAGAGGTTAGCAGGAGGTGGGCTCAGCACTTAGATTCTTGCTGTAAAATGAAAAGCTTAGGAAATGAAACACACTATTAAAGGACACACTCACTTTTACTTACAAATAGTCTCTAGGAAATGAGTAAGATTTTCTTTAAAATATCAAGGCAAAGAAAAGGTGTAAACGGAGTAGAGGCAACAAAAACTGGGCAGTAGTGAATTCTGCATGGTGAGGGTGCTGCGTTCCTTGTACTCTCCCCTCTACTTCGGTTTGTTTGGAATTTTTTGTAATAAAAATATAAACAGTTATTCATCTTTTCCTTAAAGACAACAAAAGAAAGCTCTGAGCAAGTGTTGACTAAGTGTCTGATGTATGTCTAAGCTATGCTGGGGACCATGACTAAGGCACAACAGCCTCCTAAAGCTGCTATAGAATGGAAGTTTGTATGTATGCCTCCTTTTGGAGAGCATGAATGAAAGTTCTGTCTTTACCCAGGATCTAGACTGGTTGCTTTTAAACCACAAAGACTTCTGTTCAGCAGACTCTTAGGAGGAAACCAATACGTCAATAGATAGAAGAGAGCTGCTGTGGGGGAGGGGTGTGTGCATGTTGTATATACGTATGCTTGTGTGTGTATACGTGTGCACACACACACCCTGGGGAATTGCAGCTCAGGGGTGAACCCTGCCTGCTATCTCCTGCTCCCATCAGGGCTCCCAAGTAGGCGCCCAGAGACCCTGGGTTTCCTGACAGTTGGCTGAGATGCCCGGACTGGCTGTGTACAAGACAGCTCTTGCTTCCCACTTAAGCAAAGAAATGTGGCTGACCTGAGATCTGCATCTCTGGTCTTGAGTGCTTGACCTTGTTAAAGAAATGAATGCGTCTGGCTGAGCACCTCATAACCTCCACAACTCCCTGTGCCAACAGATATTGATTTTGCCACCCGCAAGATCGCCATCCATCTGACTCAGACGAAGATCATTGAGCAAGATGGCGATAAGTTCAAGACGCAAACCAAGAGCACATTCCGTAACTATAATGTGGATTTCACAGTTGGGGTTGAGTTTGAAGAGCATACAAAGGGCCTGGACGACCGGAAAGTTAAGGTACTGACCGGGCTAGAGTTTTCACTGGCATACTCTTGGTGCAGGGGCTGGGTTTTGGCTTTACAATGGAACAATGACTGAAACAACCTGTGAGGCATCAGAAGAGGGGCACCAGAATGGACTCGATGATGCTGGATAAGTAAGTATTGAAAGTTTAGTGAGAAGCAGCAGGCTGGCCTCTGCATGAAGCTTATAAGCCAAGGAGAGATTAAAGGATACTGATCTCTCAAGCATCCAGAGTAAGAGACTGACTCATAGACTGCCATGGGCCTAGCAGGCCAAGGAAAGAGGGCCAGGGGGAGTCATAGGGAAGGATGATAAGGGTGCCAACTGAACAGTGTAGCTTCATCACAGGGCAGCCCTCCTCAGCAGCAGCCAAGCATTGCCATAGAGCATGATGCCCTCATGTTGCTAGAATTCTTATTCTTTTCAGGAGCTGTTGAGCATTCATATGTTCTTACATGAAATATCTCCATTTTTGATGATCCCAACTGATTTATCTATTTATCTTTTAGAAAATTGCGATGCAAATCACACCCAAAAATCAGTAGGCTAGATGAAGTCAGGCTTTCTCCAACCCTAGTAACTCAGAAAAATCTCTACCAAGTTTGCGTCTTCAGTCTCAGCCTCACCTTAACTTGCAGGACATAATCAAGGAAACCTTCTGTGCATCAAAAGGCAGACTTCTAGCTGCTTGAACTGTTTGGATATAGGGAGGCACCTAAGGCAAGCAGACAACTGAGTGCAGAGTAGGAATCTCCAAGCCTGAGAACTGGAGTCTGCAGAAGAGGCAGGCCCTCACCCAAGAGGCCCTCAGGAATAAGGCAGAAATTGGTAGTAGCAGGGAGAAGTAGGGTGGTGGTGGGGAACATGAGGCCAACAGCAGGTCCTTCTCTTCTCCTGTGTCACCTGGTGGTATCACAGCCCAGTGACTGACTCTTATACTGTCCACGCTCATGCTCAGTGTGAATGTCTTTGGTTTTCCAAATGCAATTACACCTGGGTAGTCCCAACAAACACAAATGGGGAGAAATCCAATCTCAGTCATGTCCACACTCACGATGAGTGTAAACGTCTTTGGTTTTCCAAATCTAATTGCACATGGGTAGTCCCAACAAACACAACTGAGGAGAAATCCAATTTAAGGATGCCTACACCCAAATCTTAGCATCATACAAGTGCCCTGAGATTGCACAGTCCAGCACAAGCCCATGCAGTTCATACAGGAGTGGGCAGCTTGAAGCCTCATGGTACCCACTCCCTCTGTGCCAATGCGGCCACCAGGACCTCTCTCTTGACTCCCAAGCTGAGGAGAGCTGGACTAAGACTCCTGTGCCCAGTTACCCATGCTCTCACCTCTACAGAGGGCCAGCCTCTTGGAGGGTCACAAGGAAGCAGGACCCACCAGCCTGCCCTTCCCCTTTCCCTGTAAGCGCCTCTCACCCCAGAGTCCCACTCTTTTTGGAGCTTCCGGGAGCTCCTTCAAAGTTGGAGATCTCAACTCTTCCCCCAGAGCTCTGGCTCCTCTCCTGGCATGTGGAGGAAAAGAGGTCATCATTCTCTGAGGATGACTCTAAAGTCAAAAAAGCAAGATTTTATTTCTCAATCAACTTGTCCTGAGACATTGATCATCTCAGCCAGTGAGTCTGGGTTGAATGGCGTTTAATGCCCCTGCTGAAGAAAAGTGGGAAATGGAAAGCACTTTGGAAATACTTCCATCAGAGCAGTCTTGGCAGGAGACCTGAAGCTCAGCCCTTATGGAATCACTCCCCAAGGGTTTGCTGGATCTTCAAGGCTTTTCTGAGCTGTGTGGCTGCAAGGCCAAATCATCAGACACCAGAACTGCTAGGAAGATTTGTCTCAGGATTTTTGCATCCCTCTGCTGTTCTAACCTAATCAGTTCTAAATGATTCATTTTCCCTTCGCTTCTCAGTTTTGGGTGTGGGCTGTTGAAAAGCAGGCCTGTCCTCTGACTCATTCCTTTATCATCTTTGATGTTGGAGAACTCACTTTTGCTGAAATAGATCATGTCCTTTTGATCCTTCATGACTCTTAAAGGACTCCGTCTGATAATGTCTATCCTTCTGCCTCTCCATTCCACACAATGTCCCTTCTGAGAACCATCCATCCTCTCTCCCAGATCAGCTCTTAGCCCTGCAGAGAGAGATAATCCCCTTTCTCGCTTCTGGTTGATGTCTTGCTTGCAGCAAAAAGCCAGGGCTGGTGAACATACATAAACACACACACACATACACAATGCGGGTGCTGAGAAGTACCTCGACAGTTTTCCCAGCCTCCAGCATGGGCTGTTCCCATGAGAAATACAACACAGAGCAGGTGCCCTCGGCACTGCCTTCTGCTTGTAACCTAACTACAACCCTTTAGCTGAAGAGGGAGGGGAGAAAGTGGGTGAGTCTAAGTCTCTGATTAATTTCTATTGCTCACGCTTGATAGCACACCTAAGTGCACGCAGAAATTGCTCTGTATGCATGCGCACGTTTGTGTATAGTACTCGTCTACTCCTCGTCCTCTTAATCTCCAGGATCCAGGACACCACTTTCTTAACTCCATGGTCATTTGCATGAGTCCCCCTGAAAATCTCCTCGTTCAGCAGTTTGGAGGAGAGAGGTTGGGGGTGGGGTTGCCGCAGAGGCCCTTCAGGGCCCTGCAGGGCCCAGTTCTGTGATGTCCAAGGGCAGGAGTGATGAAACCACATTGATCATGCATTTCACTCTTTTCTGAGGGACTCAGGGGCCGCCTTCTTCCTTCCTGTGGGTTGTGTACATTACTAGCTTCCTACACTTACTTATTTCTCAGAATTTAAAGCCCCATCAAAAATACACAAGCAAGGGAGTTTTGGGGAGAATGGATACATGTATAGGTATGGCTGAGTCTCACTGCTGTCCACTTGAAACTATCACAACATTGTTAATTGGCTCTACTCTAATATAAAACAAAAAGTTTTAAAAAATAAAATACACAAGCTAACCAAAGTAAAATAAAACTAAGAAGCAGTAATTTATGTTCACGCCACAGAATGTCATGCAGCCATATAAAGGAATGAAGTACATTCACACGTACTATAACATGGATGAACTTGGAATCTGTTATGCTAAGTGAGAAGACAAACCCGAAAGCCTACATATTGTATCATTTATACAAAATGTCTAGAATAGGTGAATCTCTAGAGACATTAATGGTTGCCATTAGTAGGAATTGCTAACAGGTACTGGGTTTATTTTGAGGGTGATGAAAATGTTCTAGATTTAATTAGTGAAGATGGCCTTACATCCCTGTGAATATACTAAAAATGACTGAATCATATGCTATAAAAGGCTGATTTTATCTTATCAGAATTATATCTCAATTAAAAAATAATGGTAGGGAAAAACAGATATAAAGATGGTGGTTAGAGTCATGATTTTGAGAGGACCCGTGAGAGCCCAGGGAAAACAGACTCCCCAGGAGGGGCCCCACCTGCGCGAGGCAGGAGGCAGAGCTGATGCTTAGAAGAGAACAGATGTACTGGGGAGGGTTTTAACATGCTAATAGTGTCCTTCACTGCTCCTAATTTAAAGAGCTGTTACTTTCCCTTAAAGAAAACTTATTTGGGAATGATTCAAATTTACAGAAAAGTTTCAAGAGTATAACCAAGAGTATCTATACACTCTTCACCGGAGGAGTGACCAATTGTTAACATTTTGCCTCATTTGCTTTATCATTTGTTCTTACTCTTTCTAGTATATATACATTTTTTTTCTGAGCAATCTTATGGGTTACCCCTAAATAATTCAGTGTATATTTTCTAAGAATTAGGATGTTCTCTTATATAAGCACAGTGTAGTTCAGTTCAGTTCAGTCGCTCAGTCGTGTCCGACTCTTTGTGACCCCATGAATCGCAGCAAGCCAAGCCTCCCTCTCCATCACCAACTCCTGGAGTTCACTCAGACTCACATTCATTGAGTCAGTGATGTCATCCAGACATCTCATCCTCGGTCGTCCCCTTCTCCTCCTGCCCCCAATCCCTCCCAGCATCAAAGTCTTTTCCAGTGAGTCAACTCTTTGCATGAGGTGGCCAAAGTACTGGAATTTCAGCTTTAGCATCATTCCTTCCAAAGAAATCCCAGGGCTGATCTCCTTCAGAATGGACTGGTTGGATCTCCTTGCAGTCCAAGGGACTCTCAAGAGTCTTCTCCAACACCACAGTTCAAAAGCATCAATTCTTCGGCGCTCAGCCTTCTTCACAGTCCAACTCTCACATCCATACATGACCACAGGAAAACCATAGCCTTGACTAGACGGACCTTAGTGTAGTTATCAACCTCTATAACTTTACCATTGACACAGTACCTGTATCTAACTTACCACAAAAGGCTGTTGTTATTGTTGTTTCCTTGTGGCCATTTTCAGGGGCCTTAACGACTTCAGTGTCTTAAAGTCTCATAACATGGGACTTTCTTATTGCCAGCTTTTTCTAAACATGTTTCTGCAGAAACACATTCAGGTAAGCAGATTCATTGACTGACTATCATAGACTGTTTTTAATGATATTAACTTTGTGGGCTTCCCTGGTGGGTCATATGGTAAAGTGTCTGCCTGCAATGTGGGAGACCCAGGTTCGATCCCTGGATCAGGAAGATCCCCTGGGGAAGGAAATGGCGACGCACTCTAGTACTCTTGCCTGGAAAATTCCATGGAGAGAGGAGCCTGGTAGGCTATAGTCCATGTGTTCCCAAAGAGTCGTACACGACTGAACAACTTTACTTTGGACATTGTGATGGGGAAATTGCAGTGTGAGGCCAACTTCCTTCTTTAATTTCCTACAAGTCATCCTCTTCATCTTCATGGAACACTACTCTCCCTCTTCAACATGGCCCAGAACTAGTGGTTTTCCTCCCTTATATCCATCTCCTCAAACTCAAGATCTGTGAAGGCAATTGAATCTCTTTTTAAAGCCTCCTCCAATCCATGGATAAAGGACACCAACTAAAAGCAAATTGAGTGGTGGCATTTTAGTTCTTATAACCATTTTCTTCTCCCTTCTGATTGTTTGCTTCATGTAGGAGTGAGGCTACAGTATCATAGGTATTACCACAATTCCTTAGTAACCAATCTACTCTGGGGTCAGAATAACTTTTAGTTAATCTTGTTCCCAAACATGAGTTACTAAAAGAAGACATTGGGACAAGCCCTCATGCACCAACATTTTTCTCCTTTGTTCCTTCCACAAATTTGTTAAGCCCCTACTACCTGTGAGGCCTGGGAGCTATTGATAAATAATGAATCAGACCCCCTTTCCTGCCCTCAAAAATCTCACAGCCTTTTGAAGTAGCAGACAAGTAGATGACAATTATCATCTAGTGTCCATGTTAATGGACACGTGTACCCTCCAGTGATACCAGAACTAAAGCAAAAAGGCGGGGTGACTAAGACACTGTCAAGACTATCAGTGAAAAATGTATACACATGCTCATTTATTTCCCCATGTGGATTTATCCTCAAGATTCTGTTTCAGCAAAATCATTTAACCACAGACTTATTCAACAGTGCTTCGCAGGGACCTCCTATATGCTGATGACTATGCTGAGTCTGGGGCTGAAGAAATGAACAGCTGCCATGGCCTCTTCTTTTATGAAGCTTGTTGTCTATTGGAGACAGACATTCATTCAGTCAACATACTTTAGGTGTCCTTGATGTGTAAGACAATATGGGCTGGGGGACTGGAAGACACTGTCCTTGCCCAAACAGAAGATGTGAGTCCTTCCTTGTCTATTTGGGAGGAATCTCTGGAATATTCCAGATAATAAATTCCTTCCAAAAGGACAAAAAGAACAACCTATGAATTAAGCTTCTCTAAGACATTAAAAAATGTGAGGCTTGGGATGGCCCTGAAGGAAGAAGAGATATTTTCTTTATTGAACATGTAAAATTTTATTGCTAAATTAATTGGGGGAATATTTATATATATATATATATATATATATGGTTAAAAAAATTAAACACTAAAAGTGAAATTCCTTCCTATCCTGGCCCCCAGCCCCTCAGTTCCTTCCCCAGGAACAACCACTATTAAAGATATTCTTGCCTCCTTGCAGAGAACATATTCAAAACATATGTGTGCATCCCCAATCCCTCTTTCTTTCATGTACATGGCCCTCCTCCTTGCTTCTTTAACTTAAATTATACACTATGGAGACTGCGTTTCTCCATAATATAGAACTGCCTCCTCCTTCCAAGGACCGCAGAACAGGGAGGAACCACACTATATTTAACCAGTCGCGCACTGATGGGATTTATGAGGCTTCCAGGCCTTTGCTGTAACAAACAATGCTGTGATGGGCTGAGGAGTCAAATAAGGAGAAATAAAATTGTACATAAAATATATAATTTGGTCAAGGTCAAATATTATTTTAAGAAGTAGGTAGACTTAACAATCTGTAGAAAACAGATTTCTACCAAAAAAATAGATAGACCTGAAGTTGCAAGGACAGTGAATTAAAATAAACACACAGGTTTGTTTATCACCAATTGGGTTTGCAAGATAGAGGAGAAAATAAATGTCTGGTCTTTAGCATAATATCATTCATAGAGGTATAATATGGCTCGCATATACTTGGAAGAAAACCAGCTCACATCAGGATCATTTTTGAGGAATGGCAGTACCCATACACCACCACTGCCTGGATGGGAATATCATCACTTCATGTGCAAGCCTAATGTGGGCACAGAGGTGGGTGGCTTGGAGGACCACTTAGGGATAGCACAGATTGTCCCTAGGCAAGTAATAAGACAGGTAAAGAGGGAAACAGAAGGAGAAGTGGGGCGGGGTGTGAACTTTGTACATATGTAAATTTAATAAGAGGTTGGAGCCTCTTGTGGCATCTCCAACCCACTGGTCAACTCAGCCAGGTTGTCCATCACAAGCTCTGCATCTCTGCTACTTTCTCTGCATTAATTGGTCAGCAGGGCTGCCTGGAGGAAACCCAAGACCAAGGGAAAGTCCACCTCCTGGTTCTGGATAACAAGGTTAGCTTTGGAGTGATCTGTGCAGCCCCCTGCTATCTAGGGAGTTTCCCTGCCTTTATTCTTGCCCTCCGATGGGCAGTCCTCCAATGTGTTTCCTGCAGGGAGAATTCCCAGAATTAGAATTTCTAGGTCAATGTTATATTTTCAAAGGTAATGTAAAATTGCCCTCAAAAAGATTCACACCAATTTATATACCCACTGGCCCTGTATGAGGGCCCATGTTTCTCAGCATCCCCTCCAACTCTGTGTTATTAGACTCTTTGATCTTTGACCACAGGATGAATTGTATCTGAAAAACAAACAACCTTAAAATGTGCATCTCTCTTATTATAAGTGAGGTTGAACATGTTTTTTATGTTTAAAAGCCACCTGCTTTTAAACATAGGGTGGTTTTGTTTTTGTTTTGTTTTTTTTTTTGCCTGTACTTTAAATTTATTTATTTTTAATTGGAGGATGGTTGCTTTACAATACTGTGTTGGTTTCTACCATAGATCAACATGAACCAGCCATAGGTAAACATATCACCTCCCTCTTGAACCCGCCTCCCATTTCCCACTCTATCTCACCCCCTTCCGGTTGTCACAGACCACCGGGTTTGAGCTTCCTGCAAAATACAGCCAAATTCCCACCGATTCTCTATTTCACACACGGTGATGTATGTTTCCATGCTACTCTCAATCCGTCCCACCCTCTCCCTCCCCTCCTGTGTCCACAAGCCCGTTCTTTATGTCTACGTCTCCACTGCTGCCCTCCAAATAGGTTCATCAGTACCATCTTCCTAGATTCCTCTGTGTGTGTGTATGTTAACATACAATATTTATTTTTATCTTTCTGACTTACTTCACTCTGTATAATAGGCTCTTAGGGTGTTTTTTTTCTCCTTATAAGTTGTTGGTTTGGTTTCCTATGTTGAATTTCCTATTAGATTAATGATCTTCACCTCCTTGATTTACAGGAGGGCTTCCCTTGTGGCTCAGCTGGTAAAGAATCTGCCCACAATGTGGGAGACCTGGGTTCAATCCCTGGGGTGGGAAGATCCCCTGGAGAAAGGAAAGGCTACCCACTCCAGTATTCTGGCCTGGAGAATTCCATGGACTGTATAGTCCACAGGGTCACAAAGAGTCAGACACGACTGAGCAACTTTCACTTTCATTTTGTATATAAGAAAATCAGGTCTTTGGTCTGATATGAGTTACAACTACTTTTCCCAGTTTGTTATGTATCTGTTGACACTGAGGTATTTTTCCCTCTCAGAAATTTTACATGGCAACATAGTTAAATTCATCATCATTTTCCCCCACTGATCTAGAATACTGTCTTTACCATATGGTAAAATGGAAGAATAGAAATCTTTCCAAGAGAACAGAACTAGCCATGATTAGCCAGTCTGGCTGGAATGAAGAGTGTGTGTGGAAAGGAGTCTGGGGCAGGGTAGAGAGGGTGATGCTGGCATGGCTGTGGCTTGAGGCTCTGCCCTGGAGCCAAGCAGGAGCCCGAGAGTGGCTGCAGGATCTAAGCTGCAGGTTACATGCGTTCAGTCCCCATCAAGACCATGTGTTTGATTTTGACTGGAAACCTCTCATTACAGACTTTGGTCGTCTGGGAAGGCGATGCCCTTGTGTGCGTGCAGAAGGGGGAAAAGGAGAACCGAGGCTGGAAGCAGTGGGTTGAGGGGGACAAGCTGTATCTGGTAAGTCTCAGCGTCCACCCAGCTCCCCTCTACTCTGCTTTTGCCAACTGCGGGTTCACCTCGCCATGCACTTTGACAAGAAAAATGGCCCTCTCTCCTCCCCTAAGCTCCAGCCAAACAAGTGTGGTCATACAGTTAGAAAGTCATTCCTTTCTGGCTCAGGGGACTCCAGGAGGAACTCTATATGGCTATTTCTGTGAATAGCTGCAATTAAAAGGAAAGTTCAAAATGCTGAGTTAGGAAGCTGAAATTCAAGGAGAAATGTAGAGAGTCTGTTAAAGACCAGCTAGGGAGAAATGTGAGGCACAGAATTAAGAGGCCCTGGAGGAGGCTGAGACCAGGCCTCAGTGATGTGAGCCTCAGAGGAGCAGGGTCACCATAAGGGTGGGATGTCGTGGGGACAAGTTGTACTGGGGGCAACTGGGCCTGGGAACTGCCTGTAGACCACAGGCACTCCACTCCCATCCTAAGGTACATCCACTTGATCCCAAAATATTGTATGTTAATTTGGCACCAGAACAGAGCAGTTGGAACAATTGCTGATTTCCTTGAATAAATTACACCTGTCTAGATAGCTTAATTTTTCACACTTCAGTCTTTAAAATTGATGCATCCAACATTCAAAGGGTGAAAAATCTTTCACTGCTTCATGCATTCAGTCGCTCATTTGTTAACTGAATGACTCATTCAATGGACGGCTCTTCACTCATTCATTCATTCAACCTGTAGTGTCAGGCAGATACCTGCCTCCAGCATCAGTATTCAGGTCACAGGGTGTCCTTCAGAGCCAGCCTTGCCTCACCTGAGATCTTTATTTCAAAGGCAATGTCAACCAGTGATGAATGGGAGGGAGTCACCGTGTTTTCCATCGATGGTTTTCCCTACGTGCTCTGGTTTGGATGATAGATTTTTTTAATTGTAGTACAAACCCTGGTGGTCCCTGTGGCTAAGACAATGGATTCATTGTCAACTGGAAAGATTTTTCTGGTTGTCCCACACTCATGTTTTTCCTCTCCCCCCAGAGGGTCATGAGATGCGGGTAAGGCCTGCGGACTCCCTCTGTCCAGATGAAAGGCCAGCATCTTTTCTACCCAGGCAGGCCTGGAGGAGCCCCTCTGCAGCCCAACCTACCAGAGGCCAGAAAACCCCTCACCAGGCCTTCCAAACATTCCCCTTTCAGACCCTTCCCTTTACCATGGCTTTGCTGCCTTTTGTAAATTAAGCGATGTTGCTTTAATCATGAGAGTAGGAGAAATCCCACCCAAGAGGGTAATTTCTTTGCATTTTTCATTTTTATAGCTGTTCAAGCTCAATTCAAGTGTCAAAATCAAATTACTGCTACCTGCAGGGCACGCCAGCTGATTGGGTCTCTGAAATGCTCTTTGCCTGGAATGACTAACTGTCCTCTTTATTCCAGCTCCCCTCCTCTCTGACTTGGACACGCAGAGGGCTGGGGGTGGGTGGAAGGAAGGCCTGGCTCGTTAATCGCTCATCTGCTTTATGATGTTGCAGGAGCTGACGTGCGGCGACCAGGTGTGCCGTCAAGTATTCAAGAAGAAGTGATGGTTTGAGGAGGGCCTACTGAGCATACACTCCGTGCTCCCCGTGAAGAGTTCTCTGCCAGCACTGGGGAGCAGCCATGGGGACCCTCCTGGTCCTGACAGAGCCCATTTAGATATCTGGGCCTCTCCCGCTTCTGAGATGGTCCACACTATGTCTATGGAGTTTGTTTCCTCCCTGAATAAACCTTTTTTCTCTTTCAGTTTAGTTCAGTTCAGTTCAGACGCTCAGTCGTGTCTGACTCTTTGCGACCTCATGAACTGCAGCATGCCAGGCCTCCCTGTCCATCGTCAACTCCCGGAGTTCACTCAAACTCATGTCCATTGAGTCGGTGATGCCATCCAACCTTCTCATCCTCTGTCGTCCCCTTCTCCTCCCGCCCTCAATCTTTACCAGCATCAGGGTCTTTTCCAATGAGTCGGCTTTTAGTATCAGGTGGCCAAAGTATTGGAGTTTCAGCTTCAACATCAGTCCTTCCAATGAACGCCCAGGACTGATCTCCTTCAGAATGGACTGGTTGGATCTCCTTGCAGTCCAAGGGACTCCCAAGAGTCTTCTCCAACACCACAGTTCAAAAGCATCAATTCTTTGGTGCTCAGCTTTCTGTATAGTTCAACTCTCACATCCATACATGACTACTGGAAAAACCATAACCTTGACTAGATGGACCTTTGTTGGCAAAGTAATACCTCTGCTTTTGAAAATGCTGTCTAGGTTGGTCATAACTTTTCTTCCAAGGAGTAAGCGTCTTTTAATTTCATGGCTGCAGTCACCATCTGTAGTGATTTTGGAGCCCAGAAAAATAAAGTCAGCCACTGTTTCCACTGTTTCCCCATCTATTTCCCATGAAGTGATGGGACCAGATGCCATGATCTTAGTTTTCTGAATGTTGAGCTTTAAGCCAACTTTTTCACTCTCCTCTTTCACTTTCATCAAGAGGCTCTTTAGTTCTTCTTCACTTTCTACCATAAGGGTGGTGTCATCTGCATATCTGAGGTTATTGATATTTCTCCTGGCAATCTTGGTTCCAGCTTGTGCTTCTTCCAGCCCAGCGTATCTCATGATGTACTCTGCATGTAAGTCAAATAAGCAGGGTGACAATATACAGCCTTGACGTACTCCTTTTCCTATTTGGAACCAGTCTGTTGTTCCATGTCCAGTTTTAACTAGTGCTTCCTGACCTGCATACAGGTTTCTCAAGAGGCAGGTCAGGTGGTCTGGTATTCCCATCTCTTTCAGAATTTCCCACAGTTTCTTGTGATCCACACAGTCAAAGGCTTTGGCATAGTCAATAAAGCAGAAATAGATGTTTTTCTGGAACTCTCTTTCTTTTTCCATGATCCAGCAGATGTTGGCAGTTTGATCTCTGGTTCCTCTGTCTTTTCTAAAACCAGCTTGAATAGCTGGAAGTTCACAGTTCATGTATTGCTGAAGCCTGGCTTGGAGAATTTTGAGCATTAATAAAAAAAGACATCTGAAAGGGTTTTAAACAGGAGTGTGTAACACCAACAGACACAGTCTTCCTTCCTTGAAATCTGGCATTAATCCAAAATCAAAAATCATTCCTCTTCTTTGAAACCCTTTAATCTATTCTCATTTATTTCTAAAACTGTCAGTTTTATTCGTAAGCATAAGTGATTGGCTACATGGTGGTTTTCTGTGAAGCTTTCGTTATTGTCTATTTTTTAGTTTAGTTTAGCCTTGTTTGTTTGTTGTTAGTTTCTGTGTGGGGTTGTTTTACCTGGAAACATTCTCTGACCAACACAGCAGCCCCTATTAATCCTTGGACATTGCCTGTTTGAGATTCATTCCTTTGGATAGCACGTCTATGTCTTCAAGGTTCTATTTTAAGAAGCATATGCCTTCCAGTTTGTTCTTTCCCTGGAGGAGCCTGAGTGGAACTACCTCTAAAAGCCTCTGCAGGTCTGCAGTACCAGCTGCTCTTGGTTCAAGTCAGCCCTTTGCCCTACAGCTCCAGGCAGACCAGCATGCTGGTACAGAGGTCACGAAGCTCTGCAAGGTAACCTGAGTTCAGGTCCTATTGCACTGCTTCTTATGGGATCACCATAGGCAGATCATTTGACTCTCTATCCTTGTTTTCCTCCTCCATAAAATGGAGAAGATAAAATAACATCTCTCCACTGGGTCACTGTGAGGATTAAGTAAGTTAACACAGACAGATTGCTTCGAAGGGCTCTCCTAGCTCTAAGTCATTAGGTAGAGTTACTTCCTCTACAACCCCAGGGGTTCAGATGAGTGGATGCTAAGTAGCAAGAAGTAAGCACCTCCAAGGCCTCCTGGTGCTTCCAGAACATTAGGTTCATTACTCTGAGCAGCACTGTGTTTTCCTGCTGGATACACAAGTGAAATAGTGCACCTGAAACAGCAGAGTAGTTAATAGGGATGGATTTAAGGTGGATCATTCATGGGGTCCTGGGAAGGCATCTCCTCACTCCTCTGTAATGAGGCCTGGAATCTCCTGATCAAACAAGCCTTGCCTTTGAAAAGTAGGCTCATGCCAGGAGGGGTAGCCGGTAGTGTTAGCACACTCTGGTATGATTTGAATGATCATTGACCCCAAACATCCTAAATGGGCTTGGGGATGAAGAGGAAGGCTGTCAGCTGCTTGAGTGACCCAGGGTCAGTCTTGGCTCAAGCCCTTGTGACAGGAGGCAGTGACATGGGCCTCCTGGCAATCTGTGCTCCCCCCAAACCATGTGATGTCCAAGGAAGTGACCCATGGAGCTTCACGCTGGCTGGGGACCCAGGGGGGGTTGGAGTTCTCCCCATGGTTGCTGGGGGTAGGGAGCCTCCTAAGGAGGTGCAGGCCCGTCTCCCGGGGCAGGCCAGGGTCCAAGTGGAAGAACTGGTGAAGGGGACCCTTGTCCCCAGCTTCCCAGGAGCCTCTCTGTGTTACTGAATGACCACCCCACCCCTAGTCTTACCCTTGCTCACTATAGCCTCAAATGACCCTCTCATTTGTCCCCCAAGAAAACCCTATTGAATGAGGTCAGTGGGGACTAGCTAAAAAGTATTCTTCACACACAGGGGTTATCAGTTCAGTTCAGTCACTCAGTCATGTCCGAGTCTTTGCAACCCCATGAATCGTAGCACTCCAGGCCTCCCTGTCTATCATCAACTCCCAGAGTTCACTCAGAATCACGTCCATCAAGTCAGTGATGCCATCCAGCCATCTCATCCTCGGTCATCCCCTTCTCCTCCTGCCCCCAAACCCTCCCAGCATCAGAGTTTTTTCCAATGAGTCAACTCTTCGCATGAGGTGGCCAAAGTACTGGAATTTCAGCTTTAGCATCATTCCTTCCAAAGAAATCCCAGGGCTGATCTCCTTCAGAATGGACTGGTTGGATCTCCTTGCAGTCCAAGGGACTCTCAAGAGTCTTCTCCAACACCACAGTTCAAAAGCATCAGTTCTTCGGCGCTCAGCCTTCTTCACAGTCCAACTCTCACATCCATACATGACCACAGGAAAAACCGTAGCCTTGACTAGATGGACCTTTGTTGGCAAAGTAATGTCTCTGTTTTTGAATATGCTATCTAGGTTGGTCATAACTTTTCTTTCAAGGAGTAAGCATCTTAGTAATTCTTGATCCTAGTGTCTGCAAAGTGTATTCTAGGGAATGGTAGCCCCCCAAGATTCTGTGCAAATCTTCGTGGTCAAATGAACTTCAGAAATGCTGAGAACTACATCCTCTTCTTAGCAATGCAGAGTGAGAATTAGTGTCTTTAAAGTCCTGCAACGTCCTTCAGCCAAGAAGCTTGGCCTTAAACCCCAGCACTCCCTCCACCCTGCAGAGTTTCCTGTCCACAGGGTGTTTTGGAAACACTGTACATCTGCATTCAATGAGAGAGAACAAATGACTTCATTTAAAACCCTCATTTCCCAAGTGGGATTTTCTCAGTATATTTTTTTCCCACAAATGGAGAGTAGCTGAATTATTTTATATATGGTGTGAAAGACTTGCTGTGGCAGTATTCATGCTACTGATCATTCTTTTTCAACCAAAATGCATCTGAACTCATCAGATATGGTCAAATGAGAGGTACCCATTGTATCTATTTTTTATGATTTTATTTATTTATGCTTTAACTTTATTTGGCCACACCATGCAGCATGTGGGATCTTAGTTCCCTGACCAGGAATCAAACCCGTGTCCCCTGTATTGGGAGTGGGGAGTCTCAACCATTGGACCACCAGGGAAGTCCCTAGAGGTTCCTATATTAAAGCCAGGGGAAATATTTGGGACCTGGGCTAGTTGCCCAGTCCTGCACTCACTGTGAGTGAGGTATAGCAAGTTGCCTGCCTCCTATTTCTGTTTTTTCAGCCTGTTTCAAAACCAAATCATGACAGGGTTGCCTCACCCCGGTACTGTCAAGATTGTCTTGGAACAGAGTGGAAGGGGTCACGCTGGTGTGAAAGACTCCCAGACTTTCAGGACCCCCGCCTTCAGAGTGTGTTATAAGGCCGGGGTTAACTATAAACCTGGGAGCTGAATCTTGAAAGTTAAAGAGAACTTGTCACATGAAAATCTCAGCTCACAAATGGGCATAGCTGTCAAGTGGCTCAGTGTGGACTTACATGTCAGCCTTTGGATCAAATCCTGCCCCATCTCTCTCTAGCTGTGTGATGGTCTGGCAGTGACTTCTCCTCTCTGAGCCTCCGTCTATCTGCAAAGTAAGGAGTATGGACTGTGATTCGTGAGGAGTAGTCAGGATTGAGTAAGATCTTGGCACAGTGACTGAAACAACAGCCAATATCGTTATTATCCTCAATGCTCTGTATCTGAGGATTCCAAACTTAGACCAGCGGTTGGCTGAATTCATGGATTCAAAACCTGCAGATATGGAGAGTCAACTGTATTATGACATTTTATGTAAGGGATATAAGCATTTCCAAATTTTTGTTTCCATGGGTGGCCTGGAATCAATCCCATGAATACTAAGGGACAAATATGCGTGTATGAATATACAGATGTATATACATATATGAACT
The DNA here is from genome assembly GCF_014754425.2 of Oryx dammah. Lineage (NCBI taxonomy): Eukaryota > Metazoa > Chordata > Mammalia > Artiodactyla > Bovidae > Oryx > Oryx dammah. The sequence goes on along the minus strand of NW_024070186.1, from coordinate 27,683,477 downwards.
TCCCTGGTGGCTCAGATGGTAAAGAATCTGCCTGCAATGCAGGAGACCCAGGTTCAATACCTGAGTCAGGAAGATCCCCTGGAGAAGAGAATAGCACCCCCAACCCACTCCAGTTTTATTGTCTGGAAAATCCCATAGGGAGAGGAACCTGGCTGGCTACAATCCATGGGGTCACAAAGAGTCAGACATGACTGAGTGACTAACACACACATATATGTATACACATTCTCCATCCCAGTTCCACATATTTATACATACATATATAATAAGTGATTCCCTTCATTAAAATTGTTTGCTTTCTAAAAGCTTTAACCCTAAGATTCTGACTATAGTCCTCCAAAGTAAAGATCACCAGGAGGACTTTGATTAGAAACACAGATTCCTGCCCTCCCTTTCAAGATTCTGGCTCTGAGGTTGCAGGCACAGTCCAGAAATGTGTGTTGTTATAAGCTCCCCAGATGAGCACCCACAGGTGCTTGGCAAGCACATTGAAAAACACTACCTTGTTCAGGAAAGCAGGGTTGATTCACTTTACATACACACTATCAAGCAAAAGCCAGGCCCATCTCTGCAGGTGGCCAAAGGTCATGTGAACCACCCACACAGTTCTTTCTGCTGGGTGGAATCAGGACTGCTGCCCGTGTGGCTGAGCCCTGTAACATAAGTGATGTCACACTCTCTGAAGCTGGTTTGTAACGGGGGGGCATTCAGGCCCTGGAGGATGATGGTGGATTATGGGGACAGGGCACAGCAGAGAAGGAAGTGGCCAAAGCAGGAGGCAGAAAGGCAGCGAGGGCTCGGGGTGGTGGGAGCGCCACACCTACCTGTGATGATAAGTGAGGAGCTGGATGAAGAAGGTAGTTACTCAACCAAGGTAGGTTATGAAGGCCTTGCTGGGCCTCAGTGGGAGTATCATGGGGGCCAGTGCACGCTTCTGAGAGCCAAGTGATGTGATTCAATTCACAGGCCAGCAGCGATGCTCGGCCACTGTTGGCAGGAGGGATGGAGGTGAGGAAAGGGACTCAGGCTGCTGCAATAAGTCATTCATATGAAGAATCAATGAGGGACCCATGTTAGGGCCAGGGGGTGGTTGTAGGACGAAAGCAAGGAAGATGAGAGATGATGGGAGGGGCCCCTGTACTAGGTGGTGGTTGCACGAAGCTCTGAGAGGAAGTGAGGCCACAGGGTAGTGTGAGTTTGGGGAAGAGGGAGGAGGAGCCTCAATGCAGCTTAGCAGCCAAGGGGAGGGAGGGCCACAGAGAAGGTCGTGGGCTTGGGTTAGGCCTGATGCACAGGACGTGACAGAGCAGTGATTGCAAAGCCCACGTGCCTTTCCCATCACCCACTGCCGTGCTCCAGTGGCCAGGTGTCACCCCCTACATCTTACCTCCCTGCTGGGGCAGGAGGCCATGCTGGGGCTGAAAGAGGGCCAGGCTGCAAAGATACTCTTGAGGCCAGGAAGTGATGATGACACCAGGAGGGAGGGGAGGGAGGAGGAGAGGGAGAAGGGGAAGAGAAAGGAGGGGACAGGATGGGAGAGGGGAGGGAGGAGAGGGGAAGGGAGGGGAGGGAAGAGGAGAATAAGAGAAGAGGGGACAGGAGGGGAGAGGAGGAGGGAGGACGAGGGACCTGGGATGGAGCCCCTATTCACCTTGAGTAAGGGCAGAAGAGAGATGCAGACACAACCTTGACCAACCAGGCAGAGATGCAGACACAACCTTGACCAACCAGGCAGAGCAGCAGCAACTGAGATGCACCCCAGAGACTTTCTCTAGTTTTGCTCCCCCTACACACACCCTGAAGCACAAGCGCGTGCTCAGTCCCTTCAGTCGCGTCGGACTCTCTGTGACCCCTTGGACTGTAACCTGCCAGGCTCTTCTGTCCATGGGCTTCTCCAGGCAAGAATACTGGAGTGGGTTGCCACTCCCTTCTCCAGGGGATCGTCCCGACCCAGGGATGGAACCCGGGTCTCCTGCATTTCCTGCATTGCAGGTGGACTCTTTACCACTGAGCCACCTGGGAAGCCGTAAGCATAGGAAGTTTTCTTTAAATGAAATTGGCAAGTCAATACAGAGCAGGTATGTTTACAGGTGCTCAATAGACCTGGGTCCTTAATTGGTGTTCAAAGAGAGGATACAGGCACTTCTGTTAAGTACCTCATCAGTGCTAGAACACTTTCTAAGACTAGGACAGAGGATCCCATTTTACAGAAGAGGAAAGCTCTGACTGGCTCCAACACTCACCCAGAACTTCACATCTGGTAAGTCATAGAGTAGAACTTGAACCCAGCTGGGTCTGTCACCAGAGTCAGAGACCTTTCCTGGGGGAGGTGGCCCCTGGCAGGAACAGGGTGGCTCTCCTCATTCCTTGATGTCCAGACCCACCCCAGTAGGCTCTGGACCCCTGGATGCTCAGGAGACCAAAGGCCATTTCTTCCTCGTTATTTGAAATCAGGTTTTCTTTTTCTTAAATTAACATTCACTATGTCTCTTCCAAGACTGAGTCTGTGGACAAGACGTCACTGGAAGTGACTTGTTTGCATTTTCCCGGTTGGGGAGTTGGGTCACGCCTCTCTAAAGAGCCTGACAGAACTGATGTACAGAGCAGGCTTCCTGGAACTGATTTTTCCACTTGAACTGGCTCTTTTCATTCATGATTTGTGATTGGTTAGAAGGTCAGGGGTTAGGGATATTTAATTTTGGCTCACTGATTACATTGGTTATGTAGATGGAAGCAGTTGAAAGCTGGGGCTTAAGAAAATGAAATAGAAATGAACTAGACAGAATTTTCAAGAACTTCCAAGATTTGGTCATAGATTTTCTGGGGCTGGCCTCACTTTAGTTGCTCCTCATGCTTCTTGGCTTGCCAAGGTTATGGAAAGTGAAGGGGCACCAAGGAGAAAACCTGGAAAAGATGGTCAAATTCCACCCTTTTTTAGAATATTCTAACAGAAAATGCATTCGGCCAATAAGAGATTAGTGAGCACCTGCCAGGGTCAGAGGCTGGAGACAAATGTGTCAGTTTACTCCTGTCAGGGAAACAGCCTTGCTAGGCATTTCTCATAAAGGGGATTCGGTACCAGGAATTGCTTACACAAAAGATGGAAAGCTTAGAAGCCTAGTAGGAGATGTGGAGCATCCAGAAGCTTGGCAATAGCAGGAAACTGCCAGTACCACCTACAGGGATGGATGCATCAGGAGGAACCTAGTTACCAGAAGCCGGGGCGGGGCGGGGCTGGACCACAGCAGGAGGAGCTATCAGAGAAGGCCAAAAACAGAAGATGGAAGAAGTGGACAGTCACCCTGTCTTCTTCTTCTTTCCACTTTCCAACCTCCCATCAGTCCTCCCACAAGTAGAAAGTAGCCCAAAGCCTGCTGCCAGGAAGCCTGGGAAATGGAGTTCCCTGCAAGGCAGAGCAGGAGAAGGCAATGGCACCCCACTCCAGTACTCTTGCCTGGAAAATCCCATGGACAGAGGAGCCTGGTGGGCTGCAGTCCATGGGGTCGCTGAGGGTTGGACACGACTCAGTGACTTCACTTTCACTTTTTACTTTCATACATTGGAGAAGGAAATGGCAACCCACTCCAGTGTTCTTGCCTGGAGAATCCCAGGGACAGCGAAGCCTGGTGGGCTGCCGTCTATGGGGTCACACAGAGTCGGACACGACTGAAGCGACTCAGCAGCAGCAGCAGCAAGGCCGAGCAGCACAGGGAAAGGAGGGGAAGGAATCTGAGAGCAAATGGGCAGGAGAGGCACTAGGGGGAGTGGCATCCAGGCGCTGCCCTTCAGGGGCTTGCAGTCTGACTCAGGCCACCTCTGCAGTACAGGGAAGAGGGGAAGGGTCATCATCAACTGACCCCTCCTTGTGCCACAAGGGTGCCAGGTGCTTTCCATAGCGTGGTCGATCTCTTAATCCTCAACACAACGTTGCACAGCAGTTCCATCCCCACTTTACACAAAAGGAAACTAAGGCTTGACAGAGCAGGGAGGGTGACAGCCAGGACATGGTCGGGGTGGGGAAGCTTTGGGTATAGCCTCACAGAGCCTAGGCTCCTGTTGGCATCCCCAGTGCCTGTGGCTGCCTGGCTCCGGACATCCATCATTCTTTGGGCAAACGTGACCTTTTCCAAATGCAGACAAACCTTAACCCCAATCTTAAAGGACAATGAAGATAATAAAAAGAAAGCACTTACTGAACTGAAACAAAACAGACTATTTTATTCACCTTACTTTTAACTCCAATTAAGTACTTAAAAGCTCAATGGAAACGTTTTATTAAAGTTCAGTTTTGAACTTTAAAAGCAATGGAAAGTGCTCTAAAACTTCCCCAGAGCCCAGATCCCTTGCTAACCATGGTCCCACAGGCTACACCACAGCTCTCGCAGATGTGCTTACGTGTGTCCAGGTGAGTGTGGGATGTGAGTGACTCTGAACCCTTTCTTTGTGGCACTTTTCAAATTGGTAATTGCTTAGCGATTTGGAATTCGTGTTCTTTGTCATTCCCATCCTCCTGGATCACAGACTCCTCAAGGGCAGAGGCAGCTCTGGTTTGCATACCGCTCTTTGTAGCCTCCGATGCCTGCTGCCGCCTCTGCCCTTTGCCTGTCTGCATCGCAGACGTGGTCAGTCAGGAAGTATTCATCGGACACCCTGGTGCCAGGGCCTACGATAGATACAAACATTTTTCTTCATCAACCTATTCATTCCAGGAATGTTACTGATCATCTACCAGGCCCAGCAGGTGGACACTGATGACAGAGAGGGAAGCCAAGCAGCCACGTTACCTCCTCCCACATTTTTGGCCTCACAGCTTTGCAAGGCAGGCATCATTATCCACATTTATAAATGCAGCTCAAACAGGGTGAGAAGGATTCCAAAAGCACACTACTGATTTGGAAGTGACAGAGTCAGGCATCTCTTCTCCCTGCTTGACATTACTCCTCCTCCTTGCTGGATGGGTCAGGAGGTAGAGGGAGAGCCTGCAAATTAACTAGAGAAATCAGAAGATGCTTCTGCTGAGACTTTCCTGGTAGTCCAGTGGTTAAGACTCCATACTTCCTCTGCAGGGGCTGCGAGTTCGAGCCCTAGTCAGAGAATTAAGATCTTATAGGCAGTGAGGTTAAAAAAAGAAGACGCTTTTGTTTTATGTGTTTTCCATAATGTTGTTGTTGTTGTTTAGTCGCTAAGTTATGTCTGACTCTTTGGGACCTCATGGACTGTAGCCTGCCAGGTTCCTCTGTCCATGGGATTCTCCAGGCAAGAATACTGGAGTGGGTTGCCATTTCCTCCTCCAGGGGATCTTCCTGACCCAGGGATGCAACCCAAGTCTCCTGCATCTGCACATTCTTTACCACTGAGCCACCAGGGAAGCATGATTAGAGAGGAAAATAAAAACCCTTATAGCCCACCATCCACAGATAAACAAGATCTTGTGTGCAAGGCCCTTAACCCAGAGCCTGGCAGGTAACAGTCAGGCAACAAATCTGACAGTAGTCTGTAATTCCTTTTTTTAAAGAATAAAATGGGACTATTTTTTAAAACCAGAAAGGAAAATTTTGCCCTCCAGGGAACATTCAGCATTGTCTGGAGACCATTTTTGGTTGTTGTAACTAGGGGTGGAAGGCACCCGGAACACTAACACCCTACAACACACAGGACAGTCCCCAAAAAAGAGTGTTGTGGCCCCAGATGCCAAAAATGCCGAGGATGAGAAGCTGGTCTTATGGAGACTTCTCTTGCAGCATCAATTATTTATTACAACATTATTTTCGGCAGACACAGAGTGATCAATTCCCTGGGTTGGAAGGCTCTTCCCCACCCCCTCCTTGTAACCTAAGTATAGGATTAATCGACTTTACCCCAGCTTCGCAGATGGGCTTCGGGTGTTGCCACTGTCTGTCTCATCCCACGTCCCCTCTGTCTTCTTGGCTCGCTCAGGGACCACGAAAGTTAGACAAGACCTACTTTTTTGCAGAGTCAGGACTTCCAAGATTTAGTTCCTATATTTTAAAAAGGATTTTTTTCAGATCAGATGACAAGTTAAATATTTATTTATTTATTTGGGGGCATACCATGAAGCATGCGGGATCTTAGTTCTCTGAAAGAAAAGTGAAAGTCGCTCAGCAGGGTCTGACTCTTTGTGATTCAAGAGTCGACCCAAGAATTCTCCAAGCCAGAACACTGGAGTGGGTAGCCTTTCCCTTCTCCAGGGGATCTTTCCAACCCAGGGATCGAACCCAGGTCTCCCACATTGCGGGCAGATTCTTTACCAGCTGAGCCACAAGGGAAGCCCAAGAACACTGGAGTGGGTAGCCTATCCCTTCTCTAGGGGATCTTCTCAACCCAAGAATTGAACTGGGGTCTCCTGCATTGCAGGCAGATTCTTTACCAACTGAGGTATGAGGAAAGCTGACCAGAGATCAAACCCATACCCCTGCAGGGGAAGCTCGGAGTCTTAACCACTGGACCTCCAGAGAAGTCCCTAACTCCTATTTTTAAGTGTTTGCCCTGTCTGAGTTCCTTCTCTCCCTGTTGCCGGCCTGGAGGCCCCTCTTAGCCCCATTAAGACCTCTGGGGAGTGTTAATGCACTTCCAACAATGGGAAATCTAAAAGCCCATGCCATGTGACGTGAGCCCAGCCAGATTAGAATGACTTCAAATCCCTTTGGACTCAAGGAACAAAGGCCTTGTCAGAATTGCAGGGATAATTAGAAAATGTGGTGCTACTTTCTCTAATCAGGGTGAGGTTCTGGGACTGCAGAGGCATCTGCAGGGACATGGCTACATTTTCTCTAACAGGTGAGGCTACAGAAGACCTTCCATGGTCCAAACTCAAGTCCCTTGACCAGAAGTCAGGTCCCCAGTTTGCTGAATGTTAATTACACTTCAATAGAGCTCTCTTTGGACCTTGTTATAACTCTGGCTGTAAGGGTAGGGATTTCAATAAAATTCACAGAACTGAAGCTAAGACGTGACTTGGTGGTCATCTGACACTCCTTCCCTGCTAGAAGCCAGAGAAGGGACTTGCTAAGATGCCTTAGTGATGAGGACACTGGGACTCGGATTCAGATTTTCCCGACTTTTGCTCCACAGCGCTTCCCAATTACGGTTCGGCTTAAGGGGAATAACCTCCTCACTGAAGACTTGCTGCCTGCTCCCATGCTCTTCTTTCCAAGTAGGGAGAAATCACAAGGGATAGCACTGGGGTCACTAAAAGGGCCCCCTGACAATCAAGAAGCATCTTTCAGTTTGTGCAGTGTTTTCATACTTGGGTGCGATCTTCGTGAAAACCAGGAGGAAAAGGCAGGTAATGTCAAGATCCTCTTGGCAGATAAGAGGGTCAAGTGACTTTTCCCAGGTCACTCCAATGCTTACAGCAGAGCCAGGCCTCAGATGCAGTTCTCCCGGCTCCTCTGGGGACCACATTTGCTCCGGCCCCGGGAAATCCAAAAGGCAGGAGAAACCCCAGGGTGCCCAGAAATTCCTGGTGGGGACTGTCCAAATTTGGGAGACTTTGGAAAAGGAGAGAAAGAGCCTGAAAGAACCAGGCACTCGCTGACCTGGAGGGTGGACGTCTCAATGACCAGAGGAGCCCGCAGCCTCTTGTTGGCACCTGGAAGGTACAGGGCAGGGGTGGAATGGATAGTCCCTGATTCTGATTCTCTCATCAGAATAAGAAGGAGGAAAAGGCCATACACACCCATCTCCCTGTAACCCCTCCAGGTGGCAAAGGTCAGGCCCCGCCAGCCCACAGGTGGACTCTGCTCCTTGAGTACTTTGAAAACCAGCTTGTCCAAAGTCCTGTTTCCAGTTCCTTATTTTGTACCAAACATCAACAGAGAAACTTCATGGAAGGAACCACATCTTCCAATGGATGAGTCAGTGTCTTCTCCTTGATGGCACTGATGGTCCATCTGAGAGCACCCATACCGATTGGCTCAGATCTGCTCAGACGGGCTTCTCTGCCACATAGCCTGGAGTGGGGGTGGGGGGCAGCTGCCTCAGCCTCCTTGCTTAGGAATGTGCTTCTCTCTTTCCTCCCTGTCCCCTTCCTATCACACCCACACTAGAAGGACTTTGTCCTTAACTGATAGTGGGGAGTCGTGAGACAAGGTCCTCAGAGGTGGGAAGGGAAAATGTGAAAAAGCAGGACTTGTGGGTAGGAAGCAGAGGAAGAGCTGGGTGATGGGGAGCTGCTGGTTAAAGGTTAAGGGCTGGGGGCTGGGATGAGTCTAGCACCAAAGTTCTAGGATGTGCAGGTGGTGGAATTGTCCCAGAGGGCATTGTTATGTACCAGTCATATGCACAGCAAAAATTCAATCGTCTCTGGGCACTAGAACACAAATGAGCTCTGAGTGGGCAGGGAGGGGGAATAAAGACCCGCTGCTGCTTCTCTACCGGTGTGACCGTGAGTGCAGTTCTTAACCTCTCTGAGCCTTGTTGTGGCACGTAGGTAGACTAATCCTTGCCCACCTCTCAAGGTGCCATGCATCTTTGTACGATCAGGCCACTCAAGATGCCCCTTCTCTTTCTCTCCGGACATCCCCTGCCCGACTAGTGCCTGCTGCACCTACGCCCTCCGCACAGGATTAACCTTCCTGAGTGCTTGCCTCAGGCCCTGCTAGTGGTTGTTTTTATCAAAGAGGCTGTGAGGAGCGTGCCCCTCTGCTGGTTTCCCTGGTAACTAATGAGCCCACCTGACAACAATTCCCCTATAACTGGCAATCCCCCTTCCCCTGGGGAGCGAAAACTGCTGCCGTGTCCTGCCTCCGCTGCACACAGTGGGGTGTTGCTGTAAGTCCTTGCTTCAGATCTCTATTGCTAACTCTGGGCTCTTTCTTTGGTCTTGCAGCTGGACAGCTCTTGTGGGCCTCCTGGGTATAGCCTAACAATCTTCAAGAAGCTAGAAGATGTCATAGTCCTAAAATTGTGGGAGTGCTTCCCCTGAACTACGGTGAGGCATGTCTCTGTTAGGACATGCTGGGGAGTTGCTTGCCCACCCAATCCACAATTCTGCCCTGCGCACCTCCTAGTTCAGTCTCAAGTTTGTTCTGGGGCCCACTCAGCTCTAGGGAGAAACTGTGTTATTGATTCTGGGGCACCCTAATTGGCCCAGTCAGGCTGAAAGGATTTACATTTCATGACTGGGGAAGGGGACTCTTGCATTCATCCCCCACCCTCACAAGAAGACAGAGACTAGCCATTTTCCCTGCAGCCACCTTGAGATTCTGAAGAAAAGCATCGTGGGGGGATGTCCACAGCAAGGATGGCAGAGCCCGCAGAGCCCAGACACAAGGACAGCCTGCATTCTTGACGACATCACTGAGCCACCTGTAGTCCCTTGCGTGTGTAGCTGAAATTTGGCCTCTGTATCCCGACTCCAAACTGAATCTCAGAGACAGAGTTTGGGGTGAAGTAGAAAAGAATAGCTTTATTGCTTTGCCAGGCAAAGGGAGACACTGCAGCCTAATGCTCTTCAAAATTGTGTGTCCCAACCTGGAGTGAGGAATGAGGAGTTTTATAGAAATGGTTTCAAAGAGGGTGTGACCAGTTCATGGACCTTCTTCTGATTGGTTGGTGGTGAGGTAAGTGGGAGTTAGCATCATCAACCTTCTGGTTCCAACTGGTCTGTGGTCTGTGTGCTTATGGGCAGCACAAGTTAACTTCTCCCACCTGATGAGGGTTTTAGTATCTGCAAAACAACTCAAAGATATTGCTGTGTGTATCCTTCGATGGGAAACCAGGACCCTGCCCCAAGGCTGCACTATTTCTCCTTTGTGTCCCCACATCCCCTCCCTTCCTGATTAACAACTGTTTGAACCTGCCTTGGCACTCAGGGAAGGTCATGAAGGCTGAATGAAACCTACCTGTAATAAAAGAAACCTTGTGGGGTGAAGGGGGGAGAGGAGCAGAAAGGCTTTCACGCCCAGGAGCCCTATGGGGTCCTGCTCAGTTCCACCTGGAGCCTGCCTTCTCCTGTACCTCTAAAATTGTGAGAAAACAAATAGCCTTATGTTTCAAGCCTATTTGAATGGGAGTTTCTGTGACTTGCTACTTAAACATCTTAACTGCCACGGTGATGGTGTCTTTCCACACTAGTCACTGAAGCCATCCCGGGTGCTGCTGGAAACTGCCACACGTTTCCACACACACTAGGATGCAGAGCAGTGACGTGGTGGTGGAACAGAGCAAGGTCACCATCCCCCACCCAGGATCAACGGTCACTCTCAGGTCCTGCTCCTACCTAGGTCACCCCTCCTGCCAGCCTGCCTTAGGTCCTGGAATGCCTGCCCCAAATCTCTGCCCCCATTCTGTTCCTGAGTCTTCTCTAGACCTGGATTGAACCCTGGGCCCTGATGCATGAAGGCCCAGACCCTTGCCCTAGTGAGAAGGCTTCCCCCTTGGGCCCATATACTTGCTTCTACTCCAGACCCAGGAGTCCACATGACTCAGAGGGACCCTCCATCTTGCAGGAAGCCCCCACTCCTATCCTGGGGTCAGTGGCAGCCACTGAAGGGCTTCAAGTACTACAAAAGACATGTTTTTATAGCTCCATGTTTAGAAAGACCCTGCTGGTGGCCATGTGGAGGGTGGAGCATGGAGTGGGCCCAGTGGGCCTGTGTCTGGGCCTCCAGGCCCCAGGGTCTGTGTAAGGCTGTAGATTGATGGATCCTCTCTGGACTTAAAACTTTGACACTGAGCTATCCTTTTGAAAGGAATAGTAATATAGTAATAATTTATAGTAATATAGTTTATAGTAATATAGTAATAGTAATATGCCATATCATAGTATGTTATCTAGTGATAAAGGCTACCATTTCTGAGTACTTATATCTGAGGCACAGTGCTGGGCCTCTCCCATCCATTCCCTTACTGAGTCCTCACAATAACTCAGTAACCGTTTTTGGTCCCCATTTTATAGACGAGGCTCCCTGCTGTTCAGAAAGTTTAAGTAACCTGTCTAAGTGCCTCCAGCTGCAAAGCAGCAGACCCTTCAGTAAACCCAAACCCAAAGCGCCCATTGCTCTTAAGCAAGTGCTGGTTGCAGTCCTGTACAGCAACAGCACATTTCATAGTGTAGGAGAGGAGAAGTGTTGGCCAATGGGGCTTTTTGAGGAGCACACTGCCACATAAGCCTGCATTTGTTCACTGTTAACTGGGTGCAGAGCTTTCCCTGAAGAGGTCTCAGGGCCCTTCAGAATCCTGACCACCCCCTCCCCCGCCCCCGCCCGACCGCCCTGCGCCCTGAGCTCAGGGATGTGAAAGTGATACATGTGGGAACAACCAGCCCCTTTGTATTTAGGTCATGCTCTCTTTATGGGTGGGTATGATGCAGCCGGGAAAGGATGCCAAAAAGTCCTGAGGCTCTTGTGTATCCAAGAGATGGGCCCTGGGTGAGCAAACAGTTCAGTCTACAAGCAAGACACCTGCAAACACAGAGGAGGAAGAAAAGTTTACAGGTTCTGTCTCCTTCTGGATTTCTGAATGCCAATGGGAAATTCTGCTAAGAATCCAGCCAGACCTCAATCAGTAATGCTGTTAGCTCTCTAGAACCTTAGATTTTGTTTACATTCACTTGTCTTTTATTTTTGCTCATTTACCACTGTGCTTTGAAAATTGGTTCCATCCCAAGTCAAGGAACTGAGATCTCACATTTGACAAGGCAACTAAGCCCTCAAGGTACAACTACTGAGCCCATGAACTGCAACAAAGAGCCTGCATGCCACCAAAGACCTGATGTGGCCAAATCATAGTTCTTAATTTTTTTAAAAGAGAAAAGAAACCTGCAGCTGATTGCACAGCAACATCCCTGATCAGCCCATTTTGGCCGGGTCCTGCCATCCCCTGCAGTATTTCCTCTGATTCAGAGGCCAGGCAGGCCACCCCCTAGCCTGAGAAATCCCTGAAGAGTCTAGCTGAACCCACAGCTCCCAACCACAGGCCTTTCCCTCCCTGGTTTCAACTTTGTTAATTAAGAAAGCAGACCGGGCTTGGTGTGAGGGAGACTATTGTGCCTGCCTTTCAAAAGCAAAGGCACCACTGTAAGAACTAGTTGGCATGGCGACTGAGCCAGGAGGACGCTTTCAAAATGGGCCATTTAATTTAAACAATCATTGCGTTTTTAACTAAATGTCACATTCCCATAATTGTGAGGGCGGCTAATTGGGCAATTAATTGGAATCTTTTATTTCTGTTCTCTGGGTCCACTTAACGTCTGTGCATGTGTGTGCATGCATGCACACACACACACAGACACACTCACAGTATAGGCCAAGTACTAATCCCATATGAGGAAAATTCTGAAGAGCTCAGTCTCAATGATTGACCATTTGATGGTGGTTGATTCATCAGTGTCATCACTTCCTAATCATGTTCAACCCAAGACATTGCCCCTAGAAGCCTCAGTCCCCACTTCCCATACCAAGGATGTTGACGAGGGTCAAGGTATTGTCAAGCCCCGCTGCAAACACACACCCACTGGACAGAGGTGAAATTTACCTGGTGGAGGGACTTGGACTTGTAAAGTTATCACCTGGACCTTCATGCAATGTTTAATTCTGAAGCCCTTGGGCTAGGTACACATCTAGGTTAACTTGTATAGCCATCTTTTTAAATCACTGCATGCATGCTCAGTCACTCAGTTTGCCCAGCTCTTTGTGACCCCATGGACTATAGCGCACCAGGTGCCTCTGTCCGTGGAATTTTCCAGGCAAGAATACTAGAATGGGTTGCCATTTCCTTCTCCAGAGGATCTACCTGACCCAGGGGTTGAACCCACGTCTCCTGCATTGGCAGGTGGATTTTTTTACCACGGAGCCACCGGGGTAGCCGGTGGCTACCTCAGAAAAAAAAAAATGCAGATATTGTCCTCTGAGAGAGAAATTGCCTGGACAGTGTGCAGGTATGTTATTTGCTCTGGTGAATCCTGGATTCCATGGTTACAGCCTTGGGACCTGAACTGGAACTTAGCCGTTTGAGTTCACTGCTTTGATATAATAATTCCCATAAAATAATCTTTGTTTCGCATGCATGTTCAGTCATGTCCAACTCTTTGCGACCCCATGGACTGAATGTAGGCTGCCAGGCTCTTCTATCCATGGGGTTTTCCTCTGCCCATACTATATGGGCAAGAATACTGGAGTGGGTTGCCTTTTCCTTCTCCAAGGGATCTTCGGGACCCAGGGATCAAACCCACATCTCCTGCATTGGCAGGCGGATTATTTACCACAGAGCCACCTGGAAATCTTTGTTTTAAATGTTTCCAAAACTCTGATCCAGTGAACAACTCTGTTTTGCTGGGTTCCTGAGTAAGCTGACTTCAGAGGGAATATTTTCACCATGCCCTGCCTGAGACAGACTCTCCCTCCTAAAACAATGTGGAGCGCTGGTTCACTCATCTTAACTATTTTTAAAAATTCAAATTGCTATTCTGAATAAGCTAGAAGGAGCCAAATGTACTCAACTTGTGTTTCTGCCCAGGTCAGCAGGCTGACTCTGCTGTTTAATTGAGCTGAAATCCAGAGATGAAGAGGTGGGAAACAAGAGTCTATCACCCCGAGGGAGAAATGGAAACACTATTCACTTGTCTCTGATGACAAATGCCATTCTGACCTCTCAACATTGATTGTGAGCCTTTTCAGTGCAAAGCATCCGCTTTTGTTCTGATTTCCTGACAGCTGTTTAATCATAGTCTATTCATAGAAATTATAGTAGAAATCTCTTGTTTCCCACATATCAAACAAGATAATGCACAGGGAAATCAAGTTCTGGAAACAAATAATTGAGTTGAAAGTCTCCCATCAGGAGTGAAATCCTAAAGTGTGTTTAAGGCTAGATATGTGGATACAGACCAGAGGACAGGGAGAGCATTTGTCCTCCACAAACATTTCCACATAAATTTACCCTCAACCTAGGGTCCAATTATCAATAAAATAAAAAGAATCTAATTTTAGTGGCACAATGGAAAGACTTTAAAGAGGGAAACTGACATGTATTGAGTATCTCTCATGTAAATTATTTTATCTGATTCCTACAATGACCCTATAGCATAGGGTCTATTAAGTGCATTTTATGGACAGAGGAGGGTTTCTCAAGTGGTGCTAGTGGTAAAGAACCTGCCTCCCAATGCAGGAGACATAAGAGACATGGGTTCGATCCCTGGGTTGGAAAGATACCCTGGAGGAGGGCATGGCAATCCACTCCAGTATTCTTGCCTGGAGAATCACATAGGAGAGAGGAGCCCAGCAGGCTATGGTCCATAGTGTCCCAAAGAGTTGAACATGACTGAAGTGACTTAGCGCACACATGCACTCATGAACCGAGGAACAGAGGCTAGAGAGGAGAAATAATTGCCCAAGATTGCCTGCCCAACAGTTTCTGGGTTCTTTCTCTTTTGCTACCCCATTCTACTTTCCAAAACAATTCATCTGCCACAAGTCCAATGTCCCAACAGGCGTCTGCCTAGCTGGCCATCAATAGCTTTAGGTCAAGCAGCTGTTGCTGAAACTTCCCAAGGGCTTGGGGCTATAGAACTGTCCTAAGGCCAGACAAGGTGTTTGGCAAACTCACTACAAAGCAAACATTGACCTGGTCTCATTCTGTCTAGTCCATCTCATCCCAGATGGCTACAGGGACCTTGCCAGTCCCCTGAGCTCAAGAAAGGCAGAAGAGTGTACAAGCTTTTTTAAAAAATAAAATCAATACATATATGATGTAAAAGAAAAAAGTCAACTCAATACAGAGAAGTGCAGAGAATGAGAAATGAGAGTGAAAAATGAGAAATCCTATCATCCAGAGACAGCCATTGATAACATCTTAGAAAACACTCTCTTGGGCACTTTTCCAAATGTAAGCACACAACAGCAAGTACGTAGAATGTCATCAAAGGGGTCTTCCTTGGGAATTCCCTGGTGGTACAATGGTTAGGACCCCACACTCTCATTGCTGAGGGTCCAGGTTTGGGAAACTAAGGTTCCAAAAGCCACTCAGAAGGTTCAAAAACAAGGCAAAGAGTGTCTTGCTTTACATGTTGCTCCATATCCTAATTATTTTCACTCAGAAATGTTTTAAAAATGCAAACCCCAATAGTCAGTCTCAACATTGCAAAGTATTCCACTGTATGAATTTCTACCATTTATTTAACCAATTTTTGACTCTATAAATTATTTTTGTTTACTATTATAAACAACAGTAGAACAAATATCCCTGAATATATATTGTTTTTGTTTGCTGAGGGGCCCTTCTTTGAGTTTGTCCTTAAGCATGAATTGCCAGAAGTAGAGGGCTAATCAGAGATCTAAGACATTTTCTTCTTGTCTTTTTCTTTCATTGTTATAAAAATATGGTGAATGGCCAACTGGACAAAAACAGCTGCCTCAAAATGGCAGGAGGGAATTTTCTTTTATTCCTTGGGTTTTTCTTCTAAGCAATGTTCTTCATCTCTCCTTTGCCTTCTTCATGTTGCTTGCTTTCATATTTTCTTTTTATTTTGGTCATTATAATGTAGGCACCTCTGACAAAACTTCATTTGTAAACTCTGTCCCACTGTACCCAAAGGCTGTTTGTCTTCTCCAAGCTCTAGAAGCTGGGGTAATGCAAGTCTCTTCAGTCTTATGGGTACAATAGAGAGGAGGACTCATGGATGAGTTCCATGAAGGCTGGAGGATTTCATTTTTCTCTCCTGGGAGTTTATTTAAGCTATAGGCATCTCCCCTAAGGCTTTAGAATGGTCCCTCCTATACCCACTTCCCTGGTGGCTCAGACGGTGAAGAATCTGCCTGCAATGTAAAAGACCTGGGCTTGGTCCCTGGATGGGGAAGATGGCCCCTCCTCAAGAACGGAATGGCTACCCACTCCAGTATTCTTGCCTAAGAAATCCCATGGACAGAGGAGCTGGGTGGGCTATAGTCTGTGGGTCGCAGAGAGTCAGACATGACCGAGCAACTATCAATTCCACCCCTTCTTCATAAAGGAGCCTAAGAAATGTTGAGTCCTATTGCCAACGAGACCTTTCTAGGGTAGTTAGGGGCTTGTTTTTTAATACTCTACAGAATATCTGCTCATGATCTCAGTCTAATGTTGCCAGATTTAACGATAATAATAATAATGATGCCAGGAGACCCAATTAAATTTGAATTTCATATAAACAAAAAGTAATTTTTAGGATAGGTATGTTCTAAATATTGCGTAAAATAAAAATTACATTGTAATTTTATGAATTAAAATTATATTGCATAGATGAAGAACTATTATTGTTTATCTGAAATTCAAATTTAGTTAGAGATTCTATATGTAAATTGGCAGCCCTGCCTTGGTCAGTCTTGCTCCAGATAGGGAATTCTCAGAATTTTATTCACTCTGGAAAGTTTCCAAGTCATGGCAAGTCAAGTCATGTTCCTTGACCACCACTCTTTGGGCTTTTGGGCATGAAGTTGTACCCCTTTCCTTGATTGGTGGCTGCTGATTTTTATTTTCAGGGCGAAGATAGGGTGGGTGGCCGAGGTGGTTTTAATTCTGTGATTCTTTCATTAAGTATTCTGGGAAAGTGAGTTGTGATCCAACTTCATATTCTCTAGAGCTCAGGAGTTATATTCTTTACTAGAACCTTTAGAAAAAAACAAAGGTGAATCCAATCCATAATCCCCAGCAAGTCTCCTGGTAAATCTGTTTTCTCTGTTTCCTAATTCTCTTATATTCTACTCTCTCTGAAGCCCCTCACTAGCCAAAATACCCTCAAAAGTATGTCTCTCTACCTCCAGACTTTGAAACTTTTTTTTTCATCTCCTCCCTTCTTTCTGTCAACTCTTTTTACTCTCTTGGTGTGGAGGTAGAGTAGGGAAGGATTGAAGTAAGGATAAAGTGAAACCAGGTAGAAAATTAAAAGGGAGTGGGTTCTCTTTGGTGGGGTAGGGAAGAGAAATATCTTGAATATCTCCAAGCTAATAATTGATATCTCATCTCAAATTCAGTAGAGATCTTTACAGTTTAGTGATCAGGGAGCTTAAGTTGAGTTTTCCAAGGTCACATAGCTAGTCAGGGATACAGCTTGAACACACCTTTGGATTCCAAAGCCTGGGCAGTTTCTATCTCACAACCCTGCTTATCTTATATTTTAAGTGTACATCATAGTAGTGATATTTGTGTAACTTTCATTACCTAATGGCAGATATGGTGATCAACTCCCTAACATTTAGTCCACCTCTATTTTAGTGTGCTAGGGCTGCCACAATGAAGTACCACAAAGTGGGTGGTTTAAACAGAAGAATTCATTGCCTCATAGTGCTGGAGAAGTCCAAGGTCAAGGTGCCTGCAGGGTTGGTTCCTACTCAGGGCCATGAGGAAGAATCTGTTCCCAGCCCCTTCTTGAGCTTCTAGTGGTTTGCTGATAATCTTCGGGGTTCCTTTGCTTCTGCTGCATCTCTGCAATCTCTGCCTTCATCTTCACGTGCTGTTCCCCTGTGTGCAGGTCTGTGTCCAAGTTTCCCCTTTTCATAACGATAATGGGCATATTGGAGTAGGGGTTCACCCTACCCCAGTATAAGCTCATCGTAAGTAATTATGCTTGTAATGACCCTATTTCCAAATAAGGTCACATTTTAAAGTGCTGAGGGCTAAGAATTCAACATGTAAATTTGAGGGGTGGGAAATAGGGATGTAATTCAACCCATAACATCTTCCCCCAAATCGATATGCCTTTGCTGAGTATGGACTGCAATATCAACTTGGCTCCTTCCTCATCTGTATTGTTCATGATGAGTAAGACATCACTTGTGGGCATAAACTGCCATCCAGGGAGTGCTTTCCCAGGTGTCTCCCCATCCTCTGTCAGGCCCCAGGAAGCAGTACCTTATCTCTGCAGTGAAAAATGAAATGCTCGCTCATCTAGGGGGCTGGGCTGCTCTGTGATTTGTTCTGTTCTGCACACTTCTTTGTGTTGGCTTATTCTCAGTGTAGGGGTATTATGGCTGCAGAGTCCCTTGGACTGCACGGAGATCAAACCAGTCAATCTTAAAGGAAATTAACCCTGAATACTCATTGGAATGACTATTGTTGAAATTAAAGCTCCACTACTTTGACTACCTGATGGCTTCCAGACTCACTGGAAAAGACTCCGATTCTGGGAAAGATTGAAGGCAAAAGGAGAGGGGGTGGCAAAGGATGAGATGGTTAGCTAGCATCATCGACTGAATGGACATGAATTTGAGCAAATTCCAGGAGATAGTGGAAGACAGAGGTATCCAGCATGCTACAGTCAATGGGATCACAAAGAGTCAGACATGGCTTAGTGACTGAACAAATTCAACAATTCTAGATGTCATACCCAGACTTGTCAAACTGTGATAAAGTAGTCTATTTTTTGTGGCTCTTTCTTTAAGAACTAGGAAGTTTTTTCTACAAGGTCCTGGAAGGCTTCCCTCTGAGTCTCATTGACTGTTTCAAAACTACATGCCCACTTGTAAACCTGTAACTAACAAGATGATGCAGTTCCCACTCAGTGAAGACATACTAAATGTGCAGTCCCCAGCCAAAAGGAGGCAATTAAGTTAGATTGGTCTTTATTGTTGTTGTTCTCACTGCTTTCAGCTTGATGGAACTCACAGGAAAACTAGAAATTCAAGAAGGTGGGTTGCTGCCAAGTACCATTGTTCATTGGAAGCTACTGATGGTCAGCTGTTCTGGGGAAGAGAGCAGGTCAGTGCCTCTAGACCCTCAGGGTCTGAGTCCTGAGAAATGATTTTCCTCTAAGAAAGGACAATGTCCCCACCCCACCCCCCACAACACTTTGCAGGGTCGGGGGTTGTGCAGGAGGGGAAATAGGAACCACTCTAAATTCACTATCTGTCTCCTCTAGACTCCAGACGGACTCTTCTTGAAGGTCCTCTTTCCATTCAGAGCTGGACTACACGTCCAAGTCCAGGGCTCTAGAGAATCTGTCTCCTCCCTTTGATATTTATATACAACTACAACTCCTTCTTGACTTCTGCCATTTCTTCATTCCTGGACTGATGGAGGAGCTGAAATTGGAGCCCATGGCAACTATCTAGCTCAAGTCTTTCATTCTGGAGAAGATGCCCAGAGAAAGAATTTGACTTGTCCAAAGTTTCACAGGATATTAATGACCAAGGTGTGCTGAAGAAAAACCCTACTGAGGGCTGGTGTTGGATAAAAGCTGGCCAGGAGACACGTTTTAACCCAGCTCAGGTTTATGCTTATATTTCTTATTGAAGAGAGGCAGAGGGAAGGGTTAAGATAAATGTCACTTGAGGGGCAAGGCAAAGAAATACCACCATGTATGTACAATTATGTGTCTGTCTTCTTCCACTCCCCATGTTTTTAAGAGTCATTCAGGTTTTGTGTGTTCATACCTTTTTTTTTTTTTATTGTTGCATAGCATTGCAACTCACGTCCATCGAGTCAGTGATGCCATCCAGCCATCTCATCCTCTGTCGTCCCCTTCTCCTCCTGCCCCCAATCACTCCCAGCATCAGAGTCTTTTCCAATGAGTCAACTCTTCGCATGAGGTGGCCAAAGTATTGGAGTTTCAGCTTCAGCATCATTCCCTCCAAAGAAATCCCAGGGCTTATCTCCTTCAGAATGGACTGGTTGGATCTCTTTGCAGTCCAAGGGACCCTCAAGAGTCTTCTCCAACACCACAATTCAAAAGCATCAATTTTTCGGCACTCAGCTTTCTTCACTGTGAATTAAGCTGCTATAAACATTCACCTACAAATGGTGTGAGGAGGACTTATGCTTTCATTTCTCTTGGGTAAATGTTTGGATAAATTTCTCTTGGGTAAATAGGAGTAGAATTTCTAGAAATTAAATTAAGTATATGTTTAACTCTATAGAACCAAACTGTTTTCCAAAGTGGCCTTATGGTTTTACATTCACACCAATAGTGTGTGAAAGTTTCAGTTGCTCCATATTCTTGCCAAATCTTGGTATTGTCTTTTTAATTTTAGTCATCTAGTGGGTGTGTGATAGTATCTCACTATGTTTTTGACTAATGTTGAGCATCTTTTCATGTATTTATTTGCCATCTGTATATATTCTGTAGGAAAGTATTTGTTCAAGCCTTTTGCTCATTTTTAATTGGGTTGCTTGTCTTATTATTGAGTTGTGAGAAAGCTTTCATGTATTTTAAGTCCAATCTATTGTTAGACATACACTTTGCAATCATTTTCTACCAGATTAGACCATGATATTTCATTTTCTTAATAGTGTCTTTTAAAGACTCTGTCTTTAATGAAGTTCAATTTAATCATTTTTTCTTTTATGATTCATGCTTTTTGTGTCCTATTAAGAAACTTTTGCTAACCCAAGGTAGCTAAGGTCTTAGTTTATATTTTCTTCTAGAAGTCTTTTAGTTGGCTCTTACATTCAAGTCTATGATCAATTTTATGCTAATGTTTGTATATAGAGTCACATAAGGGTCAAGAATTGTGTTTTTACATAAAGATATCCAATTGTCAGTCCTTCTATTCTTGAGGCTCCTGATACTCAAAAAAAGAAGCTACACCAAAACAGAATTTTAAAATATTTTCACATATTTTAAATGTTCACATTAAATGAGTTAGTACTCAACCTCAAATTATGAAAGGACAGTGATTATATGTATAATCTCACTTGCTCAAATGATCTCAAGGTCCCTGAAGACAAGCCCCACTTGCAAGCTTGTTTCCTTCAGCCAACTTGTAGCTTCTCAACTTGTGGCTGTTCACACTAGCTGAAAAGTGAGATGCTACCCTTTTACAGTTGTATAACAGCAATGATGATAATCTAAAGTATTGACTGCTTGCCAGGAGTTGGGGGAAGTTGCAAAGAGTCACCAGAGAAGTTTAGTCCTCCATGACACTTTGGTCTAGGAGTTGCCAGGTAGAAGTGGAGAGAGCCATACCTCCCAGCCTTCCCAGGACTAGCTGAGCCCTAGGAATCAGAAGCGGGAGGGATGCATGAGGTCACATGAATTTCTTGGTAACAAAGGTTGTGAAATGTGGAGACGTAAAAGGTCCATTGGCAGGGAACAGGACAGGCATCCAGCAGACCTGGCTTCTAAGCCCAACCACCCCTAATAGCAGCCTGCTTTCTTGGACCTTCCTCCCAGTACACAATATGGGATATACCCAGGTGATCTCTATGTTTACCAAATATGACCTTATGCATGCATGCTAAATTGCTTCAGTCTTGTCTGACTCTCTGCAACACTATGGACCATAGCCTTCCAGGCTCCTCTCTCCATGGGATTCTCCAGGCAAGAATACTAGAGTGGGTTGGTCCTCCTCCAGGGAGCTTCCTGACCCAGGGATCCAAATGACTTTATGGAAGGCTCAAAAAATGGAGCATGTGATAAGAAGCACAATCAACTTAAAGGCAACCCCATCGATCAAAACTGAAACAAAATGAGAAATAACTAAAGTAAGAACTGTATTATAAAATAAAATAAGTATACATGATTCCATATTAATATAAATTTTTATTGCATAAGTAAATTAAATGAGAGGAAGGGATGACTTTTCTATAGGGAAGAATCCCAAAAAATAAATGTAGAAGAAATGAAAACTGTAAAAAAAAAAATCTTGTAAATGAATTTATACTTCAATTTTAAAAAATAAATGTAAAAAAATCATGATTAGGAAAGCACCACAGCAACAGTTATTACAGGCAAAACCTACTGATGGATGCTCAAATTAGTATGAGAAAGTTTGAGGATAAACAGAATATTTGCATAGTTTTGAAGTATTTCCCCCAAGATATCTATTAGTTATAAAGGTAAAAATAGAAATTTTACACTAGAGAAACCCAGGAGACACCCCCTCAACCAACTGCTCAAGGTTAATTATCACCAGTAATAAGGCATATTGACATCATATACCTCCAGATATATATACTGAGAAGGTCACATCACTCTGAGCTATTCCTGTCAAAAATCCATAACCTCAGTCTAATAGTGAGAAACTTCCAATAAACCCCAAATGACAGATAATCTACAGTATAACTGACTAGTGTTCTTTAAAGTAGCAAAGTCACAAAAGACAAGGAAAGACTAAGAAACTTGTCACAGATTAGAAGAGATTAGGAGGCCTGGCAACTAAATGTAATGTGAGCTCTACTTTAGTGGAAGAAATTCAGATCAGGCCTATAGTTTAGTTAATAGAAATTAATAGCACTAATAATCACATTCATAGTACCAATGTCAATTCCATGGTTTTGATCACTGGACTATGGCTAGATAAAGTGTTAGCATTTACTTTCGGGGGAACTGAGAGATGGGGACTATTTTGGCAACTTTTCTGTTGCCAAAAATTTATTTCAAAATAAAAAGTTTTTCAAAAATACTGCGGTGTACTTAAGTGAAGCAGAAGTTCCCCTAGACACTGCAGTCTGAGGGACACAGGTAGGAGTCCCCTGTCTTTCCCAGTTTCCTTTGCAGCCTGTCAAGATGTTGAAAGCCCATCATTCAGGATGCACACCTTTCAACTAAGGTTTTGAATCCCATGATTCAAGATGCATGCCTTCCAACTAAGATTCAAATAGTCATGTAGCAGACATTTGTTAAGCACGTTTTACCCCCGGGCACCTGCCAGGTACTAGGGATAAGCAGTGAATAAGACATGGGGGACTTCTGTTCCCTTGGAGCTTATAGTCAGCCATTAGCATCTTAGTGTGAATTAGCTGGTTTGAAACCAGGCTACTAAGGAGGGGGGATATTTTACTGAGTAAAAGAGAGAAGGCTCAGAGCAGGGAGCAGGTGCCATGTGCAGAAGGTAGGTCTGCACAGGGGCTTCTAGAAGTTCTAAGATCTGCGTATGGCCCTGAGACAGACAGGATGGGGCACTGGGAGGCAGTTCACCCCATACCCTGCATGTTAAGGCTGGCTATGAGGCAGATTCCTGTGAAGCCTGAATTGAACCTGAAATAATAGGAATAACAACATCTGGTGGAGAAGGCAATGGCACCCCACCCCAGTACTCTTGCCTGGAAAATCCCGTGGACGGAGGGGCCTGATAGGCTGCAGTCCATGGGGTTGCTAAGAGTCGGACACAACTGAGCGACTTCACTTTGACTTTTCACTTTCATGCATTGGAGAAGGAAATGGCAACCTACTTCAGTAGTCTTGTCTGGAGAATCCCAGGGACGGGGGAGCCTGGTGGGCTGCTGTCTATGGGGTCGCACAGAGTGAGACATGACTGAAGCAACTTAGCAGCAGCAGCAGCAGCAGCAGCAACAACATCTGGAGAGCACTAACTATGCAGCATGTATGCTCTCGTGACTTTAGTGCTGATGACGCATTCAATCTGCCTAACAACCCTGAGGTAAGGTACTATTACTATCCCATTTTACAGATAAAGAAACTGAGGCACTAGAAGTTTAGAAGTTTGCCCAAGTTCACACGGCAGATGTGTGGTGGATCTGGACCACAGACTGGGGCAGTTTAGCTCCTGAGTCTGTGCACTTAACATTCATTCTCCAATGCTTCTCCCAGAGCCAAGGGGAAACACAGGGAAGGAAGATGAAGAGTGGCACAGAGCCAGAACGAAGTCCTTTTCTGCCTCTAAAGGAACAACAACAAAAAACCCCTGAATCTTGTTTTGTATGAGTGCCTACAATGTTTTAGACAAAGCTGCCTAGGGCTTTCCACATATTAGGCATGTAACATTCATACTTCTGAGGGCTATCATTCCTAATTTACAGATAAGGAAGCTGAGGCTTAGGGAAGTTAAGTATTTTTCCCAAGGTCACATGAGTCTGATATTAGGGCAATCCAGAATTTAGCCGATTTGTGGAAAGTTTTAGACTTGGCGACTATCAGTCTCACCCATGGCTTGGTACTAAATAAGCCCTCTCTTCCGGTCTCTCCCTCTCTTTCTCTCCTCCCCTTTTCTTCTCTCTCTCTCTCCCTCCCTTTCTCACAGGAAAGTTAATTATTTAATGCCCACAGTATAGATCTTGAGTATGGCATTTTGCAGCGCTGAGCTTTAACAGTGCAGGTTTAAATACATTTAATCCAATGAATATTTCAAGGTAATTAATCTCCACAGGGTGAGAGAATGCTCAGGTTTTCCAGCACATCATAATACATCTGAATCAGCTAAGGAAATGATCTGCGTACTCCGCAGTAGGTTGAGAAAGATTCACTTCAAGACTTTTAGAGCTGACTCCCCGTGGTTAAAGAGCAAAAATGCTGCCACTGAGAAGTACTTAGGCACCGCCTAGTGGCTGAAAGTATTTATGCAAAGAGAGAACATGGCTAACAACTTTAGGACCAGATACCAACTCTTTAGGGCTACAAGGTGGTGCTAGTGGTAAAGAACTCGCTTGCCAATGCAGGAGACATAAGGGGTGTGGGTTCAGTCCCTGGGTGGGGATGATCCCCTGGAGGAAGGCATGGCTATCCACTCCACTATTCTTGCCTGGAGAATCCCCATGGATAGAGGAGCCTTATGGGCTACAGTCCTGGGGGTCCCAAAGGGTTGGGCTTGACTGAAGGGACTGAGCTTGTTTGGAGATTTTTGGAGGGGTTGCCCTGAAGCTATCTGTTTTATGTTATAATATAAATATATAATATATAATATTTTGTATTATTAATTAATATACGATTCAGTTCAGTCGCTCAGTTGCGTCTGACTCTGCACAACTCCATGGACTGCAGCCTGCCGGACTTCCCTGTCCATCACCAACTCCCAAAGCTTTCTCAAACTCATGTCCATCGAGTTGGTGATGCCATCCAAATAATTGGAGAAGACTCTTGAGGGTCCCTTGGACTGCAAGGAGATCCAATCAGTCCATTCTGAAGGAGATCAGCCCTGGGATTTCTTTGGAAGGAATGATGCTAAAGCTGAAACTCCAGTACTTTGGCCACCTAATGCGAAGAGTTGACTCATTGGAAAAGACTCTGATGCTGGGAGGGATTGGGGGCAGGAAGAGAAGGGGACGACAGAGGATGAGATGGCTGGATGGCATCACTGACTCGATGGACGTGAGTATGAGTGAACTCTGGGTGTTGGTGATGGACAGGGAAGCCTGGCGTGGTGCGATTCATGGGGTCGCAAAGAGTCGGACACGACTGAGCAACTGAACTGAACTGAATATTATAATTACTTTTATAAGATAAAAATAGTATTTTATTATGTATATAATATATCAAATATACATCACCATTTTTCATGGGAATGACAGTGGGATATGGATAAGAATGAGTGAGAATTATGGTCACACACCCATGTCTCCCTGCCTGAATCCTGTGAGCTGTTGAAATAACTGTGTTTGTTGAAGGCTGAGTTTGAGGCCATGGAATTCCAAGCAGCTAATAGACCTTCAGTGGTCTCCAAATCATGACATTAGTAGTCATAATGGCTGCCATCAACTGAAGGCTTTTGGTTGTGACCCTGTGTGTATATAGGTATGTTGTATGCCATATATACATAAATGTATATGAAAGATTTAAAGCTTTTGTCAGTCCTGTGAGAATTAATATCATTATCCCATATTGCAGATAAGCAAACTGAGGTTCAAGGTCACACAGCCTGTCAAAACCAAGCCTACTAATCTCCATATTACACTGCCTTTGTAACACATATTAGATTTCAGTAAGCTTGTGCTACCAGCATCCAATCAACTAATATGCATTTGTATCTGTCCACCTGATGCATGATATTGTGCTTGGTACTGTTGGGAGAATACACACACACATAGAGTATGATGTCCATCCTTGAGAATTAAATGATTTTATTGCATAATGTTAGAGAAGGAAATGGCAACCCACTCCAGTACTCTTGCCTGGAGAATCCCATGGGCGGAGGAGCCTGGTAGGCTACAGTCCATGGGGTCGCAAAGAGTCGGACACGATTGAGTGACTTCACTTTCATTGCATAATATAATGCATAAAGGCTTAAAAATTAAGTAATAGCAATATATATATACTCATATATATTCAAGCAGACAAAACAACCTTAGAAGATAAGACATTAAAACGATGCATTGGCTTGTTTAATTGCCAAATAGTATGACAAGAGGGCTTCCCTGGTAGCTCAGCTGGTAAAGAATCCGCCTGCCAGGCAAGAGATCCTGGTTCAATTTCTAGGTCAGGAAGATCCCCTGGAGAAGGGATAAGCTACCCACTCCAGTATTCTTGGGCTTCCCTGGTGCTCAGACGGTAAAGAATACACTTGCAATGCGGGAGAACTGGGTTCAATCCCTGGGTTGGGAAAAAGCCCCTGGAGGAGGGCATGGCTACCCACTGCAACATTCTTGCTTGGAGAATCCCCATGGACAGAGGAGCCTGGTGGGCTATACAGTCTGTGGGGTTACAAAGAGTCGGACATGACTGAGTGACTAAGCACAGCACAATATGAGAAGAATTTCCATGGAAAAGTTCACGAGGGGGTCTCTGAAAGCTGGGTAGGATTTAGGTGGACTGTTGGGGGACAGGTAGCGCTTTCCCAGGAAGAAGCTACCCCAGAGGGTCATGAAACATGGTGAGGTAGCCACAAGACAGTGGGATGGGGGCTCAGAGACCCAGAGACTCAGTCCCTGGCTTGCTGGGCACATTGAGACCAAGAATCCTTCCCTATCTGTCCCTCAGTTGGCCCACTTGTAAATTTAGGGTGTTGGCTCCTCTAGGAAACTCGTTGGTCTGAAACTCTATCATTTCACAAGTCTGGAAGTTTGAGTCTCAGTCCATAAAGAACTGCATGATGTTTGGGAGTTTTATTGTTGTTGGAGTGGCTGTATTCCTTCCGCTGCTCATCACCTCCAGGTGATGGGAGAGGCGTCTCCCCACCCACACTCATAAACGTGCCAAGGATGCCCCCTTGTGGTCATTGGCAGCACACCCTTGGGGTGGTCTGGAAAACCAAAGACATGCAGCATCATTACCCAGATGGTGGGTATGGCATTTCATAAAAAGATCATCCCAGCTTGGTGCACTGCAACCCATGTGTAAAAGAAGGAACACAACACAGTACAGAAGGGAGCCCCACCTGACAAGACAGCCGGTGGTGCGTACTTTCCCATGAGCGTTCTGCAGCTTCCAAAATGCACGTGCTTACATCTATCTTCAGGCTTTGAACATGCTGCTGTTTCTGCTCAGAACAAACCACACATTCACACATTCACACACTACTAGGCATATATATATACATATTTGTTAACAATATTCGATGACATATATTCCATTATTACCAACGGGGATGAATTTCAGCTCAGGAGCATAAGAAATGTAATCTTTATTTTGCTCTAACTCAAAATAGATTTGGGTCTGAGGCCCTATTCTGCTAGGTGGAGAGCCAATTTGGACGGCCCCTTGAACACCCTGATTGCATCTAGATGTGGGGGCAAAATGATGGGGATTTGTGTAATATCTTGGACATTGCCTGTTCGTGCTGACTGAGAAGTCTCCTGACCTCTAACCCTTGAGTTGCACAAGCCTCTTTGGACTTATGTGGTTTTTCCCCCAGGGACACTTCTAAAAGTTCAGGAGGGAAAGGACCTTGCTTCACAGGACCCAGCAATAGCAGTGAATTCTCCCACCACCACCCACCACCCCTTTCTTTCCCTAGGAATCCTTTCCAAATTTCAGAAGCTGAAAACTTTCGATGACTTCACAGCACAAGGGCCCAGTCCAATCACAAGAAGATAGGCCTGCAATTAGAAACATTCAACAACAACAACAAAAAAAAAAAAAACTTTGATTTTTGGTGATGTCAAGATCGTGAACAACAAGGAAAATCTGAGGAACAGTTAGAATTAGTCAGAGAATAGGGGAAATAATAACCAGATACAACATGGGATCCTGAGCATTAACAAAAAACTGAATGGGGTCTTCAATTTGGTTAACAGGATTGTAGCAGTGTTAATTTCCTTGTTCTGCTAACAACAGATGTTTATACAAAATGTTAATAATTGGGAGTGTATAGGTGAAGGATATATGGAAACCATGCTATTTTACAATTTCTCTGTGAATCCAGAGGAAATTCAAAATAAAAAGTTAAATAAAAATCTACTTGCTTAAACTTCTAGGACAATAGTTCTCAATTAAAGTAAGTTGCTTTATAAATAATAAAAAAAGAAATTTTCTTGCATAAAGCACTGGTACTTTTAATTAAGCTTTTTATTTTGAGGTAATTGTAAATTCACACGCAATTGTAAGAAAGAATACAGAGATCTCATGTGACTTGCTCATTTTCCCCAAAGTAACATCTTGTAAAACTACAGTACAAGATCACAACTGGGATATTGGTATTGATACAGTTGAGATATAGAACTTTACCGTCACCACAGTGATTCCTGCTGCTGCCATTTTTAGCCACACCTCCCTTTATCGCCCCCATGGTCCACTCGCTCCTGGCAACCACTCATCTGTTCTCCATGTCCACAAACTTGTCATTTCATCCACACATACTGTAAATAATACAGTATATAACCATTTAGAATTGGCTTTTGAGCTCAGCATTGTGTGCACATGCTCAGTCACGTCTGGCTCTTTGCAACCCCACGGACTGTAGCCCACCAGGCTCCTCTGTCCGTGGAATTTTCCAGGCATGAATGCTGGAGTGGATTGCCATTTCCTCCTCCATGGGGTCTTCCCAGCCCAGGGATAGAACCCGCTGTCTCATGTGTCTCCTGCATTGGCAGGCAGAGTCTTTACCACTGCACCACCTGGGAAGCCCAGCTTCATTCTCTGGCAGTTCATCCAGATTGTCATGCGTGTTATCAGTAGCCCCTCCATTTTTATGGCTGAGTAGTGTTCCATGGTGTGTATGTGCCACAGATTGTTTAACCGTTTTCATGCTGAAGGACATCTGGATTGTTTCCAATTTGGGAGTTAATACAAATAAAGCTGCTGTAAATATTTGTGTACAGGTTTTTTTGTGAATGTAAGTTTCATATCTTTGGGATAGAATCCTAGAAGTACAGTGACTAAATTGTATGGTAGATGCATGGTTAGTTTTTCAAGAAGCTGCTAAACTTTTCCTGAAAAGTCTCATTATTTTACATTTCCATCAGCGATGTATGAGTGGTCCATCTTCATCAGCATTTTAGCCATTCTGACAAGTGTATAGTAATATCTCATTGTGGTTTTAATTTGTATTTTACTAATGGCTAAAGATGAACATCTTTTTATGTCTTTATTTCCTTCTGTATATTTTCTTTGGTGAAAATCTCTTTTAGCAAGATTCTCTTCATCTTTTTTTCCCATTTTATAATTGAATTATTTGTTTGTTTTACCGTTGAGTTTTGAGCATTCCCTGTATATTCTAGTCTTTTGCAAGACATGTAGTGTATAAATATTTCTTTCAGTCTGTAGTTTATCTTTTTTATCCTCTTAACAGAGTCCTTCACAGAGCAGAACATTTTCAGTTTTTATGAAGTCCCATTTATCAAATTTTTCTTATTTGGATTACACTTTTGTGGTCAAGTCTAAGAATTCTTTACCTAGCTCTAGATCTGCAGACTTTCTCCTGTTTTTTCTTTAAAAAGCTCTATAGTTTTACATTTTACATTTAGGTCTATGATTCATCCTGAGTTTATTTTTATGCAAATTATGAGACAGAGTGAAATTCTCTTTTTCCTCTCTAGATATCCAACGGCTCCAGTATCATTTGTTTAAAATCCTGTATTTCTTCAATTGAATCGTTTTTGCACTTTTGTTAAAAATCAGTCCAGCATACTTGTATGCGTCTATTTCTGGGTTCTCTATTCCTGTTCCACTGATCTATGTGAATATACTTCTTCCAACGCCATGTGGTCTTGTTACTGTAACTACATAACAGGCCTTAAAAAGATTATTCCTCTCACTTTATTTGTTTTCAAAATGGTTTTATCCATTGTAGTTCCTCTATCTTTCCATACAAATTTTAGAATAATTTTGTCTATATGTACAAAATACTTTGCTGGAATTTTGACAGGAATTGCAAATATATATAAATCTGTGCATCAGTTTGGGGAGAGTTGACATCTTTTCTATGTTGAGTCTCCTAATCCATGAGCAAGGATTGTCTTTCTATTTATTTTAGTTGTTGTTTGGTTGCTCAGTTGTGTCTGACTTTTTGCCACCCCATGGACTGCAGCACTCGAGGCTTCCCTGTCTTTCACCATCTTCTGGAGCTTGCACAAACTCATGTCCATTGAGTCAGTGATGTCATCCAACCATCTCATCCTCTGTCATCCCCTTCTCTTCCTGCCTTCAATCTTTCCCAGCATCAGGGTCTTTTCCAGTAAGTCGGCTCTTCCCATCAGGTTGCCAAAGTATTGGAGCTTCAGCTTCAGCATCAGTCCTTCCAATGAATATTCAGGGTTGATTTCCTTTAGGATTGACTGGTTTGATCTCCTTGCAGTCCACAGGACTCTCAAGAGTCTTCTCCAACAGCACAGTTCAAAAGCATCAGTTCTTCGGCACTCATTTTTCTTTATGGTCCAACTCTCACATCCATACATGACCACCGGGAAAACCATAGCTTTAATTATACAGAGCTTTAGATCTTCTTTATTTCCTCAGTGTTGTGTAGTTCTCAGCATACAAGTTTAATTTTTAAAGCAATTATAACTGATAGTTTGGGCTTCCTGGTTGGCACTGGTGGTTAAAAACCTACCTGCCAATACAGGAGACATAAGAGATGCAGGTTCAATCCCTGGGTCAGGAGATCCCCTGGAAAACGGAATGGCAACCTACTCCAGTAGTCTTGCCTGGAGAATCCCATGGACAGAGGACCATGGTGGACTACAGTCCATAGGGTCACAAAGAGTGGACATGACTGAAGAGACTTAGCACACAGCATTGTATTTTTAATTTCACTGCCCCTGTGTTCATTGCTAGTATATAGCAATCAATTGTTTTGTATGTTTGTCTTTATCATGCAAACTTGCTAAAGCCACTCATTTGTTCCAGTTCCATGGAGATTACTTGAGATTTTCTACATAGACAACCATGTCATCTGTAAATAGGGACAGTTTTATTTCTTCCTTTCCAATATGCATGCTTTTTATTTTTCTTTTCTTGCCTTAATGCATAAATTAGAACGTCTATCACTATGTTGAATAAGAGCAATGAGAGTAGATATTTTTGCTTTGTTCCTAATCTTGGGGGGAAAGTATTCAATCCTTTACCATTAAGTATAATGTTACTGAAGGTTTTTAGAGATGACTTTTATCAACTTAAGGAAATTCCCTTTTATTCCTAATTTTCTGAGAGATTTTATCACGAATAGGAGTTCAAGTGATATCATCGTGTGATTTTTTTGGTCCATTGATATGGTGTATTACACTGATTGATTTTCAAATATTGAACCACCCTTGCATCCCTGGTGAATAAACCCCACTTGACTCTGATGTATAACTATTTGTATGGATTGCTGAATTACATGTGCTAATATTTTGTTGAGGCTTTTTATGTCTAAGTTCTTGAGGTCTTTGGGGTTTTTATTTTTGGTATTAGGGTAACACTAGCTTTATAAAATGATGTGGAAAATTCTGTTTCCTTTTTCCTAAAAAAAGACTGTGTAGAATTTGTGATAAATCCTCTTTAAACATTTGGTAGAATTCTCTGGTGAAGGCATTTGAGCCTGGAGACTTCTCTTTGAGGAGTTTTAAAATTATAAACTCAATTTTAAAAATAATAATAAAGGTATTTAAATTGTCTACTTACTGGGCTGGGTAGCCATTCTCTTCTCCAGGAGATTTTCCCAACCCAGGGATCAAACCCAGCATTGCAGGCAGATTCTTCACCATCTGAGCCACCAGGGAAGCCCTTAATTTCCTTAATAGTAATAAAGTTATTCAAATTGTCTACTTCATATTAGGTTAGTTGTGTATTTTTTAGAAATTGATCCACTTCAGCTTCATACTCTTTTTTCCTCTCCTTCCAGGACTCTGATGACACAAATATTCTTCTTTATGTATTTCGTTTCCTTGCTGAAACTTTCTTTTTTCACTTTTTATTTGTTTCAAGCATGTTCATAACTGCTCACAAAACATTTTTAAGATGACTGCTTTAAAATCATTGTCAGATAATTCTAGCAATTCTGGCATCTTGGTGTTGACATCTATTGATTGGATTTCTCCATTCAGTTTGAAATCTTTCTGATTCTTTGTATGATGAGTGATTTTCAATTGAAATCTGGACATTTTTGGTATTGTGCTTGACTTTTGACCTTATTTGAACCTTCTGTTTTAGCTGACTTCCTCTGACATGCTCCAGTGATGTGGAGAGAAGAGAGGCATCTCATTGCCAGATGCAGGTAGAAGTTCAGGTTCAACTACTTAGCCTCCTTTGACACCTAAGAGCAGTATGGGGGAGCTCCTTGTTACTATTAGGTGGAGGTAGGAGTTACAGCTCCCCACCAGACCTCCACTGACACCTGTCTAGCTAGGAGGGGTAGGAATGTATCATTGTTTTTCCCTAATGGGCTCCACTGACATCATGAGGGTCAAGGGGACAGTGGTCCCCTCACTGCTCACTCTCCGTTGATATCACTCCAGCAGGATGAGGGACACCTCCTTACTGACACACAGAGGGGAAGTCCAGGCGCCTCACATGGTCTCCACTGACACTGTGGGCGGGGGTGGGCAGGGATGAAGGATCCAGCTTGGCGCTGGCCTTCCCTGACACCACCACAGCAAGAGGGTTGGGACACCTCGTTATGGTCTGGCCTGGGTACAGCCTAGGCTCACTACTTGTTCTTTGCCAGCATGAGTAGGGTGGGGCAGCATTTTTTTCTGTAGTGTTTGGCTAGAGAAAAGTGATTATCATCTAAAGCTTTTCTGTCTTTCTAGACTTCCTATTTCCTAATCCATTGGTTAGTAAGAATAGGCTCTTATTTGGACTTATTTTTGTTTGTTTGTTTGCTTGCTTGTGCCCACTGGCATTTCCAGATTGCTGGCTTTTTCAGTTGCAAAGAAGCTGATGATACATAGTGCAAAAAGGCCATCCAGGGAACTCACCATTGTGTCATTATTTGGGTCTTGGGTCCCTGGCTGGTCTGTTATACTTAGGAAGAATAGTAGGGAAAAGTCTGTCTACTTAATTTTCCTGGAAGTGGAAGTCAAGTACTGATATTCACAAATTTTAAAACATCCAAATTGTTGAATTCTCTAGTCTATGTCCTGTGTCCTTTCTTTCCTCTCCTCACCTACTCAGTGACTAAAGAGGACATCTCATAAGTCTGTTTTTTATACAATACATATTACCCCTGGGGAAGTAATCATAAAATAGTTGACCATGCATGAGGGGATGGGGGGAGGAATTTTAGTACACACAAAAAAGGAAATATGAGGTAAAAAAAAATTGGGTCAATATTTTAAAAAATGGTAACCTCATTTCAAATGTATTATTTTTATAGCACCTGCAGCAATCCATAAGTTAGGTATTATTATCAGTTTACATTGAAAAGACTGAGGTTGCTAGAGGTGACAAATTTCCCCAAGGTAAGAAGAAAATGTGAAGAGATTGAGTTAGCTATATCTGCCCCTTTATTAGGAAAGTGAAGGCTTTCTCAGAACTCATACTGACTTCCACTAGCATATCATTGGTACAATACTATGTCACAGGGCCATTCCTCACTGCAAGTAAATCTGGAAAAGCTAGTCAGCGTTTCAAGTGGATAACTATAAGGAGAAGGTTGAGAATGGCTGTTGGGTCCACCACCCTGCAGGTTTAGCCATAATCCATAACTGTTATCCAGGGGCCTCTCCTTATGCTAACCGGCCCAAATTTCCAGGGGATCTACTTCATTTTAAAAAGTATATTCAGTATGCTTTCATATATGGGAACTTTAAAATAAATAATAGGTTGAAAAACTTTAACTTAACATCTTCCTCACCTCTGGGAATCTGAAACTATAATGACCTATATATGGTAAGGGAGAATTTTTATATATAACCAAAGAGAACATAAATTTAAGCAGATTGAAAAGTCTGATAACAGAAAGTGAGCACCTTGGGCACTATTAAGAGGTACCATCTGTATTAATCAGGGATCTTTATGAAACAAAGCATACTTATGTATGTGTGTATGAGTGTGCATGCATGCTTAGTCGTGTCCGACTCTTTGAGACCCCACGACTGTAGCCCACCAGGCTCCTCTATCCATGCAATTTTCCAGGCAAGAATACTAGAGTGGGTTGCCATTTTCTACTCTGGGGGATCTTCCTGATCCAGGAATCAAACCTATATCTCTTGTACCTCTTGCTTTGGCAGGTGGATTCCTTACCACTGCGCTACCTGGGAAACTATGTGTGTGTGTGTGTGTGTGTGTGTGTGTGTGAGAGAGAGAAAGAGAGAGAGATGGGCGGGGGGGGGAGGGGCGGGGAGTTATTATGAGGAATATAATTATGGAGGTTTCAAAGTCCCAGACTTGCCATCTGCAAACTGGAAACCCAGGTAAGTTGGAAGCGTGATTCAATCTGGGTCCAAAGGTCTGAGAGCCAGGGAAACCAATGGTTTCCATCTCAATCCAAGGGCAGAAGACCGACATCTCAGCTCAAACAGGAAGGGAGCAAATTCTCCCTTCCTTCACTTTTTGGAGGAAAGGGAGGCCCTCAGCCGATGGAATGATGCCCACCACGCTGGGGAGGGCCACAAGCTTTACTCAGTCCAACTCAAACACTAATCTCATATGGAAATACCTTCACAGACACCTCCTCCCTACCCAGCTAATGTTTATTTAAATAGCTGGGTACCCGGTGATCCTGTCACATTGACACATAAAATTAACCATCATATTACCCAAAATGGGCCTTCCTAGTGGCTCAGATGGTAAAGAATCTGCCTGCAGTGCAGGAGACTCGGGTTTGACCCTTGGGTCCCCTAAAGAAGAGAATGGCTACCCACTCTAGTATTCTTGCCTGGAGAATTACAAGGACAGAGGAGACTGGCAGGCTATAGTTCATGGGGTCACTAAGAGTCAGACACAGCCTAGTGTGCGACTAAAAGTGACTTTCACTTTTACCAAATACCCTGAAAGTTATAGGGGCTCTAAAGGCCATATACAAAGATGAATTGACTGCCCTCTTTGTCAGCATCAGCTCATCTATTGAAAGGGGTCAGTGAGTTCTCTGGACCTGTCTAGAGTCAGGATGTAAGTGGTCACAAACAGTTTTGTGACAGTGTCACATGTTCCTGAAGTGCAAGGAAGACCCACAGAGGGAGGGAGAAAAGAAAACATATGCTGTAAACCATGGCCAGAGCTAAGGGCCTTGTTTGGTTATGCTTTGCTTCAGGGTCACTTGGCATAAACAGTAGTCAAGCTCAGGATTGGAGGAAAAGCTCTTCTACTCTACTGGATCGCTAACTGTCCAAGGAGTAAAGCACAGTAGAAATAGCAGGCAGATATAAGACTCCAGATGTTGGTGATAATTGTATTTAACCTTTCCTAAAGGAGCATTAAAGAGGCTTTAATGCTTTGGTGGGGGTGAACCCCAGTGTGTGAAAAAGGAAACAGCAATTGCTGACAGGGTCACTTTCCATCTGAAAGAACCATGCCAGAATCAATTTCTGATAGGAAGGAAGGGCCATGAGAGTGCACTGTGGATTACGGTCACGTTCAACATCACATGCTAAATCTCTAAAAGCTTCTCTGGACAGATTGTAAATTACCCTGACCTTAAAAGAAAATGTTCACATTAAGGCTTTGGTTTTTTGAACATTCCACCTGGACAGTCTGACCTGGCTTTCAATGAAATAAGAAACGAGCCAAGAAACCAGCTGAGTCACACAGAACCAAGGGTCAGGCTTGGTTTGATGATTGATTCAGACTGTTTCCTTGCCACCCATATGTTGAGGACAGAAAAGAGCATTATTTCCATAAATGATGACCAAACCCAGGGCTAATTTGGAATGACTACTTGCTACCCTGGGCTTCCCTGGTGGCTCAGGGGTAAGGAACCTGCTGCAGTGCAGAAGATACAGGTTCTATTTCTGGGTCGGGAAGATTCCCTGTAGAAGGAAATGGCAATGAACTCCAGTATTCTTGCCTGGGAAATCCCACGGACAGAGGAACTTGGTGTGAGTCAGACATGACTGAGTGACTACACAACAATAACAACTTTCCTCACCAAATTTGCTGCGGCTACTGTCAAAAATCAATGTGGGAGGAGAACAAGATGGTGGAAGAGTAGGTGGACGTGGAGTACATCTCTCTCCACAGATACATCAGGAATACACCTTCAGACACAGAAGTGCATGCAGGACACCAGCTGAGAGCAGGAGTACCTGACCTGTGAAAAAGAATATATAGAACCTTGCAAAACTCGGTAGGGGGAAAAACAGGAGTGTTAGTAGGACTGGACCTGCCCTCAGCAGGTGGAGGAACTGAAGCAGGGATCCGATCCCCACATGGGGCAATTGTCTGAGTCGGAGGAGAAACATTTAAGGCTGAGAGTGAAACAGTTGACCCGTGACAGCCTATATGGAATGAGAATCAGACAGTCCTTGCTGCAACCATACGTACCCCAGACAGGGATGCAGTTGCCCTAGAAAGCGCAGTGGCTGGGAGCTGGAGCTGAGGGATTGTGGAGCAATCTCAGGGTTAGGGCTGCTGTTGACTGTGGAGAGATGGATTGAGGGGGTGTGAGGGAGGAGATTGTGGTGGGAAATGCCATTGGAGGAAAGCCAGGCAGCCATGGAAGCAAGGTGATACTGCTGAGTCACGCATAGAGGGTGGAGCGAATACCATAGTCTCTCTCTCCCCACTCGCCATTATCTGCAGCTGAACAATAGAGAGGCTGGCCTGATGCACTGAACTACAGAGTAGGACCCCAACCAGGGTGCCCCTTTAAGTGCCTGATTTGCTAATCTACAGAGTAGGATCACAGCCAGGGAGGCCACTCTATGTACCTGCTGCATCAAACAGCAGAGAAGGACCTCAGGCAAGGTAGCCTTCTAAGTGCCTTAACGGGTGGAGCTACGGAGAAAGACTGGCCAAAGAGACCTTCTGATCACCAGCTATAAGAGCCTCAAAAAAGACTCTGATAGGGCCATAATTCCTGCAGCAGAGAAAGTCCGCGTCGCTGCACACTGGACACCACCAGGATCCTGCAAGCCAAGCACCTGTGCCATCTTCACGCTCAACTCTCACTGGGGCAGAGCTACCACAGGCAAAAAAAAGTCACATCTATGCATGTAGGGTCGCTTTGGTAGTGTCCAACTCTTTGCAACCCCATAGACTGTGGTCTGCCAAGCTTCTCTGTCAGGGAGTGGGTTTCTCCAGGCAAGAATACTGGAGCATATTGGCCAACACTTGTTGCCATATCCTTCCAGAGCATTGTATTTTCTGCTGCCTTAGCTGCCAACTCCCCTGAGTACCTGGTGCTGCCAGAACCCCTGTGACCCAAGCAGCTGCACCACCTCCACACCTGGCCCTCACAGGGGCAAACCCAAATCCCCCAGGGCAGCCTCAGGAGCAAACCCCAGTGGACGACCCACATGCAGAGGTGGAAATAAAATCACAATTGAAAGCCAGGGGCAGTGTGGCTAAGGAAGAAGACCTAAAACCTTCCCACCAGCTGTACAAGCTGCAAATTAAATCCACATGATCAACTAGGCAGATTCTTTGTCTATGGAACATATACAAGGTCATTGAGAGCTCCCATAAAAGAAAACACACTAGTTCTGATAGCTGTGGACATTGGAGGCAAGAACACACAGAGGTAGGACCAGATTAGAATCTGAGCTGCCTCCAAAGCAGGTCCAGAGATCAGCACAGTGTTTGAGGGCATCCTAGGGAGGTGAGATGGACTGTGACTCCCAGCAAGGGAAAGGACTCTGACAGCAGTGACTCAAGAAAAACATGTATTATTCATATGTTTTGACTTGTTCTGTAGATTCTTTTGGATTTTTTCTTTTTTTTCTTTCCTTTTTATTCCCCCCTCTATTGTAGTTGTCGGTTTTATTGGCACTATGAAATCTAATTAAGCTTTTGAGCTTTTTTTTTCCTCAGTCAAGTTTTTTTGCTATTGTTATAAACTTCTGCCTCTATATTGGGCTTTTGCAGTTCTGTGGAGTTTTCCTTTGCTTTCTTTTTTCTTTTTTAATTTTAATGTTTTAAGCCTATTATTATTTTTTATATAATTATTCCTTTGTTTGCCTTTCCTACTATTCTTTTCCCCTTGCACTTCATCTTTAATGTATATAAATCTTCTTCATTTACCTCTATTTAATTTTGTATATCTAGTCTCTCTTTCCTTTCTTTCTTTCCTTTTCTCTCTACATATTTGTTAGTTCTATTTTCATTGCTTTATTCCCCACTTGGCACCTTGCTTTAGTTTTGTTTTCCAGTTTGTGCTTTAGTTACCTTTGCTCTTAACTGGTAAATATAATTTTTGATTTCCTTTGTTCACTGGGTCAATCTACTGTACTTTACTTTTGTTGGACTGTTTTGACTTTGTTCATGGGTGCATATGTATATGTGTCTATTTCATTATTTTAATTATTATTTACCTGATTTTGTAACTGCCATGAGTCTGGGTTTCATCTTTCATTTCTCATTTTTGGATATTTGTTTCAATCTAATCACACTAGGACCACAGCCTTGTCTAACTCAATGAAACCAAGCCATGCCTGCAGGGCAACCCAAGATGGGTGGGTCATGGTGGAGAGGTCTGACAGAATGTGGTCCACTGGAGAAGGGAATGGCAAGCCACTTCAGTATTCTTGCCTTGAGAACCCCATGAACAGTATGAAAAGGCAATATGATAGGATAATGAAAGAGGAACTCCCCCGGTCATTAGGTGCCTGGTGATGAATAGGGAGGCCTGGCGTGCTGCGATTCATGGGGTCGCAAAGAGTCGGACATGACTGAGCGACTGAACTGAACTGAACTGAATGCCATAAGGAACCTCTTGTGGAATCTTCATTCCTGACCAGAGATAAAGCCCTGAGCCTTTGGAGTGGGAGCACTGACTCCAAGACCCTAGACAACCAGAGAACTAGCCCTAGGGAGTATCAGATAGTGAGAACTCACACAAACAAAACCACCTGAACACAAGACCCAGCACTACCCAGCCACCAGTGGCACCCTGTGCAGGATGCCTCATCTAAACAACAAACAAAACAAAAATACAAACCCAGTCATCAGCAGACTGGATGACCACCTCACTCAGCCTTGCCCATCAGAGGAAAAACAAACAAAAACTCAGCACAAATCTCACCCTATACAAGCTTACACAAACCACTGGACCAACCTTAGGAAGGCAGAAACCAAAAGAAGAAAGAATTCAACCTTGAAGCCTTGGAAAAGGAGACCTCAAACACAATAAGTTAAAAAAATAATAATGAAAAGGCAGAGAACTTCTACACAAATGCAAGAACAAACTAGAAACACAGAAGTCCAAATAAATGAAGAGGAAATAGGCAAACTACCTGGAAAAGAATTCAGAATAATGATAGTAAATAAGATCAAAAACCTTGAAAACAAAGTGGAAAAAATGCAAGAATCAATTAACAAAGACCTAGAAGAATTAAAGAATAAACATACAGAGACAAACAACACAATTATTGAAATTAAAAATACTCTAAAAGGAATCAATAGCAGAATATCTGAAGCAGAAAAACAAATCAGTGAGCTGGAAGATAAAAATGGTGGAAATAACTTCTGAAGAGCAAAATAAAGTAAAAAGAATGAAAAGAACTGACAATAGTCCAGAGACTTCTGGGACAATATCAAATGCACCAACATTCGAATTACAGTGGTTTCAGAAGAAGAAGAGAAAAAGAAAGGGTATGAGAAAATTTCTGAAGAGATTAGAGTTGACATTTTCCCCAACATGGAAAAGGAAATAGTCAATTAAGTCCAAGAGGCACAAAGAGTACCATACTGGATGAACCCAAGCAGAAACATTCCAAGACATGTACTAATTAAACTAATAAATGCTAGACACAAAGAAAGAATATTAAAAGCAACAAGGGAGAAGCAACAAGTAACATACAAGGGAAACTCCATATGCCTAACAGCTAATCTTTCAGCAGAAATTCTGCAGGCCAGAAGGGAATGGCAGGATATATTTAAAGTTCAGTTCAGTTCAGTCAGTTCAGTTGCTCAGTCGTGTGCAACTCTGTGACCCCATGAACCGCAGCACACCAGGCCTCCCTGTCCATTACCAACTCCTGGAGTCCACCCAAACCCATGTCCATTGAGTCGATGATGCCATCCAACCACCTCATCCTCTGTCATCCCCTTCTCCTCTTGCCTTCAATCTTTCCCAGCATCAGGGTCTTTTCCAATGAGTCAGCTCTTCACATCAGATGGCCAAATTATTGGAGTTTCAGCTTTCCAATGAACATCAGTCTTTCCAATGAACACACAGGACTGATATCCTTTAGGATGGACTGGTTGGATCTCCTTGCAGTCCAAGGGACTCCCAAGGGTCTTCTCCAACACCACAGTTCAAAAGCATCAATTCTTGGGCGCTCAGCTTTCTTTATAGTCCAACTCTCACATCCATACATGACCACTGGAAAAACAATAGTCTTGACTAGGTGGACCTTTGTTGACAAAGTAATGTCTCTGATTTTTAATATGCTATCTAGGTTGGTCATAACTTTCCTTCCAAGGAGTAAGCGTCTTTTAATTTCATGGCTGCAATCACCATCTGCAGTAATTTTGGAGCCCAGGAAAGCAAAGTCAGCCACTGTTTCCGCTGTTTCCCCCTCTATTTGCCATGATGTGATAAAAGGGAAAAATCTACAACCAAGATTACTGTACCCAGCAAAG
Source organism: Oryx dammah (assembly GCF_014754425.2). NCBI lineage: Eukaryota > Metazoa > Chordata > Mammalia > Artiodactyla > Bovidae > Oryx > Oryx dammah. The sequence goes on along the minus strand of NW_024070186.1, from coordinate 27,642,775 downwards.
ATTTCATTCAAAATTGATGGAGAAATAAAAAGCTTTTCAGACAAGCAAAAGTTAAGAGAATTCAGTACCACCAAACCAGCTTTACAACAAATGTTGTAAAGAGACTTACATATATTTAATATACAAATGTTAAAAGGACTTAAATAGTCAAGAAATACAAGAGAAGAAAAAAGATCTACAAAATCAACCCCAACAATTAAGAAAATGGCAATAGGAACATATATATTGATAATTACTTTAAATGTAAATGGATTAAATGCTCCAACCAAAAGACACGGACTGGCTGACAGATACAAAAACATGATACAAAACATGGATACAAAAACAAAACCCATATATATATGCTGTCTACAAGAAATGCACTTCAGAACTAAAGACACATATCGACTGAAAGTGAGAGGATGGAAAAATATATTCCATGTAAATGGGAAGCAAAAGAAAGCTAGAGTAGCAATCCTCATATCAGACAAAACAGACCTTAAAATAAAGAAGATTACAAGAGATAAGGAAGAACACTACATAACGATCAAGGGATCAATCCAAGAGAAAGACATGACAATTGTAAATATCTATGCACCCAACGTAGGAGCACTTCAATACATAAACACTGCTGCTGCTGCTAACAGACATAAAAGGAGAAATGGACAGCAACACAATAATACTAGGAGACTTTAACACCCCACTCACACCAATGGACAGCTCATTAAAACAAAATTAATCAGGAAACACAAGTCTTAAATGATACATTAGGTGAGATGGCTCTCATTGATGTCTTCAGGACATTCCATCCAAATGCAGAAGAATACACCTTCTTCTCAAGTGCCCATGGAACATTCTCCAGGATAGATCACACCTTGGGTCACAAATCAAACCTCAGTAAATTTAAGAAAATTGAAATCATATCAAGCATCTTCTCCAACCACAACACTATGAGACCAGATATCAATTACAAGAAAAAAAAAACTAAGAAACACAAACACATGGAGATTAAACAACACATTTCTAAATAACCAACACGTTGCTGAAGAAATAAAAAAAATTCTAGAAACAGATGACAATGAAAACATGACAACTGAAAACCTATGGGATGCAACAAAAGCAGTTCTAAGAGAGAAGTTTATAGCAATACAGTCCAACCTCAAGAAACAAGAAAAACATCAAATAGACAACCTAACTTTACACCTAAAACTGGAAAAAGATTTTTAAAAAATTAGTAGAAGGAAAGAAATCATAAAGAACCAAGCAGGAATAAATAAAAAGAAAAGAAAAAAAACAGTAGTAAAGATGAATAAAACTAAAAGCTGGTTCTTTGAGGAGATAAACAAAATTGACAAGCCTTTGGCCAGACTCATGAAGAAAAAAAGAGAATAATCAAATCAACAAAATTAGAAGTGAAAAAGGAGAGGTTACAACAGACAGTGCAGAAATACAAAGGATTATAATACAAAGGATTATAAAAGACTATTATGAAAAACTATACGGCAATACTTTGGCCACCTCATGTGAAGAGTTGACTCATTGGAAAAGACCCTGATGCTGAGAGGGATTGGGGGCAAGAGGAGAAGGGGATGACAGAGGATAAGATGGCTGGATGGCATCACTGACTCAATGGACATGAGTTTGAGTGAACACCTGGAGTTAGTGATGGACAGGGAGGCCTGGCATGCTGCGATTCATGGGGTCGCAAAGAGTCGGACAAGACTGAGAGACTGAACTGAACCGAACTGATATGGCAATTAAATGGATAACCTGGAAGAAATGGACAGTCTTAGAAAAGTTCAACCTTTCAGACTGAACCAGGAAGAAATAGAAATTATGAACAACCTAATGACAAGCACTGAAATTAAAGCTGTGATAAAAAAAAATCTCCCAAAAAACAAAAGCTCAGGACCAGATGGCTTGACAGGAGACTTCTACCAAACATTTAGAGAGGTGTTAATGCTTATCCTTCTAAAACTCTTTCAAAAACTTGCAGAGGAAGGAACACTTCCAAACTCATTCTATGAGGCCACTATCACCCTGATACCAAAACCAGACAAAGACAACACAAAAGAAGAAAACTGCAGGCCAATATCACTGATGAACATAGATGCAAAAATCCTCAACAAAATTTTAGCAAATAGAATTCAGCAACACATCAAAAAGTTCATACACCATGATCAAGTTGGGTTTATTCCAGGAATGGAAGGATTCTTCAATATATACAAATCAATCAATGTGATATACCATATTAACAAATTGAAAGATAAAAATCATATGATAATCTCAATAGATGCAGAAAAAGCCTTTGACAAAATTCAGCACCCATTTATGATTAAAACTCTTCAAAAAATGGGCATAGAAGGAACCTACCTCAACAGAGTAAAGGCCATATATGATAAGCCTACAGCAAACATTATTCTCAATGGTGAGAAACTGAAAGCACTACCCGTAAGATCAGGAACAAGACAAGGGTGTCCACTTTCCCCACTATTATTCAACATAGCTTTGGAAGCCCTAGCTACAGTAATCAGAGAAAAAAAAGAAATAAAAGGAATCTGGATTGGAAAAAAAGTAAAGCTCTCACTGTTTGCAGATGACATGATACTATACATAGAAAACTCTAAAAATAGTATCAGAAAATTACTAGAGCCAATCAGTGAATTTAGCAAAGTTGCAGGATACAAAGGCAATACACAAAAATCTCCTGCATTTCTGTATACTAACAATGAAAAATCAGAAAGAGAAATTAAGGAATCAATCCCATTCATCATCACAAGAAAAAGAATTAAATATCTAAGAATAAACTTACCCGAGGAGACAAAAGAATTTACACAGAAAATTTTAAGACACTAATGAAATAAGTCACAGATGACATAAACAGATGGAGAGATATTCCATGTTCCTGGGTAGGAAGAATCAATATTGTGAAAATGACTATACTACTTAATGTGATCCCTATCAAATTACCAATGGCATTTTTCACAGAACTAGAACAAAAAATTTCACAGTTCATATGGAAACACAAAAGACCCTGAAGAGTCAAAGCAGCCTTGAAAAAGAAGAATGGAGCTGGAAGAATCAACCTTCCTGGCTTCAGATTATACTACAAAGCTACAGTCATCAAGACAGTATGGTACTGGCACAGAAACAGAAATATAGACCAATGCAACAGGATAGAAAGCCCAGAAATAAACCTGTGCACCTATGGGTACCTTATTTTTGACAAAGGAGGCAAGAATATACATTCTTGGGGCAAAGACAGCCTCTTCAATAACTGGTGCTAGGAAAGCTAGACAGCTACATGTAAAAGAATGAAATTAGAACACTAACACCATACACAAAGATAAACTCAAAATGGATTAAAGACCTAAATGTAAGGCCAGAAATATTAAAACTCTTAGAGGAAAACATAGGCAGAACACTCAATGACATATATCAAAGCAAGATCCTCTATGACCCACCTCCTAGAATAATGGAAATAAAACAAAAGTAAACAAGTGGGACCTGATTAAACTTAAAAGTGTTTGCACAGCAAAGGATTCTCTAAGCAAGGTGAAAAGACAACCCTCAGAATGGGAGAAAACAGTAACAAATGAAACAACTGACAAAGGATTAATTTATAAAATATACAAACAGCTCACACAACTCAATGCCAGAAAAACAAACAACCCAATCAAAAAGTGGGGAAAAGACCTAAACAGACATTTCTCCAAAGATGTACAGATGGCTAACAAATACGTGAAAAGATGCTCAACATCGCTCATTATTAGAGAAATGCGAATGAAAACTACAATGAGGTATCACCCACATCAGTCAGAATGGCCATCATAAAAAAGTTTACAATAAATTCTGGAGAGGGTGTGGAGAAAAGGGAACGCTCTTGCACTGTTGGTGGGAATGTAAATTGATACAGCCACTATGGAAGATGGTATGGAGATTCCTACTAGGAATAAAGCCACCATATGACCCAGCAATCCCACTCCTAGGCACATACCCTGAGGAAACCAAAACTGAAAAAGACACACGTATCCCATTGCTCACTGCAGCACTATTTACAATAGCTAGAACATGGAAGCAACCTAGATGCCCATCAACAGATGAATGGATAAAGAAGCTGTAGTACATATACACAATGAAATATTACTCAGCCATAAAAAGGAATGCATTTGAGACAGTTTTGATGAGGTGGATGAAACTAGAACCTATTATACAGAGTGAAGTGAGTCAGAAAGAGAAAGAGAAATATTGTATTCTAACACATATATAAAGAATCGAGAAGAATGGTACTGAAGAACTTATTTTCAGGGCAGCAATGGAGAAACAGACATAAAGAATAGATTTATAGACATGGGGAGAGGGGAGGAGAGGGTAAGATGTATGCAAAGAGTAACATGGAAACTTACATTACCATATGTAAAATAGATAGCCAATGACAATTTGCTGTATGGCTCAGGAAACTCAAATAGGGCCTCTGTATCAACCTAGAGGGGTAGGATGGGGTGGGAGATGAGAGGGAGGTTCAAAAGCGAGGGGATATATGTATACCTATGGCTGATTCATGTTGAGGTTTGACAGAAAACAACAAAATTCTGTAAAGCAATTATCCTTCAATAAAAAAATAAAAAGGAAAAAAATCAATATGGGACTTCCCTGGTGGTAGAATGGATAAGAATCTGCCTGCCAGTGCAGGGGATGTGGGTTTGATCCCTGGTTCATGAAGATTCCATACATCATGGAGCAACCAAGTCCGTGTGTTCCAACTATTGAAGCCTATGTGCCTAGAGCCTGTGCTCTGCAACAAGAGAAGCCACCACAGTGAGAAGTCCATGCACCACAAAAAAGAGTGACTCCTGCTCACTGCAACAAGAGGATGCCAGTGTGCAGCAAGGAAGAGGCAGAACAACCAAAAATAAATGAACTAACTTAAAAAAAATCAATGTGACATCTGGAGCTTTCTTACGGCTTTCAAAACTACAGTTGAGAGCACCATACCATCCTTCATTTGTGGCCCAGTTACTAGATACTATATAGGTAGGGTTCTAGATTGAAAACAGCAGACACTAACTCTAGGTATGTATTCGATGCATATTGTCTGGGGAAGAAGGCCAACCTATGTTTCTACCAGGGATCTGTGTGTGCAGCACAGTGCTATGGGCACTGCATAGGCATCACAGACCTGCATCCCATCCATTGGTGCTACTTGCAGCCCATCACTTTGGACATACCCTCTACACCACTGGATTCCGCTGTGAATTATCACCAGCTGACAAGTCTCTCAAGCTGCAACTTGGACAGGAACACCTTACAGTTGGTACTGAGACCACAGGGCCATGCTTGAGTTCAAGCTGCCAGGGGGTGTGCAAGTTCCCCACATACGAAGGATATATTAGGCAGTCAAAACAACAATGCTAACTGCGGATTTGAGGTCCAGGTCTTTCATATATTGTGATCTTGAGAAGTTATTTAAACTTTGTAACCGCCAGATTTCTCAACTATAAAATGGAGATATTTTCAGGATTGTTGGCTGAAGGACCAAACTCTGTGACACAAGGCCAACAGTTGTTACTACCCATCAGTTGAAAACTGTCCCAGTCTTAAATGTCTCCTCCTCCCAGGAGAGTTTCTCAGTCTCCCAAGGGAGCTGGTATCCCACACTCCTCCTTTTTGTCTTTGGTTTTCACCTTCTCTGCAGAGCTCAACACAGGCAGTCCACACTATTGGATAGCAGGAATCTTTACCATATCCCCAGTAGCACCTAGCAATGCCTTGCACACAGTGGGTCTTCTATAAAAAGTCATTGAATTGAAATAGTCAAACTGAATTCTTCATGGCCAACTATCCATTTAACAACCTAAATGTGCTAGTGAGTTGTCTAAATTGCTTTTTCTCAACAGTAAAAAAGGAGATGGTTTGTACTTAGAGGCACACAAGCAAGGTTTGGATTCTCCATTCAGCATATTATACAAAATCATGACGAGATAACCTTTTAAACACATCCTTTAAAAGTAGCCATGCTGGAGATCTACATACAACCTTGCCATAAATCTAAAACAGCCATTTCCACTTTGATTTCTGAGTTAAGAACTACAGGAGACAGATGGGTTACATTTAAGGACACGTGACAGAAAACTCACCTGTTTTTAAATCCCAGAATCCCACAAGAGAGGGAACAGGTCCTCATCATACGTATAAAGGAACTGAGATGTTTGGAAGGAACAGCAGATTCACTCCTGGTGTGTGTTCATTCCAAGAGAAAAAAGATGCTGTTAATATTATTTCTTTATTTCTTTTTGTTTGTTTGTTTTATGTTTTTATTTCTCTAGGGTATATACTAGGTGTAGAGTTGCTAGTCACATGGTAATTCTATATTTAACCTTTTGAAGAACCATTAGACTTTTCCAAAGCATTGCACAATTTTACATTTCCACCAGCATGGCAGGAGGGTTCCAATTTCTCCACATTCTTGCCAACACTTGTTATTATCTACCCTTTATTATTATAACCACCCTGGTGGGTGTGAAGTGTTTTTTAAAATTAGTTTGTTTATTTTAATTGAAGGATAATTACTTTACAATATTGTGGTGGTTTTTGCCATACATCAACATAAAGCAGCCATGGGTGCACATGAGTCCCTACATCCTGAAACCCCCTCCCCCCTCCCACCCCTCCCCATCCCTCTGGGTTGTTCCAGAGCACTGGCTTTGAGTGCCCTGCTTCATGCCTCAAACTTGCACTGGTCGCTCAAATAGTTGAATTTGTAGAGATTTAGATGTATGATGCAGTTTTGGTACATAGTCACAGGCTACAGAACTCACTCTATCTTAACTCCCTGTTGAATCCTATTCAGGGTTTTGTTGTACACACTAACCTTCCAGCAAATTGCAAATAAGAATGGCAGAGAATAAGACGGAGGGAATAGATTTGATCTGAAAATGTTCTAAAGCTGTGTTAAGAACCCTCCTCATGGTAATCCTGATTATTGAAAGACATGGCTAAATTTCTAGGCTTCCTGCCTTCTCCCCTAACACCAAATACAAGATTGATGTTCCTCCATACCCAGGGTTCTTAAGGGCTGTGAGTAGCTTGCATTTCTCATTGGTGTCACATGGATGCCCTCTTACCACTGCCATTGGTCCCAGCTCCCTATGGGAACATGGCCTTCCATGTCTAGGGCACAGGGGTGGAGCCTCTTGTGTAAGCACTGCTGGGACCTGTCAGGTGACCACTGCACTGTGTCCTTCGTTCTTTACTTATTCACCTGTGGCTACCAGTCACTAAAATCTATAGCTAGTCCCCTACTCCTTCTCCTGTAATTGGATTTATAATGCATCCAATCTTCCTGGGTTTGGGTTTCTTTAAAACACAGGCAAAACAACTGTATAGAATCCCTTTAAACAGTGCTCACCCTGGATATGTTTGTGAGGACAATGTTTTTATTACCACAGTATGCTCAAGACCTTTAGAATAGGGATGGTATCTTTTCTATCTAGATCTAGAACTCGACATGATTCCTAGCACAGAACAGGTCACCAAGAAATACTTGTCGAATTTGCATTGTCTGTATCGTAGGCTTGGTGCTTGAACTTTTTACATGGGTTCCATGAAGTCTTGAAACTGTATGAAAAGTATATACACATACACTCTTTTCCCTTTGGGAGAATATTCCATCCTAATCTGGGAACGCCAGTGACTTCTGTGAACACTTCCCTCAAATACTGATCCAGGTGAGGAAGGCAGCAGTGTTGGAGAGAATGGAAGGAGAACCTGAGACAGATGATTAAACAGAAGTTGTTGGAGAGTCAAGCTGAGAGATGTAGGGAGAAAAGAGGCACATGAAGGAATGTGGGGAAAATTCTTGCCAAATATGTCAAAATGTTATCCTGCCACAGCACTAGAGATGGGGTCAACTTTCAGAAGCACTGTAAAGGGTGCTCTCTCACCTCCTTTGAAAGAGTAGATTTGGTGTGTGCTCCTTGCCACTTCAGCATACAACTCTTCTCTCCACTGTAAATCAGAATGACTTACCACCATTATTGTTTTTCATACTCAAAATGCCTTCACTAAGACCCAATTATAAAATCGCTCAAGGCTTCTGGTTTCTGTTAATAGCAAGCTGGTATACTCAGATAAAAACTCTTGATGAGAAAAGAACAAATACCATATATTAATGCATACATATGGAATCTAGACAAATGGTACTGATGAACCTATTTGCAGGGCAGGAATAGAGACACAGATGTAGAGAACAGACGTGTGTGCACAGTGGGGGAAAGAGAGGATGGGACAATTTGAGAGAGTAGCATTGACGTGTATACACTACCACAACCATGTGTAAAATAGACAGCTGCTGCTGCTGCTGCTGCTAAGCCACTTCAGTCGTGTCCGACTCTGTGCGACTCCACAGATGGCAGCCCACCAGGCTCCCCCGTCCCTGGGATTCTCCAGGCTAGAATACTGGAGTGGGTTGCCATTTCCTTCTCCAATGCATGAAAGTGAAAAGTCAAAGTGAAGTCGCTCAGTCGTGTCCGACTCTTCGCAAACCTGTGGACTGCAGCCTACCAGGCTCCTCCATCCATGGGATTTTCCAGGCAAGAGTACTGGAGTGGGGTGCCATTAAGTTAAACACAGGGAACTAAGCTTGGTGCTCTGTGACGACCTACAGGGGTGGGATGTGGGTGGGCAGTGAGAGGCAGGACCAAGAGAGAGGGGATATATGTATACTTATAGCTGATTCACGTTGTTACATGGCAGAAACCAACATATCATTGTTAAGCAATTATCCTCCGATTAAAAAAGTGAACAAAAACAACCTTGGGTCAATATCTGAATGAAAACCTTTACGGAAATGGTAGGAAGGAAGACTATGGGATGATCAGAACTCCTAAGATCATCTGCCGTTATTGCTGTGACCAGTAGGAGCTAGATGGGCACATGTCAAAGCCTGAGACCCACCGAAACTGAAGTCTTACAGGACACTTTCCCCAAATCAATACACACACAGATTGAGGATAAACCAGATGTAAATCTGCCTCCTCCTACCCATCAACCTCAGGGGACTGCAGGAAACCCAACCATGGCTATAAGCAAGGCAAAAGAATTAAAAAGAAAAGGAACTAAATGTCTTCAAGGGGTGGCCACAGAATACCCTGTTGTGGATTTGTACTGTGGGTACACTTGACGTTGGTGGGACAGAGGCATTTAAGTAATGAATTTGGTGTGAATAGATGTCAGTTGCTATCAGGTGCATGGCAAAACCAAATAAAGCCTCTCTGAAGGGCATGCATCTAAACTAGGCTTCAGATATCCCCCTAAATAATTTAAAAATGGGCTTGCCTGGTGGCTCACAGGTAAAGAACCTGCCTGCCAATACTGGAGATGCGGTTTGAATCCGTGGGTTGAAAAGATCCCCTAGAGAAGGAAATGGCAACCCGCTCCAACTATTCTTGCCTAGAAAAGCACATGGACAGAGGAGCTTGGTGGCCTAGAGTCCATGAGATTGCAAAAGAGTTGAATACAACTTAGCGACTAAACAACAACAATTTAAAGGTAGTGACTAGTTATCCAATCAAAGATAACTAAGCATCAAGGGAACAAGAACCAGCAAAAAAACAGAGAGAAGAAATAAACCCACACATACTTCTGCTATTAAAGCCAGATTTAAAAACCAAGGCTTCCATGTTCATGGAAATAAATAATAACCATGAAAATAACTACTCAGAGACTATGAAAAATTATATACTATATCTGAAAAAAAGAACCAAACTAAAAATAAAGATAATAATTGAAAATTTAAACTCAATGATCACATTTACAACATAGTGACACTATGAAGGAGACATGAAGAACTGGAAGGTGGGGTCAGAGGACCTTATACAGAACGCAGGACTGAGAGAAGAAAATGGAAAAATACACACTGGCAAAAGAAGTGTGTAGAAGCCATGGAAAATGTGGTACAAGGTTGGTATAAACATTGGCATGCTAGGAAGATATAAAAGAGCGAAAAGCAGATGGAGTTGAGAATTTTTCAGGACTGATGAAAGATACCTATTCTCAGATTTAAGAGACTCAGTAGATTCCAGAAAAATAAAACCCATTCCTAAACAGCTCATATTAAAACTTCATAAAGTCAAAACATAGCGAAAACCTTAAAACAACCAGAGGAAAAAAAGATTAACTTCAAATAAGGAACTGACAATGGACTTTTAACAGCAAATCAGAAAAGGGAAGACTGCTTTAATGTGCTCAAAGAAAATTAGTGCTAAACCTATAATTCTATACAAAACCACAGATGAATGAATTTGGGAAGAAAAGAAAAAAATGAACTTGGTCCCTTTCCCTAGAATGTGGTCCCCTATAAAATTCTTGACACTCTGAGAGGGACCCGAAAAACCCATGTTGATTGATTGCACTTTAATATGATGGGCTAGGTGATGAGTTTTGTTTGAGAAAGTCATAGAACAAGGCCCTGTAATGGCACACAGAGTTGGTAGGAAAGGGAGGAGAGGATACCTGAGAGGCTGAAGTGGCTGCGAAAGACCAAACAGGCTTACCTTATAATTTAAAGTACCTGCTTTCTCCTTTCATTAATTCCTCAAATAGATGCAGCAAGGACCAGCTCATTATCCTTACCTTACAGGCAGAGTTGATACTCAAAATACTAAGGCATTAGCACTCATCAATCAGAAGAGATGCCTAATACCAGACCAGCTGCTGGCTGTTGCATAAGTTCAGGGGTGTATGTAGTTACTCCTTTAGTGGCTACAATAGGGAAAAACTCAGGGGAGACACTTGATCAGCTTCAGCTAAGATGATGGAGACATTCAAGGTAGCAGCTATCTAATAATTGGTATATTAATACATTTGTTGGCATCCTAATACATACCTGCTAAATATAACCCTTCTAGCCCTTCCACCAGGCTCCTGAGTGGGTCTCATTCTTCCTCTCCTCCCTGATCACTGCCTCACCTTGCCCCACCCCCACCCACAACTTCAAACGTTTCAACAAAGCTGCTTCCATGTGTTCTATGAAGAATACACCTTAGCAAAAAACCTTTCTCAAAACCCTCAGACAGATATTGCATATTCTGCCTTGGCAACTGCCTGGGTATGACTATACCATTTTGTTGCAACTCAAATGGACTTTATAAAATGAAAAGCAAGATTTATGCAGAAAATAAGAGGTATTTATTTGCTTTATAGTCAGATTCAAACTAAGCTTCTTTCATATGACAAGCTCCTTTGTTACATTTTATATTTGCATAAAGTAACTTATTTTCTTTATTATACAGTTTACATTGATAAAAGTTAGAAAATATGAATAACCAAAAACACCTGTAATTTTTTTCTATCTCCCTCAGATATTGACTTTACCTCTATATGTACATACATCTGTATATATGAATGGATATATATATATGTGATTCAATTAACATTCACTTTATATGTAAATCTTTTCAGGATATAGTTATATCTGTATTCATTGTCAATGTCAGAGGCACCAAAGTATGGCCATATTTAGCAAAGAAAACACTTTCTTCTATTTGGATTTTAGTGAATGGATCAAGCGAAGTTGCTTTGACATCAACTGCAAAGTCCTGTAACAGTGCAGCTCAATGTGATTTGGATTATCATCTTCAGGTACAAAAACATATCCTGAGTTCAGAGCCCAAGGACTTCATTTTTAAACCTTGGGGCTTGAACTACATTTGAATTCAAATTAAGTAATGCCCTTAGATCAACTTGAGCTGACAAATTCTTTAGAAGTAAGTGGAATAAGGCAATTTGATGGAAATTATACTGTGCAGTGCCTTGTCACTCCAGATATTTCACCTTTACATTAAATTTTTTTCAATTAACTTAAAGGTAACTGCTATATGCCTGATATTCAGGCTATCTGTCATTTATTTATAAGCAGAACTATCATTTACAAGGACCTAATTCTTAAGGAAACATAATTGTTCTTAACTGATCAATTTGCTTATATAAAACTTTGTAAAATCTTTCCTCTGGAAAGAAAGTTAAACACTGGTTGTCAAAGCATGTTCCCTGGGGATCCTCAAGTTTATACAGCATTGTTCCAAGCATAATAAAGCTTCAACAAAAATTTGCTGACTTAAGGTGATTTCCTGAAAAAAAAAAAAAAGAGCAATGCATGCTATAAAATATGTAGAAAGAGCTACTTCACTGGCACCCGAATGAAGTAAAAAAAAAAAAGTCTATTAATATATGCTGCACCCACTCCCTTCACCCATTTCATTTGGAAAGAATATAGAATCACAGACTTAAAATTCTAAAGAAACTAAATAGAAAGGGAGTTTAGAGTTCATTTTTCCAAAATAAATGTATTTTGTAGGTAACGAAATTGAGACCCAGAGAGTTCATTACACAAGACCACCCTGAGCCAAAAAGAGTCTCCAGAACCTGCTGGTCATGACTTAACCATGGGTAGTCTTAGCACCCCACATATGAAGAACTGATAGAAAGTCTAATGTGTGGACAGCTGTACAGGTCACTGAATGACAAACTCCCAAAACTCTGCTGCCATATTTTCAATGTCTAGCAATTCCCACCTATGAAATCACCCCCTTTATTCATTCAAAGCTCACTTTAAACTCTGTCTCCTCTAAATATGTTTATTAAAAAGATATGAAAGTGAAAATTGAAAGTGAACTCACTTAGTCATGTCTGACTCTTTGCGACCCTATGGACTGTAGCTTACCAGGCTCCTCTGTCCATGGGATTTTCTAGACAAGAGTACTGGAGTGGATTGCCATTTCCTTCTCCAGGGGATCTTCCCAACCCAAGGATCAAACCCAGGTCTTCCACATTGCAGGCAGACACTTCACCATCTGAGCCACCAGGGAAATCTAAAAGATATGAGGTAAATGCAATTTTTAAGAAGGTAAAGCTATACTTGTATCAAAACATGACTTACGATCTGGATATTTATGCTTTCAGGTAAACAAAAGAAAGCATTCCATCTACCCCAAATCCCACAACAAGCTCGCATGGAGTAAATTTAATAAGTTTTAAAATTTTGGAAGGTAATCATACTAAGTGTACAGCACACTGTAGTCGAACAATGCTTTTGCAATCAGTCGAAACTTTGCCTCTAGTGTCAGGCAACCGTAAGTTTCATTCTTCTTAGAAGACAACTCAGTGGTTCTCCAACTCAATTTAGTCTCCTGCTGGTTAGTATGTGACTATGTGGTCAAGACTCTCATTCATTTCATGAAGAAATCCACCTGAGAACCTTAACATTTCCTTTAATAGGGAAACTAACTGACATGCAATGATGAATCAGTAATAGAGCATGACGATTACCCTACTTGACATTCTTCAGTGGTTCCCTAGAGCCTTCAAGGTAAAGTCCTGACTTCTTACAGTGGCAGTCAGGGACTTTCAGGATCTGAGCTTCATCTATCTTCCTAGTCCCATTTCTCAATCCTCTCCCTTCTTACTCTTTGGCCCAAGCACGCTTAACTACTTTTAGTTCTCTGGAAAAATCAAACTCTCAAGTCCTTCCACTTAAAATGCCCTACATATACCCTCTTGACATTTGTCTTGCTAGCTCCTACTCAATATCGTAAAGGTTTACCCCATCCGTGTGGAGTAGTTATCACGAAGTAATTAATGTCAACTACACCCCAAATACAGGAACAATCAATCTACTTTCAGTGAGACATCAACATTTGTCTTTTCATGACTAAATTTTTGGTAAAATATTTTATACTCACCACTTTCACTGCTTTATCATCCAATCATTTCTTAATCCTTTGCAAACCTATTCCCCCTAGCATTACTTGACTGAAAAAAAATTTTTTAAGGCTACTAGTGTCCTCATAATCATTTAGTTCACCGACAATAGTTTTTTTCCCCAAAAAACCAAGTTTCCTTAAATTCTCTAAAGCCATCTAGACTATTGTCAATGAACTAAATGATTATGAGTCACCCATTATATTCTACCTCCCTTTCCTTCTGTAGCATATAGTTTTTCTTGCTGTCTTATTCTAATTGTGCCTTTTCTGTGTCATTTTCTGGCTCCACTTCTTCCTCTAATTAAAGATATTCCTCTTGGTTCACTAGATTCAAAATATTATCATTAGAATATCTCCCAATCTCTTAACTTCAAAACAAAGTCATCATTTGTCTATCTTTTTGATTCTAACTTCTTAGTGAAAAAGGAAAAACTCATAGTCCAGTAGAAAGAGCGGTCATTTTGGAAATAAACTTGGGTTCAGATCTCAAGTATGTCACCAGCTCTTGAGCAGTGTGGCACAGAGCTTATTATTTAACCCATTTGGGCTTCATCGTCTCATGTATTGGGGGCTACCCTGGTAGCATTAGCGGTAAAGAACTGCCTGCCAGACATAAGAGAATGGGTTCAATCCCTGGGCTGGGAAGATCCCCTGGAGGGCATGCTAACCCACTTCAGTCTCATCTATTGGGGTTCCCTAATGGCTCAGACAGTAAAGAATCTGCCTGTGAAACTATAAATTGAAGAAAATAATGACTCTATGTTAGTATTACTATATAAATTGTAGCATGCAAAGTGCATATTTCAATTATAAAAGTAAGCACTCAATGAAATCTATTCAATATTACTGTTATTTCCATACCACTTCCTCCAAACTTGTCTCACTGTTCCAATCCATTTCTTCATACATAACAATGAAAGATAAATCATACAGAGTGCATACATAAACATGTTTCTTTTCTGGCTTAATTGTTACCAACTGCTTACTGAATCAAAGTCCAATTCCTATTTCAGTAAATTTTCAGATTTTAGCACCATCCTTTCTTTCTAGCCATCTGCTTCATGCAGATGCTATGACCAACCTAGACAGCACATTAAAAAGCAGACATTACTTTGCCAACAAAGCTCCATATAGTCAAAGCTATGGTTTTTCTAGTAGTCATGTACGGATGTGAGGGTAGACCATAAAGAAAACTGAGCACCAAAGAGCTGATGCTTTTGAACTGTGCTGTTGGAGAAGACTCTTGAGAGTCCCTTGGACTGTAAGATCAAACCAGTCAATCCTAAAAGAAATCAGTCCTGAATACTCATTGGAAGGACTGATGCTGAAGCTGAAACTCCAATACTTTGGCCACCTGATGTGAAGAGCTGACTCATTGGAAAAGACCCTGATGCTGGAAAAGACAGAAGGCAGGAGGAGAAGGGGACGACAGAGGATGAGATGGTTGGACGGCATCACCGACTTGATGGACATGAGTTTGAGCAAGCTCCGGGAGTAGGTGACGGACAGGGAAGCCTGGTGTGCTGCAGTCCATGGGATCACAGAGTCGGAAAGGACAGGGCAACTGAACTGACTGAACTGACTTCCTCATTAGTAACATGGAGATAATTCAGATTTGATGTGAAGAATTAGAGAGGAAAAGTATTCTGGCACATAGCCGAAGATTGATATATAATTATAAATGAATGAACAATGCGGTCGATGCTCAACAAAAGGAGATCCTGCAGGCCCTGATGATACTCCTATCTCCTGGGGAGCTCCAAAGCTGAAGACTCTTCTTTGCTGCCCTCCGATCTCAGAAGTATGAAGCTCAGCCCTGAAAGTCACCCACATCTTTCCAACAGAAATCGGTGCCCCAAGCAGGGCCGGGAAAGGACTACATGGGCCTCATTCTCAGGTCGACCAAGGTCCAAGTGGGCTGAGAGCCTCGCTTCATCTTCCCTTCTCTCCTCCGCCCTCTCCCTCGGACAGCACTTCTCAGCTCCTGTGACACAACTCCACTGTGGGGGTGTTTCTCCGGCCGTTAGCACTCGAAAGTAGCATTTCGCTTTTTCTTATCGTTTTTAACTCTCGGTTTGTTTCTACTCCACTCTCAGCTACCCCAGGGCACTGCAAAGGATTCTAGAGGCCACACCCCGCCTTCTCCCGAGGCGCCAGGTCGGCTTGGGGCAGTTCGGAGGCCCTGTTGCCTAGGAAATTGGGGCGGGGCTTAGGAAACCAGCCCTGCGCTGACTTTGCGCAGGCGCTCGCTCTGGTCTTTACTATCGCGAGAACTTCTCCCGGAAGTTCCACGTCAGTCAGTCGCCTGGTCAGCGGGTCGGTGGGTTTCTCCAGGACTTCTTGGTCTGTAGCGAGTGAGGGCGCCCGGGCTCGGACCGACGGAGCCATGGTAAGTCCAGGCCTTGCAGGAGGCAGTGGGGCCCTATGTGGCCAAGGGGCTCCTGGCCTGGGACCCGCAGTTGTCCGCGGCCTGGGTTCCCGCTGCAGCCACCACCTCAGGCCTTGAGGGGTCCTGGTCCAGTTTGAATTCTGGAAGGAAAGAGGCGGCAGGTCGTTTGGGGAGACAGTGCCTGGAGCGTCCCTGATTTCGGTGCTTACGGCGTTTGCTAGAGCTTCTGCGGTCTGCAGTGGGGTCCTTGGTGTAGGGAAATATAGGAAGCCGAAAATGTTGAATTCTGTAGAAGGTTTTGATGAAACTACCTCATTGTGCCTTTAAAACGGTGACAGCTGATTTTGCACTCTTCTGCTTGTTTTGGTATAGTATGCCGCAAACTAGGAACTTAAACAGGCAGGCGCCCCCATCCCCCCGCTTTTCGAACTGTGAATGGATCCTATAGAGTCAAAAGTGGAATTTCAGATGCTTTGGAATCCCAGCTTAAGTGTCAAGGGAGAAGCGAAGAGTTGGGACGTATTTTATAAAACTGGTTGGCGTGCTTGTCTTCATTTGCAAATATAGTGACTAAGAATGACCCTGAAAAGATCCTGATGCTGGGAAAGATTGAAGGCAGGAGAAGAGAGCGACAGAGGATGAGATGGTTGGATGGCATCACCGACTCAATGGACATGAGTTTGAGTAAACGGGAGTTGGCGATGAACAGGGAGGCCTGGCGTGCTGCAGTTCATGGGGCTGCAGAGTCGGACACAACTGAGAGACTGAACTGAAGAATGACAGTCACACAGCATTTTTGACAAATGACAAATCATCACACCATTTTTTAATTATCACCCCCAAATATGTGCTAAAGTATTTTTGCACTTAAGTTAAAATAGTAAGAAAAACAGTGCGATAGTGTGAGAATTTCTTTCCAAAAGCATGTAAGAGATTGTGTATTTTGTATTTAAACATTTTCTTACCTTTTTTTTTTTTTTTTAACTTGTTAAGCAGCACAGGTTCAGAGATTTTGGAGCTTGAAGATCTTAGGGATTAATAAGTCCAGGTCCCTCACTTTGCAGTTAAAAGGGGGAAAAAAAGTTTAAGGCTAATTGCTACAGAATTTTAACTGCAGCAGAAGTTGATTCCCTGGGGAAACTTGTGAACGTTATGAATATTTCCATAAAAATGCATAGAGAAACACAACATTGCATTAAAATTTAATAGGCTCACTCACAGATACTCTCACCCACCAATACTCATTCATGAGCTTTCTTGGGTCCCCAGATTAAGAGCCCCAGAACAAAACTTAAGTCCTACTACCTTGTATTACCAAGGACCTGCTCTGGAGTGTGCTTTGGTTTTCAAAATGGACATTTTTGGAAACAGCCCCTTGCATCTGCCTAATTTTGTTTTCTTTTGAGATTTTTAAGAGTATTTTTATAATTAAATATTTCATTCTTTAACACATTTAAAATCTTTTACACAAGATTTTAAATGTAAATTTGTTCACTCATTTACCATTGAGTGTTTACTGTGTGCCATGGATTTGGCTAAACATTTGCTTCCTAATTCTCATAGCAGGTGGGAGAGTGAGTTATAAATGTTCATGGAGTGGTTAAATTAGGCAAGGCACTGTTCTTACTGCTTAATACTGAAATTAATTCTCATTACACTAAGGGATAGATAATAGTCAATAGTTTTATATACATCAAACCTGAGGGAAGTTAAGTAAACTTGCCCACTGTCGTGCATTTGAGATGAGCTATGGAACTGAAGCTTGAGTCCATCATGATTCTTTAGATCTTGATTATCCTCTCTGTTCTTAAACCTCTTTTGTTGTTCTTTAGTCATTCAGTCATGTGACCCCACGGACACACCGAGGCTCCTCTCTCCATGGGATTTTCCAGGCAAGAATTCTGGAGTTAATTGCCATTTCCTTCTCCAGGGGATCTTCTCAGTTCAGGGATTGAACCCATGTCTCCTGTATTGGCAGGCAGATTCTTAAGTGCTGAGCCACCACGGAAGCCTCCCATACCCAAATATATAAAGTGCTGAATATTGCACATGAATGGGCTCTTAAGGAGCATCTACTCTAGAAACCAAAAAGAGACATGTGCACAAATATTAAACGTTAAATTCTGTAGGATCCTGTAGGAAAGGATACTTCTGGTAGGGTAATCCAAAAGATTATATGATGGCAGTAACATTTAAGCTAAGTCCTAAATGCCTTCAGCCTTGGGGAGATACAAGGAGATGTTTAGAGTTAAGGCTGCAGTATGAGTATCTTCCCTGATAGCTCAGTTGGTAAAGAATCAGCCTGCAATGCAGGAGACCCCGGTTCGATTCCTCGGTTGGGAAGATCCCGTGGAGTAAGGGAAAGGCTACCCACTCCAGTGGAAAACTCCATGGATGGAGAAGCCTGATGGGCTAGAGTCGGACACAACCGAATAACTTCACTTTCATTTTCACCCACTCCAGTATTCTTGGGCTTGCCTTGTGATTCAGCTGGTAAAGAAGCCGCCTGCAATGCTGGAGACCTGGGTTTGATCCCTGGGTTGGGAGATTCTCTGGAGAAGGGAAAGGCTACCCTCTCTAGTATTCTGGCCTGGAGAGTTCCATGGACTGAATAGTCCATGGGGTCGCAAAGAGTCAGACAAGACTGAGCCACTTTCACTCACTTTTATGAGTACCTTACTCATCTTGGTATTCCACAGTCCCTAGTACGATGTCTCATTCAAAGTAGGCACTAAAATATTGGGAGAAATACAGCAAGAGCCCTTGGCTGTGCTTTCAAAAACTGAGATTGTGCATTAGGGGCATGTTGTTATACTGGTGTTGCTTTGTACCTTGGGCCACCTTCACTTTTACTCAGTAATCAATCATTTAAAACATTTTTTAATGGTAAAATATGCATAGTTTAAAAGTGTACAATTTCCTCATTTGCTGGAGAAAAAGTATGAGATATGCTGGCTTATGTTAAACTCCCACCATGATTCCTGGCATATAATAGACACATCGTGTTTGCTAACTATGGAGAGACCAGAAAAAAAGTTAATATTGGTGAAGGTACTTAATGGGGCAATATTCAGAAATAGATGAAGTGAAAAGTCCTGCTTCAGGAAGGAATGTGAAGATAATGGTTTGAAAGTAGAAAGTTTGAGATGGAGAAGATATTTTTGCGGCGATTTTGAAGAGCCAGAGAACTTAGATCTTTTAAAGGAAAGTAAGAGGGGGAGGTTGTTGCCAGAAGTAGGGGAGGCATTTATAGAAGTGAGAACCAGGTTCGAAGTAGTCAGTGACCCAGATTTGATAGATGTCCGAAACAATGAATAAGAGCCTTGTGAGGTCTTTGCTTTGTCTCCGGAAATTACCTCTGCTGAAATCATTTAGCAGGCTTCATTTGTGTAGAAAAGTAATGTTAAATTTCTCTCTCATTCATGAACATCATGGAAGATAGCAAAAATAAAAATTTATTGGTAACTCAACTTGCCAAGTAAACTCTTAGGTTGTGTTTAAAACCTGCTGAAGGAGAAACAGGTTTTAAATCAGTCTTCCTCATATCTGCTTCCAGGAGAGAACTGAGACTACTGCCATAAGCCATCAGTGTGTATAATGAATTAACTTCTCTCCTGAAAAGCCATCCTTGGAAGAACTGAGAAAATAGTTATTCAGATCATTTTTTTTCCTGTGGTTTGGATGACAAATCCAGGTTGAAAAATGCTGTTTTAAACTATTAGTATTTATGACAAGAGAGAGTATTTTAGCTTTGGTTCAAAATTCTCCTAATTTCCATTTGGTTATTATAACTTAAATCCATTAAAATATTATAAACATTCCCATTTGACTCCAGAGCCCTTCATGGACATGGCCCTTAATGATCCCACATTACATCATCTAGCATTTACTATTAATAACACTATTGCCGAAATAAATCTACTATTCTCTGAAGAACTCAATTTTAAAAAATAGTAAAAGTATAATTGACATTATATTAGTTTTAGGTGTCTAATATAATAATTTGATATTTATATATAATAAAACAATCACCACAATAAGTCCAGTTAACATTTGTCACCATACATAGTTACAAAATTGTGTGTTTTTGTGTTTTTTTCTTGTAATGAGAACATTTTAAGATCTGCTCTCTTAGCAACTGTCAAATATGCAACACTGTATTAACTGCTTTGCTGTACATTACATCTCCATGATTTACTTTATAACTGGAAGTTTGTACCTTTTGACCCCCTCTACCTATTTCTCCCTCTTCTACACTCCACCTCTGGGAGCTTCCAATCTGTTGTTCTCTGTATCTATGAGCCAGGTTTGTTTCTTTTTTTTCTCATATGTCAACCAAAACAACATATCACAACATATTGAGGGCCGAAGTAGATACGAGAAATGAACTGTCTTCTGTTAAGTCAGAATTTCAAGAGTTCTGAAAAACTGTAAACATTGCTACTCTTATCACTAAATTTCTTTCAAAGCTGTAGTTATTTATTTAATTTAACGTGAATAGGTTTAGTTTGTTTTTGAAAATGAATTAATACATGAATATTTTAAAGTTGTCTCAGTTTTAATTTTTAACATGATAAATATTAATAAATATAATCTACATAAATAAGGTGGCTCAAATGTAAAGAATCTGCCTGTAATACAGGAGACTCGGGTTCGATCCCTGAATTGGGAAGATCTTCTAGAGAAGGGAATGGCAATCCACTCCAGTATTCTTGCCTGGAGAATTCCATGGACAGAGGAGCCTGGTGGGCTACAGTCCATGGGGTTGTAAAAGAGTTGGACACAACGGAGCAACTAACCCTTTCACATTTTACCCTTTATATAAACAGAAGCTTTTTAAGTCCTCAAAAATTAATACTATAAAAGTGTCTGTAAACCAAAAAGATTGACAAGTGCTGCTGTAAGTTGAAGTTTTTTAAATACTCGTATTTTTTGTATTGTATGAGTGAATAAGTAGGTGCTTTAGACTTTAAACTGTGGCTGCAGTTTCGCAAAGTAAAAACTGAATTGTTTTGTAGGCATGTTAATGCACTGTTTTTACTTAAGATCACAAACATGTTTCATTTGACGTAGCAATATAACATTTTGTTTGCTTGTTTTTCATGTTGTTTGTCCTTAGCCGCTGCGACTTGATATCAAGAGAAAACTTACTGCTCGATCTGATCGAGTTAAGAGTGTGGATTTGCATCCTACAGAGCCATGGATGTTGGCCAGTCTTTACAATGGTAGCGTGTGCGTTTGGAATCATGAAACACAGGTAGAAATTTTTACGGACTGTATTAGAAATACTGTCTTAGACTGTTTATAATGACAGAGGATAAATGGTAGTGTGTGTGTGTGTGTGTGTGTGTGTGTGTGTGTGTGTGCTGCTTTTCCAAATAAATTGGTACAAAGTATTTTTAATAAAGATAAGCTAACATTTATGAAGATAGAGCTTGTGGGAGAAACTGTTCTGGACTCATTGTATCCAATATTGAAATATTAAGTTCTCATGTAGGTAGTATTAGCTCTTCTTTGAAGAAACTGACCAATATAAGATCACTTGCTCTAGATAATAGTATTTAATGGTACTTAATTTTCCATTCAGTGAGTATTCTAAAAATCTTAAAAATGGGATTTTTACTTTTACTAATTTTCCCCCACATGCTTAATATAGTGCATGGTGCAGATAACTTTCAGGCAGCTATACAGATTATAGACAATATCAGAGAGGTGTTTGCAGTCAGCTTTTCATTACATGTAGAAATATGTCTTTTACAGATTATCTGTCTTAAATGCTTTCCTCTGAGTAAGTAATATATATTTCAACTTAGTTTATCTTTTCCAGTCTTTTTTGGCCATCCTTAATCTTTTTCTTTCAACGTATAGAACATATAGTCAGCACTATGCTGTACACTTTTGTGTCTATTTATACAGTAATTATCCCCAACATCCGAGGTTAAGTTTTTAAAATCCAGATAAAATTCACATTTGAGGGGTTTAAGATGGCAAAAATAGGCCTTAGGAGGAACCAAGTTCAAAAGTAAACTTAAAACCACCCTTTCAGCTTATATCATTCTAATGAAAGAGTAAGGACTGCACATTCAACCAGGACCCCACCTGTGATATTTTATCCGCATGAACATTTTGTTCTCTGCTGTATCCCAGGGCCTGACGGTACCTGACACACAATAGTGCTCAGTAACTGTGTGTTGAACTACTGGATAATAAACTTTCCATTTATCAGTATGTCACTAATTCAGAATTTCTGTCCTCTGCAGTTTCAAGTCTTATGAATTCCTTTTGCCTTGATTTAGAAAGGATGTTTGCTAAGTGCTTTTGGTGGGGTAGAGGGTCTATTCTATCCAAATGTTAAAAATCTTTCTGATTTTGTGCTTAACAGATATATTGGTGCCTCCCCCACCCCCGCCATGCTTCCTAGAGGTTCCCTCTGTCAGCTCCATTTCACCATCTCTCACTCTCCTTCCTCTCACTATGGTGTGCTCTAAAGCCCAGGTGTACTTCCCTTATTTTTACTATAATGTAACTGCTTGATTCAGGTCATCTACTTTGCTTCATCTTTGTTTTTGTACCCTTCTGTGCCCTTCTGCAGGGCCATCTGCTTCCCCCTTTATAATTCATCTCATTGGTAATTTTTAAAATTTCCTTCTTTCCTTCAAGAAAAGATGGTTCTGAAGGAAACCCTTCAGGTTTCGGAGGAAAATCCCTAGTGATTTTCCTAGTGTTTTTCCTAGTGTTACTTCCCATTGTTATTTCAAGTGGGCACCTGACAGTCAGGCTCATAGTAGATATTCAGTAAGTCTTGTTGAATGGTTGATTTGTTTTGGATCTCCCTGCTTTTCTTCCTTTATCACCAACAAAAGTTACTTGGCACTCGTGTATATGGAGAGCAAGATGCTTGAGAGAGCCGAAAAGGTTTTAGGGAGTAAATTCAAATGTTCTTGAATTTCAAATGAGGAATTATATACTCTTTGCAGTGATGGGTGCAGCAGTTAAAAAATCAGTATGTTAGAATTTGAAGCCATCCTGCTAATTAAATGATGTGGGCAAGACTTAACCATGTTGAGGCTTGATTTACTTACCTAAATGAAAATGATATGTTGCCTTTCTACTTCACAGGATTGTCAGAATGATTAAATCAAATTAGATAAAATTGTGTATGAAACCTGTCAGGCACGATACAAGTATTTATTTACTTACTTCTTATTGGTGATCTATATGTTGAGTGTGTAGTATTTCATCCTCTTTATCTTGTTTAGCTTCTGGGGTAGGAAGACCATCCCTTAGGTCATTTGTATCAGCAACAGCACTTAACGTAGGCCTGAACCATGACTGTTAGTGCTGTGGCTGCTTCATTTTTTACTGCTCAGCAGATCCCTGAGTTTGTTGCCTCCTTAAGAGGCCTTACAAATAGCTGTGAAAAGAAGAGAAGTGACAAGCAAAAGAGAAAAGGAAAGATATACCCATTTGAATGCAGAGTTCCAAAGAATAGCAAGGAGAGATAAGAAAGCCATCCTCAGCAATCAATGCAAAGAAATAAAGGAAAACAATAGAATGGGAAAGGCTAGCAATCTCTTCAAAAAAATTAGAGATACCAAGGGAACATTTCATGCAAAGATGGGCTCAGTAAAGCACAGACACTGTATGGACCTAACAGAAGCAGAAGATATTAAGAAGAGGTGGCAAGAATACATAGAAGAACTATACAAAAAAGAACTTCACGACCCAGATAATCACAGTGGTGTAATCACTCACCTAGAGCCAG
Source organism: Oryx dammah (assembly GCF_014754425.2). Classification (NCBI taxonomy): domain Eukaryota; kingdom Metazoa; phylum Chordata; class Mammalia; order Artiodactyla; family Bovidae; genus Oryx; species Oryx dammah. The sequence continues at coordinate 27,618,882 of NW_024070186.1, read as the reverse complement.
ACATCCTGGTATGTGAAGTCAAGTGGGCCTTAGGAAGCATCAATATGACAAAGCTAGTGGAGGTGATGGAATTCCAGTTGAGCTATTTCACATCCTGAAAGATGATGCTGTGAAAATGCTGCACTCAATATGTCAGCAAATATGGAAAACTCAGCAGTGGCCACAGGACTGGAAAAGGTCAGTTTTCATTCCAATCCCAAAGAAAGGCAATGCCAAAGAATGCTCAAACTACCACACAATTGCACTCATCTCACAGGTTAGTAAAGTAATGCTCAAAATTCTCCAAGCCAGGTTTCAGCAGTATGTGAACCATGAACTTCGAGATGTTCAAGCTGGTTTTAGAAAAGGCAGAGGAACCAGAGAACAAATTGCCAACACCTTCTGGGTCATCGAAAAAGCAAGAGAGTTCCAGAAAAACATCTATTTCTGCTTTATTGACTATGCCAAAGCCTTCAACTGTGTGGATCACAATAAACTGTGGAAAATTCTGAAAGAGATGGGAATACCAGACCACCTGACCTGCCTCTTGAGAAACCTGTATGCAGGTCAGGAAGCAACAGTTAGAACTGGACATGGAACAACAGACTGGTTCCAAATAGGAAAAGGAGTACGTCAAGGTTGTAGATTGTCACCCTTCTCATTTAACTTATATGCAGAGTACATCATGAGAAATGCTGGGCTGGATGAAGCATAAGACGAAATCAGGATTGCCGGGAGAAATATCAATAACCTCACATATGCAGATGACACCACGCTTATGGCAGAAGGTGAAGAACTAAAAAGCCTCTTGATGAAAGTGAAAGAGGAGAGTGAAAAAGTTGGCTTAAAGCTCAGCATTCAGAAAATGAAGATCATGGCATCCAGTCCCATCACTTCATGGCAAATAGATGGGAAAACAGTGGCTGACTTTATTTTTCTGGGCTCCAAAATCACTTCAGATGGTGACTGTAGCCATGAAATTAAAAGATGCTTACTCCTTGGAAGGGAAGTTATGACCAACCTAGACAGCATATTAAAAAGTAGAGACATTACTTTGTCAACAAAGGTCTGTCTAGTCAAGGGTATAGTTTTTCCAGTGGTCATGTATGGATGTGAGAGTTGAACTATAAAGAAAGCTGAGCACCGAAGAATTGATGCTTTTGAACTGTGGTGTTGGAGAAGACTCTTGAGAGTCCCTTGGACTATAAGGAGATCCAGCCAGTCCATCCTAAAGGAGATCAGTCCTGGGTGTTCATTGGAAGGACTGATGTTGAAGCTGAAACTCCAATACTTTGGCCACCTGATGTGAAGAGTTGACTTATTTGAAAAGACCCTGATGCTGGGAAGGATTGAGGGCAGGAGGAGAAGGGGACAACAGAGGATGAAATGGTTGGATGGCATCACCAGCTCAATGGACATGAGTTTGGGTAAACTCCAGGAGTTGGTGATAGACAGAGAGGCCTGGTGTGCTCTGGTTCATGGGGTCACAAAGTGTTGGACACAACTGAGTGACTGAACTGAAGTAAGAGCTTTTGTGCATTACCATGTCATCTTGTAGTTGCATGTTCTGCCTGCTCACGTGTGTCTGTATCAGAGTCAGCTGGTAATGATTGTGCAGGTTGGAGCTCATGTCCCCACTTATTCAGTCTTTCTGAAGAATCTTTGAGGTCTTGCTCAGGAAGCCAGATTGGGCTCAACACCAATTCCTATTTTTAAATTTGGTACACATGGTTAATCAATCATAATATGCTCTTTTCACTATTCTCTAGTACAGAAACAGATATAGAAAAGTGATAGTTTGGGGCTTCCCTGGTGGCTCAGTGGTAAAGAATCAACCTGTCAATGCAGGAGACATGGATTCAATCCCCGATCCAGAAGGATCCCACATACTGCAGAGCAGCTAAGCCCGTGCACCACAGCTATTGACTCTGTGCTCCAGAGCCTAGGAGCCGCAACAGCTGAGCCCACGTGCCACAACTGCTCAAGCCTGTGCACCCTTGAGCCTGTGCTCTGCTTTAAGAAAGGCCACTACGATGAGAGCCCCATGCACAAAAACTAGAGAAGAGCCCCCACTCTCCACAACTAGAGAAAAACCTGTGCAGCAGTGAAGACCCAGAACAGCCAAAAAATAAACTATATATATAAAAAAAAAATGAAATAATTTTTTTAAAGGGATAGTTTGACTTTTAGAATATCAAAGTGGGAGGACAAAGAAATGTATTCATTGCTGTTCTTTCTGGCACGGTCTTCTAGTTTTCCACCTTTATCCTGTGTGTATAATTCTTTTCTGAGCAGCTTTCTATCCTGTGTATATAATTGTATTCTGAGCAGCTTTAAAGGACGTCTTAATCACTGTGAAGAATTAGGAATCACTTAGTTCATCACTAAAAAGAAACAGCTTCTGTATGGAAGTATCTTGCTGAAGTATACAAAAGAATGTATATTGTTTATGTTTATTTTACAAGTTTATGGGTTTAATTTTTAAAAGAAAACTAAGAGCTAATTCGTTCAATAAATACTTATTACACATGGGTGGTTTTTCATCTGCTGTTCTTAGGTTCTAGGTATACAGTGGTGAACAAGATTCCCACCCTCAGGGGGCTTAGCAGGAAAGACTGACATTAAGCATATAATTATGAAAGTGCTATGTTGTGAAAGTGGAGTATAAGGTTCTTTGGGTGGGTTTTCAGGTGGAGGGAATGGGAGCAAAGGTAAGGCTGAGAGTAGCTAAGGATGAGGCTAGAGAAGTAGGGAAGGACTGGAGCACAGAGGATGGGGAACTTCATCTTGTGGATATTTGCTTTCTTTTTTCTTTTATAAGTATTTTAGGTTTGAATCTGTTAAAGAAAAGATGATTGGTCAATGTTTTCCATTCGACTGCTTTTATATTTTAGCTAGAGAATATTTTTAAGATTAGAAGTGATCTAAATAATTGGATGTTTTAAATATAACAGAATAGATTTTTCAGTTGTTTTTTCATAACTCAAAGTGGTATGTTCTTGTTACATTTTTAAGACACTGGTGAAAACATTTGAAGTATGTGATCTTCCTGTCCGAGCTGCAAAGTTTGTTGCAAGGAAGAATTGGGTTGTAACAGGAGCGGTAAGTAAGCATGTGAATTTCTAATCCCATTTATGAATTGGTCAGTGATTACCTAAATGAGTTGCAGAATTTTGATTCTTGCTTTCTTTTGTTAATGAGTGCAGTGTTTTGAACCCTGAACTTTATACCTTGAGCCTGTAGTGTATTTTTTTGTGCAGTTTACTTCATAAGAGTAATGATGGTTTTTAAATTTTCATTTCTAGGATGACATGCAGATTAGAGTATTCAATTACAACACTCTGGAGAGAGTTCACATGTTTGAGGCACATTCAGACTACATTCGCTGCATTGCTGTTCATCCAACCCAGCCTTTCATTCTAACCAGCAGTGGTAAGAGATGACCCCTTTTGGTCATGTAGGTCTCTTTGAGTAATTCATTTTCATTTTGTGAGACATGCAATTCATTTACTGCTGTTACAAGTAGAGTTGTGATTCCAAGCAGCCTTTAAACTATTTAAATCCATTAACATGCTATCAGTGCTGCTTGCTTTTGTATTTTAATGAATATCAGCTCTACTTAGGATTTGTGTAGCAGTTGCTCCAGTTCCTGTCAGGGAAGACCTGAAGGTCTAGATGCCGGAACATCTGCTGAATAGAAAGCTGATTTATGTGCTGAGTGAGTGAGTTTTTGGCAGATTGCCATATACTCTAGTCAGTTTTATCTTTATATTCAGACTAGTTTGCACCTTGATATTATGTATAAAGCAGTGGAGCTTTTTGGAAGGCGGTTAAAACAAGTTGCACTGAATTGGTAATAGCGCTTTGAAACATTTTTAAGTTAGAAATTGAGAAGTAATTCAGAACTTTTTTTAACCAACTGAAGCCTGGCGTGCTGCAGTCCATGGGGTCGAAAAGAGTCAGACATGACTAAGCAACTGAACTGATTAAAAGAGAAATGCTTGTTTCTGAAATAGTCATTGTCATCATTATTCAGTCATACTTAGACTCTAATTAAACTTGTGTTACTCTTTCATCATTCTGTAAAACCCATTGAGTTTGTTTTAAATTTCTTCCATGAAGTTTGTATATTTGCTATTAGTAATCTCTTTTATCTCCATTCTTCAGAAAGTTAAAACTATTCTTAGAATAAGCATTTTGAAAAATCTGTTCAATTCTGATTCTGTGTCTGTAAGTCATGGAATATATGATTTGTGTTAGATTTTCTTCCTTAAAAATGCACAGAGATTCTGCACCTTAGTTCTGAATGAAAGAAATAGATATTGCAACTAACTGGAGACTTTCTTTTGGTCTAGATGACATGCTTATTAAACTCTGGGACTGGGATAAAAAATGGTCTTGCTCACAAGTGTTTGAAGGACACACCCATTATGTAATGCAGATTGTAATCAACCCTAAAGATAACAACCAGTTTGCCAGTGCTTCTTTGGACAGGACAATCAAGGTAAGGTGCCCATTGTTTGTGTCAGTTATGCTTGTTGGTGAGATATAATTGTGTTAGGTATTTTTCTGCTGGCTTCCCATCTGAGAAGTTTCTCTCAAAAGCTCATTTTGAAGCAAAATAGGACTTCTTATTTTGATTCAGAAGGGCATATTCTGTTTAGAAAAAATGGTGTGGCAACTCAGTGCTCTTAATGGAGGGGTGTTTCTCCATGTGGAAGCAATATATAGTAAGAGTTTTAAACCTCTGCAAACCCAGAATAAGAAAATGCCTGTGTCTTCTCTAGGTCACTGTTTTCCTCTTTGTTAGTATATTTGCTGTTGCCTTCTGCAGATTATTAATCTATTTCATTTACCTCCATTCTCTTTTTCTTACTCCATTTCTCCATACCACTGCCAGTTATCTTTCTAAAACGTGGGTTCCATCTTGTCAGTTCCCAATCTAAGGGTAAAGTCCAGATGCCTTGGTATGGAATATAAGGGTTTGCAAGACCAACCTTAGCTAATGTTACGAGACATCTCCTGTAAACCTGGTCTCCTCACCGTTTTCTCGAGAAGCCGTGAATGTTCACAGAACCTTACCTCATTCAGCTGGTCCCTCTGCCTACAGTATTCTTTATTCTCCCTTATTGATTTCTTTTCCTCTGGAGAATTACTCATCTTTCAAGGCTTAGCAGTTATTTACTCTGAGAAGCTCCCTTCAGACATCCATTTCACCCCTAGACAGAGCCATTCTCATCCCATTCCTTGCATTTTGGGGCGCCTCTATTATGGCCTTCCTGTTGAATAATAATGGGAAGTCTTTATTCCCGAAATGTTGATGTTTGGGGCAGGAACCGTATGTTACCCTCCTCCCACAAGGAGACACACATTAGCAAGCAGCACAGTGCCCTGTCTGTATTAGATGCTTAATACATGTTGCAGTGAGTAAAAATATATTCCTTTTCCCAGTATAGTATTTAAAATATTTCTATATGCATAGATTTAACTTTGGTTACATGAATAGGCTTGCCTCTATATAACATTTTTATTAGTTTTCCTTTGACTTATATAAAATGTTATCTTCTGTTTGTCTGACAACTTACTATTAAATGGTATATGTTGACTATCTTAGGGCTTTGATTTACTTTATTATTTTTTTCTTTTACTGAATTATCCTTGTTTTTGACATACGTTGAAAACTTTGAAATTAGTTTAGAAGTTTCTTCACTAAATTAGATATAGCTTGAGGACAAAATTGTCTTACCTTTGGCTCTAGTAAAGTTTGTTTACATACTTTTATACTCCCCACAGGGCCTCCCATGTAGTAGTCATACAAAATAAATATTTGTAAAGATAAAGCTCAATAGCTGCTGCTGCTAAGTCACTTCAGTCGTGTCCAACTCTGTGCGACCCCACAGACGGCCCCCCTCCAAGCTCCCCCGTCCCTGGGATTCTCCAGGCAAGAACACTGGAGTGGGTTGCCATTTCCTTCTCCAAAGCTCAATAGCAGTCCTGTAGTAATATTTGACTGCTTTTTCATACTTTAAATTTTTTGATTAAAGCAGTAATTTTTTTCCTCTTAATACATCTTACTAAGTCCATTTTCATTAGCTTTGTGTTATTAATAACTCTCTCATAACATCATTTCCTACCCATAGAATAGTGTTTCTCAGAGTCAAGACACCTGGGGTGTCTGTTGAAAATCTAGATTCCTGAACTTCATTGTAGTTCCACTGAATCATAATCTCTAAGGATAAAGCCTGGAAATTGGCATTTCAGAGAATGCCAGAGTGATTCTGCTCCCTGGAAATTCAAGTAAAGGGAGAAAGAACCCAAACAAGGGGGTGAAAAAATGAGCATTCTTCAGCTTCTCTCCTGGGCTTTGGCATTTCTTTGACCTGTCAGGGGTGTGGTGAAGCTGCCTTCTGAAATGAAGGCCCCGTGTTGACTGGCAGATGCTGTTGCTCTCTGAAGGTGTGGCAGCTGGGCTCATCATCACCAAACTTCACTCTGGAGGGACATGAGAAAGGCGTGAATTGCATTGATTACTACAGTGGTGGTGACAAGCCGTACCTCATCTCAGGAGCAGATGACCGTCTTGTGAAAATATGGGACTATCAGGTACAGTTTTTTCATAGCTTACTTGCCTTATGTTAAATATACTTCTCACTGTTTCTTACAGGACAGTTCAAACTTGGGTTGTTGAACTCTGTTTTGAGCATAATAATAAGTTAAGGCATCATGAATTGCACCTAAACTGTAGTCTCAGAATTCCCCATGAAAATAACAACAAATGCTTATTAAGATTTTAAAAATAAAATGCCATCATGTTTATTTTTCATTTACTACTAGAAATGAGAAATTTCAAGGTTTTAATTAAAATGAATTCTTACATCCTTTAGTATCCTCATTGGCAGACCTCATTTGTATTTCAAAACTAGCACAGTAGTGACTAATGTCAGACATCACAATAGTGCTGTCATTTTGCCACATAGACTCTTGTAAACCTGATTATGAACTCTTGTTACTATACTTTTTATCTCCAAGATTTTAAATTTTTATTTTTTTGTTTCTCACATCAAAATAACCACGAATAGTTAATAAAATTAGGCTTAGAAAACCACTTATAGTGAGATACTCAAATCTGTGTTTAAATGCAGAATAAAAACATTAAAGACATTTTAGGAAATTGGGGCACTGATACTTAGATGAAAACCAGCTCTTTCGGGGGGGGTGTTTGTGTATGTTTTCTTCTTTAAATATGATAGTTACTTTTGCCTGTACTAACAAACAGTGAGAAAACATGTGCACGATAAGATGATTCTCTTTCAAAAATCTCTGTATTGAATATTGTTCAGATTGTTACGACCATTATCATTGATTGTGTATCTGTGCTCTGGGAAAATTAAGGATGAGTTATTGTTTTCCACTAATAAGAGTGTTTTCTCTGTATTGACTATAGAATAAAACTTGTGTACAGACACTGGAGGGACATGCCCAAAATGTGTCTTGTGCCAGTTTTCATCCTGAGCTGCCAATCATCATCACAGGTTCAGAAGATGGTAAGTTAGAAATGTATATTTATTCCTATGCTTATCATTCATTGCTGACTGGATATTTAAGCCAGCTTAAGTGCCCTGCATTTTCATTGGAAGTTTCAAAAGATTTTGATATTTTTTATTAGAGTAGATTACTTAAGCTATAAAAGAGTACAAGGACATTGTTATTATCATTATCATCATGATTCTGATGTGTTTTGACTCTGTTAGGTACATAAGAGGACACCCAGAAGTGCTAGGGGAAAATGGAAAAAGCCTGTGCTTTGGAGTCTAAAAGCCCAGGATCAGATTCAGGCTCTGCCACTTCATAAACGTGTGGTTTGGGTACATTATGAAATGGGAATAGAAATACCTACCTCATAGGATCGTAGTGAAAGAATGTGGAGAAATAACATAAGCATCTGGCATGTAGTAGGCACTGTACCCAGGAATCCAGTCATTACTTCACACATAAAAATTTATTTCTTTGTTTTAGCTTGTTATGCACTTTCTATTATATGTTTATGTTGCTTTATAAAGTCACAGACTTCAGATCAAAAATGAAGCTTCCAGGAAGTGTGTTGTGTTTGAATATAAAGACTTCCACGTGGCTGGTCCACCTGACAGTTCACTGTTGGGTATTCAAGTCAAATGGCTGATTCACATTGTTTTTTCAGGAACCGTGCGTATTTGGCATTCAAGCACCTATCGCCTTGAGAGTACTTTGAATTATGGAATGGAGAGAGTATGGTGTGTGGCCAGCCTGCGAGGGTCCAATAACGTTGCTTTGGGCTATGATGAAGGGAGCATCATTGTTAAGGTAATCTCATTGCACCGTCTCTGAATAGGGTATACAGGGGGAGCAGTTTTCTTCTAAGTCACCAGCTTTGTTAAACTGGCACTCTGTCATTGAGCTATGTACTTAAAAGAGATTAGGTACTGGTGAGGAGAGTTAAGTGGAAGAAAGGAGCCCTCCATTAAATGAAAATAGAAAATGTTTATTTTGTTGTAGTATCATTTGTTTTCTTTTTTGTGGCTAAAAGTCATTTGTCATTCCTCCAGCTTGGTCGGGAGGAACCTGCCATGTCCATGGATGCCAATGGAAAGATAATCTGGGCCAAACATTCAGAAGTCCAGCAGGCCAACCTAAAAGCAATGGGAGATGCTGAAATTAAAGATGGAGAAAGACTGCCACTGGCAGTAAAAGATATGGGCAGTTGTGAAATATACCCTCAGACTATTCAGCACAATCCTAACGGACGGTAAGCCACCACCAGAATCTCCCTCTGGGCCTATGTGTGTTTGCATATCCACAGCTTGTCCCAGCCCTGCCCTGTGACGCGCATTCCTCATTGAGCTTTTGCCCTGGCCTCACGGTCCTCAACATGGTGGCAGGCAGCCAGGCCGGTTGATCTTGTCTGCATTAACGGTGAAGCATAATTGTCTTCCTGGCCTTTCCCACTACACAGTTTTGAACAGTGGAATAGTTTTGTGTTGACTCTATTTCATATGTATTGGTATGCGTCCTTATGACATGTCCTTATGCTCCTTCAAGGGCAAGAATCCTGTCTTACCTGAGACTTAGTAGGTGCTGTCTAAATATTTGCTGATTCATTGCTCTTAAGAGTTGTGAGGTCTTTGTCTTTTGAAAAAGTTTTGGGAAAGGTAATAATTCTGCTTCTTCTCTGTATCATCAGCTTTGTTTCTCCCTTAAGATTTGTAAAGCGCTAAACATCTTGTGAAAAAAAGTTTCTCATACAATGAGTTTAAACGTGTAAGCTTTAAAAATTACTTTACAGTAGATCTGAGCATTTTATAATGTTGTCCTGAGTATTAAAAAAGACCAAGTATATAAACCAAGTATGCTGCCTTGTTCAGTAAATGGTCTCCATAATTACTTGCAATAAAGTTTTCTTATGAAGAGTAAGAACACATTACATATTTTCCCCTTAATATCATAAAACAATTTTTGCTTAAGTTTTACATTTCACCTTTGGCAGTCTGATAACAGCCAATGTCTGTTGAGAAAGTTTTGACTATGCAACATTCTTTTTTTCTTAACAAATGTTAAAAAATACCCTGTTTGTTATAAATATCATAAATTTAACAGTCATTAAAAAGTGGGATAAGATATTTTCATTTATTTGAATGATCAGCTTTAAAATGATGGTAGCCTTGCAAGAAGATCATGCCTTCTTATTGTATAGATGTAATGAGCAAAACTCCAGGTATCTGAATACTCAATAAATGCTAGTTGAATTATTGGAGTCCTCTCCTATACGTCTCCAGCCTTTCTTATCTTCCTGACCCTTTGTTTGTAAGAGAGGCCATTGCAATAATATTTTTAGCAGTAACCTCATCTTCATAATATGCTTGTGATTTGTTGGGTGTAATATTTATGTCTAGCTTTGTATTCCAAGAAATATATAACTTTAAAAGATATTAGGTTCATTTGTAACAGTCCACTGAAATAACATTTGTTATTAGAAATATTTCACCATATTAGAAACAAGATAAATCATTGTTTCTTAACTTCTGCATGTCATTGATCCTCTGTACTTCCCCCCACCCTGGCTTTTCTAACTTGTAGGTTTGTTGTGGTATGTGGTGACGGCGAGTACATCATCTACACAGCAATGGCACTGAGGAACAAGAGCTTTGGGTCTGCCCAGGAGTTCGCATGGGCCCACGATTCTTCAGAGTAAGTTTTGTCTGTGTCATATCAGCTGCCCCTGATTGCCAGTGGACATTCTGTGTGCAGCTGTATTGAAGAGGTCTGCAAGGCTCAGTAGGCTGTGCTGCTCCATGTTGAAGACCAGTTCTCACCAGACCTGGGTTGGAGGATTCGGTTCAGTTCAATTCAGTTGCTCAGTTGTGTCCGACTCTTTGCGACCCCATGAACTGCAGCACGCCAGGCCTCCCTGTCCATCACCAACTCCCGGAGTTCACTCATACGTAACGTCCATTGAGTCAGTGATGCCATCCAGCCATCTCATCCTCTATCGTCCCCTTCTCCTCCTGCCCCCAATCCCTGCCAGCATCAGAGTCTTTTCCAGTGAGTCAACTCTTCGCATGAGGTGGCCAAAGTATTGGAGTTTCAACTTTAGCATCATTCCTTCCAAAGAACACCCAGGGCCGATCTCCTTTAGGATGGACTGGTTGGATCTCCTTGCAGTCCAAGGGACTCTCAAGAGTCTTCTCCAACACCACAGTTCAAAAGCATCAATTCTTTGGCACTCAGCTTTCTTCACAGTCCAACTCTCACATCCATACATGACCACTGGAAAACCATAGCCTTGACTAGACGGACCTTAGTCAGCAAAGTAACGTCTCTGCTTTTGAATATACTATCTAGGTTGGTCATAACTTTCCTTCCAAGGAGTAAGTGTCTTTTAATTTCATGGCTGCACTCATCATCTGCAGTGATTTTGGAGCCCCCCAAAATAAAGTCTGACACTGTTTCCACTGTTTCCCCACCTATTTCCCATGAAGTGATGGGACCAGATGCCATGATCTTCGTTTTCTGAATGTTGAGTTTTAAGCCAACTTTTTCACTTTCTTGTTTCACTTTCATCAAGAGGCTTTTTAGTTCCTCTTCACTTTCTGCCATAAAGGTGGTGTCATCTGCATATCTGAGGTTATTGATATTTCTCCCGGCAATCTTGATTCCAGCTTGTGCTTCTTCTAGCCCAGCGTTTCTCATGATGTACTCTGCATATAAGTTAAATAAGCAGGGTGACAATCTACAGCCTTGACATACTCCTTTTCCTATTTGGAACCAGTCTGTTGTTCCATGTCCAGTTCTAACTGTTGCTTCCTGACCTGCATACAGGTTTCTCAAGAGGCAGGTCAGGTGGTCTGGTATTCCCATCTCTTTCGGAATAGTCAGGGGCAAATGTGCAGCATGAGCTGCATTTAACATTTTATACTCAGTTTTGAGCTGGCTCACTCAGTCTGACCCAATAATAAACTGGGGACGCAACAGCTGTTTTTCCTTGGTGGAGCCCACGGCAGGGCTGAAGGCAGGGTAGGCCCTCAGATAAAGACCTTGGCAGGTCCCACCCCCACCCCAGAACCTGTATCCTGAGCTGTCGCTGCTGCCCTCATCTGAGCCACTTGGAGAGATGCTATATTCTAATGTAATCATGATAAAAACTTAACATCATGAAAATGAGTTTTCATGATGTTACTTATCTCCCATTCTTAACAAATTCTGTCTGAATTAAAAATGTTCATAATTGTCTCATTAAAAACAATTGTCTCATTAAAACAATTGTCTCATTAAAAACAGAAAAAAAATCTACCTCTCAATATTATACTAGACATTTACTGACTGGTTCCTTTTTGATTCCTGTTTGGTGCATGTAATAAACATGGGGGTTTTGGTTTTTTCCAGACTACACACTGAATTACATCTTCATAGTTTTCTTGGTTTTGTTTTCTCTGTATTTTGTGTTCCCTCTTCTGCCAACAGTGGGTAACTTAGGCCTCAGCATTGCTCAGTGAGATGCATGCTTTTTAGTTTTTAACAAAAAAGTCACTGAGAGGTAAGATCTTTTCATCAGTTTCCTAAATAAACTCATTTATGCACAGTTCCATATAGTAAAAAGTACTTTGTTACCTTGAGCACAGTTATAGTTCGTGAATTGCCATACCTCTCTCAGCACACGTCTCCCTCTGTTTTGATAGTTCCCTCTTTCAGGTTTATCCAGCCCAGACCCTCCCTGTTCAGCATCCTTCCTGTTGGAGCAAAGTACTTATTCCATCCCTTTCTCATGTACTCTTGAATATCCAGCCATAGACCCCTTTTAAGAGAGAGGCCTGAGTCTACACAGTTTATTAAGTTGTTGCTAAGCATGACTGACTAGTGAGCCACTTATAAAAGTTTTTGTTTTTTTTTAAGTTACTTTTTACTGAGGAATAATTTATACAGAATAAAAGGCACTGTTTTAAGTGTATCAGCGAATTTGGACAAATTGATGTAACCTGTAACCACCAGCACAGTCAACATTTCTGTCACCTCAAAACCAGTCCCCTTGTTTCTCTTACAGTGAGCGCCCCACCCTTGTTCCGCGCTAGACTAGGTTTGTCTCCTTTAGGGTCTCGTCAGTGGGGTTGGGCGGCATACACTTGTCGTCTGCTTGCTTGGCTCAGCATAATGTATTTGAGCTGCATCCATGTTGTTACATGGGCTTCCCAGATTGCTCAGTGGTAACGAATCTGCCTGCAATGCAGGTTTGATCTCTTATCTGGGAAGATCCCCTGGAGAAGGAAATGGCTACCCACTCCAGTATTTTTGCCTGTGGAATCCCACGGACAGAGGAGCCTGGCGGGCTACAGTCTGGGGTTGCAAAGGGTCAAACACGACTGAGCGACTAAACAGCAGCTTGTTGCATGGATCAATAACTGGCTCCCTTTTTGGCAGAGTAGTATTCCATTTTATGCATAGACGACAGTTGGTTTACTCATTCACCTGTTGAAGGACATTTGGATCTTTTAAAATGATTTGTAAGCCCTAGTAATTTGTATAATAGACATTGTGAAGCCTGTTCATTATTTGTCCAGCTGTAAGCAGTTCACTGATCTCTTAGGAAAAAAATATATTAGTGAATCTTCAGATATTAATTTTATATTTTTGTGTAATTCACTAGTTAAATACATGTGAAGATACTTGTAATATTTGGTGGAATTACAGTTTAGTATATATGTAATAGGTTATGATTGCTTTCCTTTTCCCCACAGATATGCAATAAGAGAGAGCAACAGTGTTGTAAAGATATTTAAGAACTTTAAGGAAAAAAAATCATTTAAACCAGACTTTGGAGCTGAAAGTAAGTGCTGTTTATATATGATACAATTTTAGAAACTTTGTAATCGCTCAAAAACATCTAAAGATCTGAAAATATTTTGTTGTTCTTTGTAGGTATCTATGGAGGCTTCTTACTGGGAGTCAGGTCTGTAAATGGTTTAGCTTTCTATGACTGGGAAAATACGGAACTCATACGCAGAATTGAAATTCAACCCAAACACGTGAGCTTCCATCTTTGCTGTTGTTGGAATGTACCTCTTTGTGACAAACTCTGGGTCCCTGAGGCCAAGAAATACCCTGGTACCCTGCTGTCCCTGTCCCATTTTGCTGGACATGGGGCCATTTACCTCAGGATTGCTTTAAAAAGGAAGATTGGGGTATTTGAATAAGGCAGTAGATGTTGGGCTTTTTGAAAAGTATAAAGAGTTGTACAGATGCCAAGTGCTAGTCGTATTTTAAATGGCTTTAATGCTTTGAAGAGGAAAAGTCAATGAGTTCTTGGCGTGGCAAGACCTGCAAGTCTCCCACTCAGTTCAGAAAGCCTTTGCCTACGTTACCTGATAATGGCTGTTAAAACTTTAGGCGCCGTTCACCAGTGACAGTTTTCTACCTTTAGATCTGCCTGCTTCTTTGAGAGCTTTCATTGTCAGGAAGTTATCTTTGGAGACAGGTAGCTCCCAGGGTCCCAGTTCTGATTTCTAGAGTCTGCATTCTCAGCAAGGGGGGCATCATCCTTAAGGGGACAGATATCGGTTCCTGAAACCAGTCGATGAGAAAAAGTACTCTATTCTGTCTGTAAAGCATAGATGTTCATATGTTCATACATGTTATGTGCTTGTGTACTGTGTGTATGTTTATGTATTACACAATGTATAGATGGATAGTGGGCGTCCCTGGTGGCTCAGTCAGTAACGAATCTGCCTGCAATGTAGGAGACCTGAGTTTGATCCCTGAGTTGGAAAGATCCCCTGGAGAAGGGAACGGCTACCCACTCCAGTATTCTTGCCTGGAGAATTCCATGGACAGAGGAGCCTGGCAGGCTACTGTCCGTGGGGCTGCAAAGAGTCGACATGACTGAGCAACTCTCACTTTCAGATGTGTAGTATCTGTGATAATAAAACTTGATAAAGGAAAGTGATTGGGAAACAATGCCTAAAAAAGGTTTGGGGTGGGGGTCATAATGGGGGTGGAAGGGAGGGAGAAACACTGTTAAAGAGCAGCTGGGAATATTCTTGTGCTCCTCTGAATCTCAGTGTACCCGGCACTTACTGCCAGCGTTTCTTCCTGCCTCCCTTAGGGCTTTCCATTTCTGTACATAAAATAGCAGCACCCTGCCCACCCTCCCAAATGTGTGTGTGTGTACATATATATATATATGTCAGATTAAGTGCTTACTTATTATCCTAATGTAAGAAGATAAATCTTGTAGGAAACAGCATATGCAGTTTGTCACATTCACATAGACTCTAAAATCGTTTATCTGTTTTTTTGTTTGTCATGTCGCAGATTTTCTGGTCTGACTCTGGAGAGCTAGTCTGTATTGCAACTGAGGAGTCATTTTTTATCCTTAAATATCTGTCAGAAAAAGTCTTGGCTGCACAGGAGACACATGAAGGAGTTACTGAAGATGGCATTGAAGATGGTTTTGAGGTAATTGCATCAATAAAACTTCAGCTTTGTTTTTAAATGAATTATGTACTTACAGCTGAACTTCACTCATTGTAACATTTTATTATAAATTAGGGTTGGGAAAACTTAATAAACATTTAAGGAGTTACGGTAAAATGTGAAAATTAAAGTCTTGACTCAAAGATCAGGGTCTGAAAGTATTTGTTAAAAGAGATTTGTGCTTTGATTATAGGAAATCTTTAGACCAACTTTGAGTTTTTCAGTAAGGAAGTTAGAAGTTGTTACGGTCCTAAGACAGTTTAGCTAGAGTTATTTAAAATGGGTTTTCAAGCAGAGGGAGCCTAGCCTGGTGCTCTTTGTTGACTTAGAGGGGTGGAACTTGGCGGGGAAGGGATGGGAGCTCAAGAGGGAGAAGATATATATATTAATTATGGCTGATTCACTTTGTTGTACCACAAAAACCAATACAATATTGTAAAGCAATTTTCCTCCATTTAAAAAGTAAATTAAAATAAGAGAGTCTATAATTATCTTTAAAAAAAATAAATGAACTTCCAAATATAAAGATAAATCATCCATGGTGGAGGTACCTTAGAAGATTTTATGAAATACTTATTATGCCAGTCTCATGTATGTTAGGAATTTCAGTCAGCACTTTCTTAGATTATAGCTTTGACTCAACAGTGAGACTTTACATTATAGATGCTCATCCAGGAATCTGTTCTTAAATGAATAAAGAAGATAGACATTCCAAGAAAGATTTTCTTTCTTGAAGTAGGATTCTTTCTTTGCATCTCTTTTTCTATCCATCACCCCTAATTGTATTCAGTTTTTTGTTATTGACAGTTTGTTATTTGTTGTTGAATAAGATAATAACAGGCTTCATTTTCTTTCTGTAGGTTCTTGGTGAGATTCAGGAAATTGTGAAAACAGGGCTGTGGGTAGGCGATTGCTTCATTTACACAAGTTCTGTGAACAGATTAAATTATTATGTCGGAGGAGAAATAGTCACCATTGCCCACTTGGACAGGTAGCTGACTATCGTTTTGCTTTTGTTTTTAACATCCTAAATTTAAAAGTATACTTTAAAAATAAAACCAGTTGCTGGCTTGTAACAATGATAGGCCTCGTTTTTCAGTTTTATGGTTTTAATAGGTGGCAATTGCTAACTAAAACTGCATCAATCAAATGAAAAGATTATGAGCAAGAGGCAGAGTGAGGGAGGGTGGGAGAGAGTATGTACTGATTTGGGCTTAATTCTAAATTAGTTTCCATTTCTCTTACAGGACGATGTATCTCCTGGGCTATATTCCTAAAGACAACAGGCTTTATCTGGGGGATAAGGAACTGAACATTGTTAGCTACTCCCTGCTGGTTTCAGTGCTGGAGTACCAGACGGCCGTCATGCGGAGGGACTTCAGCATGGCCGATAAGGTCCTGCCGACCATCCCGAAAGAGCAGAGGACCAGAGTTGCACACTTCTTGGAAAAGCAGGTAAGGGGAGTTGTTTGTTTATTTGTGTGTGTTTTTAAAGCCAGCAATTTGAAAGAATGTTTGTATGAGTTTGAAGAACTTTATTTCTTAATTGTCACTGATTTCCTTATGGCAGCGGACTTTCTCTTATAAATTTAAGTCACTTGTTAATATGCTTCCTTCTCCTTTCTCATAGTCCTTCATATCCCCTTTATATGTTGATGGTGATTAATTAGTCTTCCCTTTCTGTAGACTTCTTTTCCATTCTATCAGTCTTTTCATTTCTATGCTGTATTTTTCTCTCTCTTAGCTAGCTTCTCTCTTTCTGTAAAATACACATAAAATTTATCATGATGAGTGTTTTCCTTAAAGTAGCATTTTCATTATCAAAGTTGGCTTATTCTTGAAACATAGTTGATTTACAGTGTTGAGCCTGTCTGCTGTATATGACTCAGTTATACACAAATATACATTCTTTTTTTATAATCTTTTCCATTGTGGCTTATTGCAGAATATTGAGTATAGTTCTCTGTGCTATACAGCAGGGTGTTGTCTATCCATTCTATACAAAATGGTTTGCACCTACCAACCCCAAACTCCTAGTCAGTCTCTCTCCCTCTCCCCTCCTAGGCAACCACAAATCTGTTCTCCATGTCTGTGAATCTGTTTCTGTTTCTTAAATAGGTTCATTTGTGCCATATTTTAAATTCCACATATAAGTGATCCTACGTGATATTTGTCTTTGTCTTTCTGACTTACTTCACTTAGTATGATAATCTCTAGATCCATTGGCATTGTTTCATTCTATTTATGGCTGTGTAGTATACCATTGTATCTATGTACCACATCTTTATCTAGTCCTCTGTCAGTGGACATTTTGGTTGTTTCTGACTTTTGTGAAAAGTGCTGCTTTAAAATCCAAGTTATATGCACAAAAGCTTTGCAAGGCTTAGGAAAACACAGCCCCTCTCCCTTCTCTCATTTAGGCTCGCTAGTGGTAATCACTTTTAATTCTTTTAGCTGACTATTGGCATTTATTTCCACATGTCTAACATGCTTGTTATATTGCTGTTTCTCAGTTTTAGGTATTTCTTGGGACTTCACACTCTGTAGAAAATGAAGAATTTATCTTTCTTTCACTCCCCCTGCTTCAGCAACCTACATGCCACTTAAATCGTTACATCATAATTTTTATTAGATCAGTATCCATTGTTTATATTATTATGACTATTTAAACCCTGTTCACAGCTGAGCCATATCTTGGGCTTCCCTGGTGGCTCAAAGGTTAAAGCGTCCGCCTGCAACGCAGGAGACCTGGGTTCGATCCCTGGGTCGGGAAGATCCCTTGGAGAAGGAAATGGCAACCCACTCCAGTACTTTTGCCTGGAGAATCCCATGGAGGGAGGAGCATGGTAGGCTACAGTCCGTGGGGTCGCAAAGAGTCGGACACGACTGAGCGACAAACTACTAACTACTACTTCCCTGTGTTAATAATTGATTCTTTTATTAACTTTGCTTATTTTTCTATGTGTTGAGGGTTATTCTTCCTACTCTGCTGCTTCTCCAGATATCCTTGCTATCTCCTTTCAGTGTGTTCAGTCTGCTTCAGACTCAACTGACTTTTTCCATCATCATGGGTATCCCCTCCCCATCATGTTGGGGCCTCCCTTTGGCTTGAGCCATTGTTTCCTATATCCCCTGTCTTCTTTGCTGGTTTACTCCCTCATTTTGCTGGAGTATGTCCTTCAGTAGTTTTCTGAGAAAAGGGTTTTTTATTGATAGGAAGTAAATGTTTTTGTGACCTTGCGTATCTGAAAGTGCCATTGTTCTACCCTAGAACATATCTGGCCACTTAACTGGATATAGAATTCTAAGTTGGAGATAGTTTTCTCTCAGAATTTTGAGGAAAAAATTCTATTTTGTCTTCTAGTTTCTAGTTATTGTTGAAGTCTAAACCATTTGTATTCCTGATTCTTGGTACCTGATGTGTTTTTTCTCTTTGGAAGTTTTTTGGATCTTGTTCCTCTTGTTCTGTAATGCTATCATGATGGTGGGCCCTGGTTTAGGGGTCAGTTATCATTCATTCTGCTGGGTATTAGATAAGGTCTCTTAATTGGAAGCTCATTCCTTCATTTTTGAGAGATTTTGTTGAATCATGTTTCTGTTGATTTCCTTCCTGTATTTTCCATATTCTCTCTGTGGAACTGTTATTCAGATGTTGGGCTTCTTGCAGTGGTTTTCTCATTTTGTTATTCTTGAACTTTTAAAATCTTGTTTATGGATCAGAGTTTCTCTTCATACCCTCTGTTAGGGTATAAGTGATAGCTGAAGTTTTCTTTTTCCCTTATTGGTATGCTTTCTTCAGATTACTGTTACTGGTTCTGCTATTATTGGTTTGATTTCTGTCTTTCCTTTTAAAGATTTTCCTCAGGTATCTGATGGTCTTTGGGCACTCGTTTAAGAGTGGAGGTCTAAGAAGCAGGTCAAAAGATCTGAGTTTATGGGTGAACTTACTGAGTATGAGCTTAAAATATGTGATGTGGCTGGGCCATTTGATTGGGAAACCTCAATGTCAGTATCTTCATGTAATGAATTTGTTCATTTAGTAAATTTAATGAGCACTTAATATTGTACCAAGCACTGCTCAGGCTGGTATATAATCCTCATTGACATTTTAGTATTTTTAAGTCTAGCCTCTTTGACTGGTTAGTTTACAGAGAAGCTCCCCAATCACCGTCATTCTGGTGGGGAGTAGAGTACAGCTTGGTGTCTCAGTATTTAGTATTTCAAACATTAGTTAAGTATGCATTCTTATAATCTCCTGTTTTCCTTTTGCCACTTAGTATTCCTTCGGGTTTGTAGGTATCCCTCAGGCTGGAGACCCTCTAGTTTACCTTCTCTAGAAAACAAGCCTTGTCTTCCATGTGTGTTGAGAGGATGTGGGGAGGCTAACTGTGAGGACCTGGGGTGTCTAACTGCTTCTTATATAGACCTAGGCAGTTTGATTTCTTTGCTGGCTTTAATACTGCCCTTCACAGGACACTGCTGAGGTGTGAATTGAGTTATTTCTATCCTGTCTTGACTCCAGATTTAGGGATTAGTCTTTTCTAGTGTTTTAACTCAGAGAAGGCAATGGCACCCCACTCCAGTGCTCCTGCCTGGAAAATCCCATGGATGGAGGAGCCTGGTAGGCTGTAGTCCATGGGGTCGCTAAGAGTCGGACATGACTAAGCGACTTCACTTTGACTTTTCACTTTCATGCATTGGAGAAGGAAATGGCAACCCACTCCAGTGTTCTTGCCTGGAAAATCCCAGGGACGGGGGAGCCTGGTGGGCTGCCGTCTATGGGATCACACAGAGTCGGACACGACTGAAGCGACTTAGCAGCAGCAGCAGTGTTTTAACTGAATGTTTATTTCAATGAGTTTAACTCCTTCACCAGCTTTCAAGCTTCACAAAGTGTTGTTATTAATACTGATTTCTCCTCTGCCTTTTTCTGTGTCCTTGGGAGTTTGTGCTTTAAAGTGTCATTTCAGTGGGGATTTGGAGGAAAACAAAAGTAAACATATATAGTCACCTCATTTCCTTTGCTTTGCCCTCACCTATATCTGACTAGTTCTATAGATTTTCTATCCTCCACTCTTGGATTGTATATTGTCTACATTAGTGCTAGGGGAGAAAAGGGGTAATGCAGATTATTCAGAATTCCTTGTTACATTGTACTCAGGAGTGAGTGGAGGGAGGATCAGCTTGTATAGTCTGGGAACTTATTTTGAACACAGTGATACAGCCATGCTGACTGAGTATCTAGTGAGACAAAACTGTCCAATTTCTGCATCCTGACCTAACAGAGCATTCACCCTCAGTCTGAGGAAGTCTTCTGCAGCTTGAACTTTTTGTCTCATTATATCAATCCCTGGAGCTAAAGAACTTGCCCATAGGGCAGACCCCATCAGCACTGTCTTGAGGGAGAAGCTAATATAGTGATTATAGTGGTTGGCTTAAAAGCTTGTTTCTGATGACTGGAGCATGGGAAGGAGGTTTTAGACTTCTGTCCTCTGGAATACTTGCTGATGAGTAAACTGGACATGAGACCAACAGTAAAGGTATAGGTAATGACACCTAATCAGTGTCTGTTCCTGAAAGCAAAATGTTTGCTAAATGACCTGCGGATTATTGAAAATTGTCAAGTTTTACATTTAACTTTCCTTTCTCTGAGCACTTCCCTGGTGGCTCAGACGGTAAAGTGTCTGTCTACAATGCGGGAGACCTGGGTTCGATCCCTGGGTCGGGAAGATTCCCTGGAGAAGGAAGTGGCAACCCACTCCGGTACTCTTGCCTAGAAAATCCCATGGACGGAGGAGCCTGGTGCAGGCTACTGTCCATGGTGTTGCAAAGAGTCGGACACGACTGAGCAACTTCACTTTCACTTTCTTTCTTTGAGGCCCGGGTCTAGATCTCTAAGGCCCAGCTTGGGCAATTACAGACAGCTAGGTATATACTACTGTGCCTTTTTTTAAAAAATGGTTCTTATTCAGTCAACTTTCCAGAATCATTTTCTTGTTTACTTTTATACTTCTAATTTTATATTTCTAAATTGAGTTTATCAAGCATTGGTCAGCCTCCATGCTTAGAAAACAGGTGTGCAACTGAATTTTGTCTGCCCTGTATGTTCTTACCAGTTGATTTAACGTCTCCTTAATTTTTCTGTCTTCTTATTGAAGAGCAGTTGTTGTTGTTGTTACTTTTGTTTAAGTAACGGGGCTTCCAGTGTCAGCAGTGCATTTAGTTTTGAGGGGAAAATGGATTATTTGCCGTGTGTATGCACTGAATATGTAGACTACACACACAGGTTTTGCTGTACATAAACACACACATATCTCTTATCTGTTCAGGGCTTCAAGCAGCAAGCTCTTACAGTATCCACAGACCCTGAGCATCGCTTTGAACTTGCTCTTCAGCTTGGAGAACTAAAAATTGCATACCAGTTAGCAGTGGAAGCAGAGGTATGTACTAATTTATGATTGTTTGTAACTGATGGAAAGGTCAGTAGGTACATGTTTATTGTAAGTTGTGTTACTAAAGTTTTCTGAAATGCAAATTAGTAACTCATTTTGGTGAGGTTATTGCCTTTCTTTGGTCTTTTTAAAAATGATTAGTTATTTCTATATTCTTATTAATATATTCTTAGCATTCTAATTAAAGCTAAAGTTTGTTTTTTTAATCTTACATGGGATCTATTTTGGAAGAGAAGAAAAGCTGGAAGATAGTAGATAAAGGAATCTGGAACTTTCAAAGAATGCAGACACAGCAGTAATTTGTCAGTAATCCAAGTTAGTGAGGAAGATGTTGGTTTTAAAGAAGGGTTCTGACATTTTGAGACAGTTTAATGACATTTTTATGGGTCGTATATTGAGGGCTTCCGTTCTGGTTTCAGTCTAGCTTTTACAGGTAAATTCATTTCAGATGTACTAAAGAAATTTTAGCTATGTTAAGATTATCCAAATGAGCAGCATTTTATTTGATTTCTGAGAAGCTACCAATGACAAAAATAATATTTCTTACTAAATATTTAAGGACATAAAATCTTTTTTTCTATTCTTTTAAAAAATAGTTGTAAATCATTCCTTAAATTACAATCTAATTACCTTAAAACTTATTAGTTTTAGTTTAACTGTATAGTTACAAAATAAAAATATACTGGGCTAATGATTATTCATACAGCATTAAAATTGATTTGTGTTTGAATTAATTTTGTATCTGAATAGTTTCCATTTCCTCATTATATATTTTGTCATTCCATTCTTATTTTGACTGACAGAACCAGCTTAACAAGCACAGCTCAGTATACATAAAACATGTATTTTATAATTATAGAAAATATAAAATTGTCAGCACAGTAATGCTCAGATTAACAGAATAATGTTGGTATTGGAAATTCAGATGTTTATTTAAAAGCTATTTTAATGTGGAAACTCTTTCTTACAGTCAGAACAGAAGTGGAAGCAGCTTGCTGAGCTTGCCGTTAGTAAGTGCCAGTTTGGCCTGGCCCAGGAGTGCCTGCACCATGCACAGGACTATGGGGGTCTGTTGCTTCTGGCCACTGCCTCTGGTAACGCTAGTATGGTGAGCAAGCTAGCAGAGGGCGCAGAGAGAGACGGCAAGAATAATGTGGCTTTCATGAGCTACTTTTTACAGGGCAAGTAAGTATGAACCCAAGGTCTAAAGGTGGGCAGAGTAATGAGAAGCACTGTCTGCATTGACTTTTGAGGGTGGTCTTTTGAGAAGAATGTGAAGAGAAAACCCTGGAGAGTGCACTGATGCCTGGCTAGGGGCTATTGCTGGTAGGAGCAGGCAGGGGGACAGGGCTGCTTCAGCAAAGGATGCTTTTACCACAGTTGGTCTAAATGTTTGAGCAGAGTTGAGCTTCAGGGAAGGTCAACTGGGAGAAATGTTAAACCCCTTTCTCAATAGCCCTGCCACTTCCTGGCTAAGGTATTGTATTTAATGACAGCAAGAGGCTGTCATTTGGTACCTGAATGTTGCAGGTGATTTTGCCCAAATTGAATGATCTGTTTATAACAAAAAATAAGGGGGATCAGGATGCTAGTTACTAGTTACTAACTAGTAACTAGATTTGCATTTAAAGCATTAAAATGTCATATATTTTCAAAAGTGTAGCAGTTAGTACATATCAGATCTTTTCATTAGTTGACCATTATGGAATAAAATGCAAAAGTATTCATTAATTTTGCCTTATAGACTTTCTGAACCTCACAGTTAATCATAAAAACTTGGAATGTATATGTATTTTATAACATATGTATGCATACATTTATATACCTGTGAGAAAAGGTCTGGGCTTGCCTGGTGGCTCAGTAGTAAAGAATCTGCTTGCCAATGCTGGAGACATGGGTTAGATCCCCGGGTTGGGAAGATCCCCTGGAGAAGGAAATGGCAACCCACTCCAGTATTTTTGCCTGGTAAATCCCACGGACAGAGGAACCTGGTGGGCTTCAGCCCATGGGGTTGCAAAAGAGTCGGACACGACTGAGCAGCTTAACAAGAATAGGTCCACTATTTGCTTTTTGGCTGCACTGGTCTGTCACTGAGCAGGGCCTTTCTCCAGCTGCAGTGAGCGAGGGCTTCTATAGGTGTGGGGCACTAGCTTCTCACTGTGATGGCTTCTCTCACTGGGGAGCAGGGACTCTAGAGGGGCTTCCATAGTTGTGGCACATGGGCTCAGCTGCCCTGCAACATGTGCCCCCTGCATTGGCAGGCAGATTCTTAACCATTGGACCACCAGGGAAGTCTGGTCTACTATTTCTTATCAATCATTCAAAAACCCAGAAAATTCTGAAGCGAGTATCTGGTGGCATAATCAGACCTAAACTCTTTTAAGTTATTAGTTGTTTTTATGTTTTTATGCCACTTGGTATGTTTTTATTGTATTTAGTAGTCACGTGTTTTTTGCAGAATATTAACGTTTGTGACTTTGGTGCTGAGGATGTTATGCAATGTATGGTGTATTACTTTGTAAAATCCAAGTATTACCTTTTTAAAATCAAAAAAATTCTTAATTCTAAAACACATTATCCACTTTATCGAACTTACACAGAAAAAAACTGAAATAAAGAAAATGGACACTTGGATATTTTCCTACTGGGCACCACTGCATTGTCCAGTACTGTTCATCTTAGAGATGCTGCCCTCAATAATATACTTGTGAAACAGTTTCTCCTCTGTATCTCCTGAAGCCCTTAAATGTGTTCATATCAGCTACCTTGTCTTAAAAAGCCCCTTTAGAGTCTGCCTAGGACAGTTAAGGAGATTGAAAATGGTCACAAAAGCTGTCTTATTTCTCACACTCCTGGAGTCTATTATGTAGCTCACTGGTGATAAGTTAATGGCTCAGTGACAGAAAAGAGGTATACATGTGGGAGCTGGAAAGGGAATGCTGACTTCGCAGCACTAAATTCACATTTCTCTAATGTGCTAAGTGCCATTATTACAGCGTTTATTCGTGGTAACAGTGCCTGTCTTTAATCTGTAGGCTTGATGCTTGCCTGGAGCTTTTGATTAGAACTGGACGACTGCCAGAAGCTGCCTTCCTGGCACGGACTTACCTACCCAGTCAGGTTTCAAGGTACAGACTTTTCTTTGGGAGGAAATATTTCAGATAAAAACAGAGTCCTTACCAATCTCCCTCTGGTTCCATATCTGTAACAGGGTGGTGAAACTCTGGAGAGAAAACCTCTCAAAAGTCAATCAGAAAGCAGCAGAATCCCTTGCTGATCCAACAGAATATGAAAACCTTTTCCCTGGATTAAAGGAAGCCTTTGTTGTAGAAGAATGGGTGAAGGAAACACATGCCGACCTGTGGCCGGCCAAACAGTACCCTCTTGTCACGGTGAGTGCCTGGGGCGCCTAATTTTGGGTAACTGCAAGTAGAAGGGCATTCACAACTTAAGGTTTTAAACTGTACCATCACTTCATGGGAAATAGATGGGGAAACAGTGGAAACAGTGTCAGACTACTTTTTTGGGCTCCAAAATCACTGCAGATGGTGACTGCAGCCATGAAATTAAAAGACGCTTACTCCTTGGAAGAAAAGTTATGACCAAGCTAGATAGCATATTCAAAAGCAGAGACATTACTTTGCTGACTAAGGTCCGTCTAGTCAAGGCTATGGTTTTTCCTTTGGTCGTGTATGGATGTGAGAGTTGGACTGTGAAGAAGGCTGAGCGCCGAAATTGATGCTTTTGAACGGTGGTGTTGGAGAAGACTCTTGAGAGTCCCTTGGACTGCAAGGAGATCCAACCAGTCCATTCTGAAGATCAGTCCTGGGATTTCTTTGGAAGGAATGATGCTAAAGCTGAAACTCCAGTACTTTGGCCACCTCATGCGAAGAGTTGACTCATTGGAAAAGTCTCTGACGCTGGGAGGGATTGGGGGCAGGAGGAGAAGGGGATGACAGAGGATGAGATGGCTAGATGGACATGAGTTTGAGTGAACTCCGGGAGTTGGTGATGGACAGGGAGGCCTGGCTTGCTGTGATTCATGGGGTCGCAAAGCCGGACACAACTGAGTGACTGAACTGAACATACATTTTGGTTTAATTGAGAGCTAGTATTTGGGATTTGGGCTAAGTTCATAGATGAATTATACTTTCAGAATATTTCATTTCATCATTGCTTCATTCCCTGATAGCCAAATGAAGAAAGAAATGTTATGGAAGAGGCAAAAGGCTTTCAGCCCTCAAGATCTGCAGCTCAGCAGGTCAGTAGACTACTACACAAGATAGTCTGGTTGAGATTTGTTGATTTTAAGTACCATCTCCCACTTCCTAATCCCGATCAGTTTTCCCTTTGGGGAAAACTTCGAATTCCTGAACAAATTCCTTTGTTTCGTGGATTTTCAGGAACTTGATGGGAAACCTGCTTCTCCTACTCCTGTTATCGTGACCACCCAGACAGCCAACAAAGAAGAAAAGGTATTGACATACCCAGCTTCCGGGTGGACCCCAGCCTCACCCTCTCTCCACGTGAATGTGTGCTAGCTGTGCAGGCCTGTGTATTAAGTGATGTAATCAGTTGCAGAGCAGGAGCTTTGAAATGGAAAGATACCCTTTTCTGACTGTTGGTTTAGTTCTCTTTGGATCATGAATCGCAGGTAACTTTTCTTTAACACAGTACTATAGAACTCACCCTCTTCCTTTCGTTTGCAGAATTTACTTGAGCTGGAAGAAGATTTGGATAATTTGGAATTAGAAGATATTGATACAACAGATATCAACCTGGATGAAGATATTTTGGACTACTAAATAATGTTTCCCGTTTACTCAGCTAAACAGATCATTATTATGGACAGGTATTGATTGTCACCCTGACCACCATGCTTTGGACTCTGAGAAACTCCTTACATTTTTTATATATAGACGTTGTTGCCCACTAGGAGCACAGTCCCCTCATCTTCGGAGGAGTTTATGTGCAGCATCTAAATCACTGTTCCCTTATTAACTAAAACAGCTGTGGGCTTTGATTTTTTTCATACTGTCATTGGACCATATCTCATAAAATCTTTTGAATTAATGAAGATACTTCAGAGTTTCCTTTCTGCAAAATGAAAACAGGACTCGAGTTTGGCTGAGCCAAAACTACACCTTTTCTAGGTATCAGCCCATGTTCTACTTTCCCTTGACCTCACTGCATTAGTCCCCTCATTCTATGTAGCTTTCTTGTGCCTTCCTCTTACTTTGTCTGGTAGTACCTATTTCTAGAGTCAGCTCCCCTGACCTCATTAAGCTGGGCTCTGTTTAAATTACCAACTGACCCATTTGGTAACACAGAGACATAGTACTTTTTTTCTTTCTTTTTATGCTGTACTCATCTGACACGATTAGAGAAATTCATAACCAGGCATTTAAATATACTTCTTGGTTATCCTCTCATAGCCTCGGAAAGTGAGTGGAGTAAACAGTTTTTTCTTTGTATTTCTGACAGAGGCACTATTTGGAGTCTAAAAAACAATTTTACAAAGAACTCTCAGTTTTGACATTTTTTTCAGTATTGATAGAAAACCAGCTAGAATTTAGTAAAATGAAGTTTATTTAAAAAATATCTTCAGGATGCTGCAGAACTACTAATGAATGCCTCTTGGTAAGCTTGCAGTGTCAGTTCTATATATGCTCCCTTCTGTGCTTCTGTTTTTGCAAAGACCTGTTTAAAAAAAAAAAAAAAAGTTTTACAATGGAGAATATACTATTGATAAAGTTCCTAGTGAAGTCCCAGTTTAAAAAACCCTCCACATTTCACAATATTTTTCTGATTACCAAACAATAAGCATACTACATGGACAGAAAAACAGTATCACAGTTAAAGCAACCTAATTCCAAACACCAGAAGTTTCCAAACGTGACTGTCATTTTTCAGAAAAAAATTAAGAAAACCTGACACTGCTGGATCAAAATGAGAAGCATTAGGTTCAGGAGAAATCCAGAGGATGGAAGTTAGCAGTATGGTTTTTCACTTTAAAGAATGGGCTTTACCTACTCTACCTACAGTGTCACCACTGGTGGTTTTTATCCTCAGTAAGCTTTCTAACTGCTTTGCAGTAGCATAAAGTAGTATTGGGGCAGAAGCCAGATCCACAAATACATGTCTATTCTGAGCATTAGAAAAGATGAAAATCATACGGTGGTTTCCCCACATTCTGAAAAAAATTTCAACATTTACAGAGAAATCTGTGTAAGCCCACAGTTTTGAGAGCTATACAGTTCCAAAATGAGAACGCACTATCCTCCCAACTTCTGGACAGGAATGTGACCAAACTGGCTGACATGTGCTCCAAAGAGCACAGGAGCTGCCACCCACTATCTGAACTTCGTGGACTCCAGTGGCAGCTGTTTCTATTGTCCAGGCTGAATAAATAGGGGCTCTAATCACTCTGGTTTAAAGACCACGAATCTGTGTGTGTTAGTCACTCAGGTGTGTGCTACTCTTTGCAACCCCCACGGGGTGTAGCCCTCTAGTCTCCTATGTCCATGGGATTCTCCAAGTAAGAATACTGGAGCGGGTTACCATTCCCTTCTCCAGGGCATCTTCCTGACCCAGAGATCGAACCCTATGATTTCTTCACTCAGTCACTAGATGATAATGAATGTGAAAGAAGTCCCTTTACCTTAATTAACTGTAATCCCTCAGCAGCCTGCTCTTTGGCCTCTTGAGCTGACTGGCCATCAGGATGGAGGATGTGATAGAGCTGGACCAAGCTGGCGGCATCATCAACTCTGGAGGGAAAGGGTTTACTGTTAGAAAGGGTTTGTTGTTTTCATTTTCTTTTTATATATTTAACTTTAGTTTATAATTTTCTTCTTTGGCTTCACAGTCCTATAAAAGTATATGCTGAACTTTATAAATTACATTTCAAACTTCCTTTGGGCCAGAAAAAAACAACTTTTTTACAGCCTTCAGTTTCATATTTCCAAAGCGTTTTCAGGAATATTGGCTAGTTTAGGTTTCACAGGGCAAGAGTCACTACAGGCAAGTACCCAGTTTATGAAAGTGAATATATTCAAAATGTGGCTGTATCCTTTCTGAAAGTGGAGCATCATTTCTCATAGAAACAGTGTTCTAACAGTGGATGATTTCCAGGCTGGCCCACATCACCAGCAGGTAGTAATACAACTCAGAGGGTGGGTCTGTACCCTCATCCCACATAAGCCAGAGGCTGGTGGGCATGGGGATGCTCAGTCCACTTGCCTTCAGGTGCACTAGCAGTAACATCTGCTGAGGAATTTTCATTGAGACTCTGAATTAGTGGATAAATGCCTCTGAGAGGCATCTAGAAGTCCAAGGAAAGACTCCCAAGCCACCTGTCAATTCACAGGATCCCATTAGTTAAAAACCAGCATCCTAGGGAAGCAAATGTGAAATTATGCACTCTAGACAGAAGAGAATTCAGGTTCTCCCTCAGCAATCTGTCTCATGTGTTGTCACACAGCTACCCATGATGAAGCCAGAATAAGAGCTCAGTTCTTACAGTTAGTACTTAACCTTTTGAGAAACCTATAGACAATTTTTATCAACATTGAAAGTTAGCTTTCCCCAAACTAAATAACCTCTATCCTCTTACACAGTCAACACCTTCTATTTGCCACCTCAAAGCCTTTCTAGAGTGGAGTGGGAGTGGGGTAAAGAGTTTCTTAAGCCATGGTAACCTTAGAGAAATGCTCTGGGCTCATCCCAAAGCCCGTTCACCCTAAAGGTCATCTCTTGGTAAAACTGAGAAAACCAGAGCTGAGAAACCAAACTTTCCAGAGGAAAAATATTTGTTTAATGTTCGTTATCAATCTATTGTGTTTGTTGTACTCTAATAGTTCAACAAATGTGGCAACAAAAGACAACAGTCATTCTCTTAAGAGCTAAGCATGTGAGTCCATAAAGAGCTTAACTGGGTTTCTATATCTTGGTCACAGCAGGGCTTCTTTACGTTCATGCTACTGTATAATACCTGTTTCACGGAACGATTTAGCTTTACTCCCAGCCTGTATTTGAAATTAAAAGCAGGTAAATCCGCATGTAAAAAAGATTTTAAAGCACCTCAATTCAAGACCAACAGCGGAACTTGAGTGTGAAATAAATCTGTGCAGAATTCTGGCATGGGCTCCATTTGCCAAGGATATGCACCCTCTGCTGTTTAACCTGGGATTTGCAGCAAACTGTCCTGAGAATTTTCACAGGAAGTTTTAACTTACACAGAGCAGGAAAGGTTAAGTACTCAAAATTCCCTCCCAGTATGCAAATGAATTGCTTCAGAGGTAAAGCTTACATGTGATAAGCATTACTATAATAACTTATGAGTACACCTTAATAAATAACTAATTTTCAGTGAAATACATTCTGTGGTGCTCTAATTTCTTGCAAAAAATGTTAAATAATTTCAGAACATTTACAGCTGAGCAGCTTTAAATTCATTCACGGCTGATGCACCTAAAGGCAAGTCATTTTTGAACATGCTCATGATCACCAGCAGCCTCCTCCTCACGTGGGATGAAGGCATATTTCTGCCCTCTGAATTGGATTACACGATTACACCACACATGCTGGTGAAGAGGGCTGGCCTGGAAATAATTTCCCATTATGAATGTTTCTACGAGAAATGATGCTGTTTCCATATGGACTTTCTTAAGACAATGTGGGACTTTCTAGTTCCAAAGCCTTTGTGCGAATGGATCAGATTACATGGAGGATAGATAGACTGAGTCAAAACTCCTTACATTAAAGGTGACAGTAATCACTAACCCTTCCTGTGACCTTCTTACTACAGCCATGCTTGTTTCTTTTCCTTGCCATTTTGATCTTTAACTCAACCAATGGAAAGATACTCAAAAGACAATTTTCTCTTCAGTGTCATCACAAGTCATAAAGTATTATCTCAGCTAGAAGGCACGGCACACAGCAGTTGTGTACTAAAATACAATAGACATTCTTTGTTTTATTCAACTTTGAAAAAAACCTGTAACCTTTTTAACACCTTAAAAATCTTGCAAAAACAAGGAGGATCAAAAGCAGGAGTATTTTCATAAATGATGACTTTTACTGAAAAGCACCCAGCAGACCTTATGTCTACTTCTTTGCATTTCCTGTCTAATCCCCTTGTTCATTGGCAAGTTCACTGGCACCCAGAAGCATGAGCAAGGCTAGGGATAAGTCAACATCCAGGGTACACACAGGTCCAGAGTCATTTACTTTTTCAAAGAATCTAGCCATGTATACATGACACAGAAGCAAAGACTGAGAAAACTGGGTTATACTGAAAAAACAAATCCATAAGTAAACTGAACTAAGTGAAAGCTATCACTGGGCGTGCACGTGTGCTCAGTTGCTTCAGTGGTGTCCAACTCTGAGACCCCATGGACCGCAGCCTGCCAAGCTCTCTATCCATGGTATTCTCCAGACAAGAATACTGGAGTGAGTTGCCATGCCCTCCTCTAGGGGATTTTCCCACTCCTGGAATTGAACTCATCATGTCTCCTGTGTCTCCTACATTTTAGACAGATTCTTTACCACTGAGCTACAAGGGAAGCCCTTATCACTGGGCAGTACACTGTTATCACTGGAAAAATAACATAGATTAAATACAGGTTTGCCAACAACAAAGGTCCGTCTAGTCAAGGCTATGGTTTTTCCAGTGGTCATGTATGGATGTGAGAGTTGGACTATAAAGAAAGCTGAGCACTGAAGAATTGATGCTTTTGAACTGTGGTGTTGGAGAAGACTCTTGGGAGTCCCTTGGACTGCAAGGAGATCCAACCAGTCCATCCTAAAGGAGATCAGTCCTGGGTGTTCATTGGAAGGACTGATGTTGAAGCTGAAACTCCAATACTTTGGCCACCTGATGCGAAGAGCTGACTCATTGGAAAAGACCCTGATGCTGGGAAAGATTGAAGGCAGGAGGAGACGGAGATGACAGAGAATGAGATGGTTGGATGGCATCACCGACTGGATGGACGTGGGTTTGGGTGGACTCCAGGTGTTGGTGATGGACAGGGAGGCCTGGCATCCTGCGGTTCATGGGGTCCCAGAGTGGGACGCGACTGAGTGACTGAACTGAACTGAACTGAAGTACAGGTTTACTGTAATGATAATGAGAATTTCTTTACTTACTAAGATCATACTTACAAATCTCTCTGAATTTGGTCAATCAATAAACCATCAATCTTTTTCTTATTTACAAAATACCAAGCCATTCCACCGAAGTGTCTTGTTGAACGTAACAGGTTATACTTTCCGTATTTATCTATATCTTCATAGGTCTGATGATGAATCTATCCATACAAAATGCAATTTTTCAGAAATACAAAAATAAAAGTGAGCCAACATTACTGGATATACATCCACTAGCATGCGAGGTGTCCAAGAAAGTATTAGTAAACCAGGTCTCCTGATCCTGCACCCACTGTCAATCATTAACTAGCAGGTATGATTAAGGACAGCTCGCCACTGCAGAAGTGTGTGGAACCTGGAACAAGTCTGCCAGACATTTATAGCCAGATCAATTACTCTTCAGCAGCCATGCACTATATATGAAGCACCTATTATATATATGGACCACTAGAAATAATGGACTTCCACTTCTTTCCCCTATCCAATCAACTATCCCATTCCATCTTACTAATTAATATTCCTTCAGTTCTTCCAGACTGATTTTAAATGAGGACTCTGATGAGGGCATTCCTGTATTAAAAAGGCTGCTGACAAGTCCAGATTCGTCAGCCTAGCGTCTGAGGTCACCTGTGACATGGCCCCATCTACTCTTCTAGCTTAATCTTGAACCACGTCCCTAGGTATTCACCGCATGTACCAGCAAAACAGATGACTGTCTATTTCTCAAGTCTACTTTTGTGTCCTGCCTATTGTTCATACTTTCCTCTCTACCTGAAATACTTCTCCATCCACTTGCCACAATGTTCCCTATCCTCCTAGAGCCCTCTTAGGCCTTCCCTGAGAGCATGTTGCAGCCTTCTCTTAGCACCTAACATCTTAGACCTATGGTGGTGATTACACTTCCCCACGATCTCTCCTGGACTGCAAGCTTCGACAAGGCTCCCTATCCTAGTTCACGTCATCATCACCTGTACCTCCACAGTAACACCTTACACACAGAAGGTACTATATGATTATTAAATTGCAACATAAGACACATACACTGCATTTTGGCAAACTTTAGTAAACAACTTTCCTGTACAATAAACTGAAGAAAAATCTGCCATCAAGTTTGGGTACTAACTCTATCACTTATTAGCTGTGCAACTTTCAACGAGTTACTTAACTCTCTAAGCCTAAGTTCTCATCCTTAAGGGTTCTTGAAAGGATGAAAATATCTATTTGGTGTACATCCAGCACTGGACAGGTGTTCAGGAATTTCCCTTTTCCTCCCCCTGTATTGAAGCTTATAACCTAACTCATTGTGTTGGACTAAAAAATCTTACTCATAACCATACTTACACCCATACTTTAAAAGCTATAAATTATACTCACTTTGATATAGTCAGCAGAATCTGGCTCAAACTGGGCAACACAGAGATTGAGGACATCAACATGCCGGTCCTGACTGTACATGGTCTAAACCCACATAGCAGAGTTGGAATTAGATGAGAAGAAAAGAAAGTGCCGGACACCTGTCCAGACACCATGACAGCCCTGCCCATCCACACACAGGCCATATCTGTGCCCAGCATGAGGGAGGCAGAAACCACATACAAACCACATGTCACATCTGGATTCAAATCCCAGCTAACCCAATTACAAGACAAATGACCCTACTTATCATTAGAAATGCCTGTGTTTATCAAAGCAAAATACCCAGCAGCACCAGAGTCAACTGGTTCAACAAAGAAATCATCACCACTGCCTCTATGACCCCAAAGTCATCTTACCTGAAGATTTTCTTCCCTGAAAATTACTGGTGTTAAAACTCTACGGCCTTCTTTTGGGAAATAAATTTGAATCATGCGGTCCCGTTCTTCCCAAGAGGCTTTGCGTAGTGTGCCACTTGGTTCTCTGACAACAATAAAACGCTCCTGAAATAGAAAACACAAGGATGAGTTTGTGAGGGCTGATTTTTAGTTCCAGTGTCCCACTATGCACCATTACAAGAATAATTTGCAATCAACAATATAAAATGCAATGGGCAAACAAAATGCAATCGTGTGTATGATTTCAATAGTAATTTTAAAGCTCAGATTTGGCGAGATTTGATAATCATTGCAGTGCCTCTGACAATCAAAAATCTAATGAAAGTATTTATTAAATATGAACTACAGTCCTATGAGTTGAATACATAAAGTGATTCAACTAAAAAAAGTTGAGATTCATCTAAATCCATTTCAGAAAAAAGAAGTGCTATAAACCTTTTTAAATTGTTTTCTTATCCTAAAGTCTCACCCAGATAAGACTTGACTGTTTTATGGTCCATATCACACCTCTGCGATTCCTCATTCTGGCAAGAGACAAACGTGTCAGAGAGACTGACTGGTGCACCTGCCTCTGGTCTCTTCACTCTCTTAACTGCCAAATCCCAGGCCAAAGGATGCTTCTTTCACCCACTGGGTGAATTCCACCCACTGTCTGTACCACTCAATGGCAATCTAATTTAACACAGGCAGCATTCTTGATACCTCTTAGATACTGTTAATTGTTTCAGAACTAGAAAAGGTCAGGAACTGGATATTAATTCTTTACAAAACCCAGAATGACTTACACAGAGTTTTGCAAACAGCTGATAAATGCTACACATCTGATTAATGTTTAAATTAACCAGATGGTAGTGACTCAACTCTTCAGAACTTTAATGAGAGTCTCTGAATGTGTTTTGAGCATAATATAATTAAAACTTTCATCAAGCACTGCAAACAGAAAAAAAAGATGGTAAAGTAACACAACTGTTCCTCAAACGGATTCTGGCAATTTGAATTCCAAGTTCCTTTCTCCCTTTCAGGTTATAGAATGCTCCCATAACCAGCCTTCACAGCACTGCAAACGTATATCAAAATACTTCAAAAATTCTAATAAAATGAAACTCTGATCCCATTCATTATGTCAGATATACAGGTGACTAACACAGACATGGACACTGCTCACATTGTGTCTTCTAACCGTAATCAATATGATAAAAAGATTAGTATGGGGTGGTCCTTTTTTCAACCCTATCACTATTCAATATTCTACTGCAGCTTGTGGGCTGAAATGTAAATTACTCTTTTCACTCATTACTTGAAAAGGTTCAAACACAAAACTAATGTATTTTATTTTGTAAGTGCTAGAGTGTTCTTTTGGAATTGCCAATCAAGGGAAGAGGAGCTAGACAATAAAAACTACAGCAGATGAAGTGGTGCCTAAAAATTATCTGGGCAAGTGTGATATTCTTACTGCAAATTCTGAAAAGTGAAAATCCTTTGGGAAGTCTGAGATTTGGGGGCATCAGCAAGCATTTCCATCTTCTCAAAAAGACTGAGCTTTTTGATGTCAATCTAGCTTGGGCAGAATCATTTTGGGATTAGACATAAACTTACCCGATGTGGTATGCTGTATGATATATCAGTAAACACATATTTGGCTGTTTCGGTTCCTTCCAAAATCTTATCTTCGGCTAACACATCATTTATTGGTGTTCGCTCTTCCAGAACTGGTGGCATTTTTAATCGGACTTTAGCTGCCTCAATCGCCTGTCTTGTAGCCTAATGAAATAAAATATATCTTAGGGAAAGCCACAGGTTACAGACCAAAAGGATCATCTGACAAAAGCAGATACTAATAAAAAAAAGTGCTAAAGACTGCAGACAGAAGCTGTAGGTACAAATAAGTGAGTGAAAAGCCAAATTTGGGCTCCTGGGTCCTGGCCTTTGTCTCTGTATGAGGGCACCAGTCACAGGCTCAACCACTCTCAAAACAGCAAAGGGAGGCTCTGAGACAGAGCCAGGCCACAAGAGCCACCCAAAACAGGACAGAGGACTTCACTTACTGGGTGCTTACTATGTTCCAGACATTGCTCAAATACTCTGAGTGCATCTGGCTCCTTTAATGCCACAACTACCCATATGAGCTAAGCATTACTGTTTAGAGGTCATTTTATGAGAGAGAAAATAGAGGCACACGAATGTTATGTAAATTGCTAAGAAGCTGCAGCACTACAATTTGACCCTGGCAATTTAACTCCAGAGCCCATGCCCTTAACCACTGAGCACAGTGCTCCATGCCATACCGCTGACAGTGGTTACCTCTGAGAAATGAGAGGCCTTTCACTCTTCATGTGCTATATACTTTTCGGTATTTGAACTCTGCTATGGTTCTCAATGATTTTTGAATTGAAAGAAAAGCAACAATATTTCACATATTCATACATGAAAGGGTTTTCCACAAAGCACTCAATACCCATGACTGCAGGAGGACACCTGCCTGGAACAGAATACTGTTCAGAAGGATCTCACAATCTCACCAAGCCTCAGCCTTAAAGCAGCTCACAACAAATGTTTCTGCAGGAAGGAGGCTGGAGCAGGGAGGACAGAGGAAGGATGCTAGGCTGGTTTTGGAGCAGAGGTGGTTCCACCTGATAGCCAGACCTGAACCATATGTGCAGTCTGTCTAATTCTGGCAATCTTCCCTAGTCCTCTCTGCCAGACTGCACAAGTTTCTTTTCTCAGTTCTGTGCCTGAAACTCCCCCTCATTAGTACCTGTAGAAAAGCAACTATCAGAATCTGGAGGGACCCTGAAATTTTTGTTTAATCTTTTAAAGAAAGATATTCTACCAATATTCCTGCATTCACATACCTCTTCCAACTGTGCCTGGGTCATTAGCTTGTAAGTTGGTGGCTTCGTTTCTTGTATTGCTGGCTTAAAAATCTTCAGTAAATCCAAGCCTGTCATCTTGATGAGTATACTTTGGACTTCCTCATCCATAAAAGTAGGTTTCTTGATCTTTGGGCTCCCAGATTCTGTTAAATAAATTTTAGTAAATAAGATGGCAAAAATGACAAGACAACAAAACATCTAAATGGAAAAAGTCAATGATAAAAATGATTAACACCATGTCTACCTCAGTATGCATAATGCTAATACCTACAAGATTCACTCATTCATTCATTCATTTAAAATTTACTGGGCATTCACGATGATCAAGATACAGTTTCTGCCAAAAAGGCACTCAAAGTCTAGTGAAGGAAGCAACAGGAAAAAAGTAGTTAATGCAATATTAATGACAATAAAGGTTACTGCCAACCAAAGAATTGTTTCCTATCTGACAGGAGTTACACACATTTTCAGGAATGCTTACAACAAGCCACAAAGTATGTACTGATATCCCAGTTTTGTATATGAGGATACTGGAGCCTTGCTAAAGACAATTAGCTATTAAATGATATACCTAGGATTTAAACCAAAATTTATCTGATTCTAGAACCTAGATCAATTTCAATTTACCATCCTGTTCCTCAGAGTTAAGTGCGACATACAAGGGAGGTACAGGGGGTTGTGTGATAACAGAGACTGAAACTAAACTTAGCCTGGGAGCAGAGAAAGGCATGGTAGAGTCAAAGAATGCTTCCTAGGGGCCCTGAATAGGGCAGAGAAAAAAAGGGAAGGAAATTCTAGGCTGAGGGGTTCCAGTTAGGAAAGAGAGGCCTGGATCACTGGACACGATCCTGAAAAGGCCATGTGATGCTATGGAAGAAAGCTGGACAGGAGCGGACATGCAGATCTCAGCTCTGCCCATCCTATTATGCCTATCCCTTTGCCCAATCTCCATTTCCACTGTGGGTGGGGGAAGCCATTCCTTCCCAACCACCTCTTCCTCTGCTGGTCCTATTAATGCTGGGGTCCCACAGGATTCTGAACTAGATTCTTCTTCTCTCCCTTCTCACATTCTTGATGGATTATCTCCTAACCTTCTGTAACTATTAATTACCTAGAAACTCTAAAAGCTGAATCTCCAGCCAGATCATCTTCCATCCAACTACCCAATAAACATCTCACATGTACTTCAATACTGCCAAAGCAGAACTCGTAACTTCTCTTCTGTCACAAACCTGCTTTCCCTCCTATCCTTAGCACCATCCAATAGGTCACGTGGGCCAGAAACCTACAGAAACCTATTCTTGACTTCCCCACTACCCTCCACATCTAGCCGATAGCATCAGTAATAAAAACAGTAATGTTAACAGCTAACATCTGTTAGATATTTACTATGTGCCAGCACTGACTAACACTTTTACATACTTGGTACATTTAATCCTCAAAACAACCCCATGAATCCTATGATTAGTCCCATTTTTACAAAAGGACACTGGCACAAATCAACTGCCTGTTACATCTTATAAATCAGTCTTTAGCTCTCTCTTTCCCACTGCCTCTACCCTAGTCAAGGCCATCCTCTCTCCTGCCTCAGCCTTCTAACCTGTCTCCTTGCCTCCATTCTTACCATTCTCCACAGATCAATCACAGTCATCTATTAAATATGTAATCCAAACAACAGAAAAGATTAACAAAATAAAGAGGTGGTTCTTTGAAAACATAAACAAAACTGACAAACCTTTAGCTAGACCAAGGGAAAAAGTGGACCCAAACTAACAAAATTATAACTAAAAAAGACATTACAACTGATACTACAGAATTACAAAGGATCATAAAGGGCTACTATGAGTAACAATATGCCAGCAAATTGGACAACCTAGAAGAAATGGAAAAATTCTTAGAAACATACAATCTACCAAGACTGAATCAGGAAGTAATAGAAAATCAAAGCAGACCAATTACTACTAAGAAGACTGAATCAATAATTAAAAATCCTCCAGTGAAAACAGGCTCAGGACCAAATGGCTTCACAGGAGACTTATCAAATGTTTAAAGACAAATTAATGCCAATCCTTCTCAAACTCTTCCAAAAAACTGAAGAGCAGGAAGCACTCCCAAACTCATCTTATAAGGCCAGCATTATCCTGATACTGAAATCAATAAAGGATACTAACAGAAAGCTACAGGCCAATATCCCTGATGAATACAGATGCAAAAATTCTCAATAATTATTAGCAAACTGATTCAGCAGAACGTTAAAAAGGTCATTCACCATGATCAAATAAGATTTGGGATGCAAATACGGCTCAACATACTAAACCAATCAACATGAAACATATTCATAGAAAGAAGGAAGAAGATTTCTTTGATAGATGCAAAAAAGCATGTGACAAAATTAATGATTTTAAACTTCTAACAAATTAGGTATAAATGGAACACACCTCAACACAATAAAGACCATAAATGACAAACACACTGCTAACATACTCAGTGAGGAAAGGTTGAAAGTCTTTTCTCCAAGAACAGAAACAAGACAGGGCTGCCCACCCTCACCACTCCTATACAACCCAGTACTGGAAGTTCTAGTCTGAGTACTCAGCCAAGAAAAACAAATGAAAGGCATCAGAATTGAAAAGGAGTAAAACTGTCTCTCTCTGCAGACAACATGATGTTATCTATAAAAATCCTAAAGACTCCATCAGTAAACTATTAGATCAACAAATTCAGCAAAGTTGCAAGATACAAAATCAATATCCCCAAACCAATACTATTTCTATACACTAACAACAAATTACCTGAAAAAGTAATAAAGTACCAAATACATTATAATATTTAGTACTAAATTTAACCAAGGAGGTGAAAGATTGCTTTGCTGAAAAAGACAAAACGTTGATGAAAGAAATCAAACATATAATAAGTGGGCAGGTACTGTGTTCATGGATTAGAGAATTAATATCATTAAAATGTCCATACTACCCAAAGCTATCTACAGATTCAATGCAACCCCTATTGAGAGTTCAACAGCATTTTTTACAGAAGTGGAAAAAAACAATTGACAAATCAGTATGGAATTGAAATCACAGGAGACCCTGTGATTGCCAAACCAATCCTAAGAGGAACAAAGCAGGAGGCATCACGTTTCCAGACTTCAAGCCATTAACATGTAATCAAAACAGTATGGTCCTGGCATAAAAAAAGACACACAGACCAAGAGAATAGAGTGCAGAAATAAACTCATGTATATACAGCCAACTAATAATTGAAACTGTGTCCCCAGTAGACTTTGTGCTCTCCCAAGGCGACAGCCCTGTCTTGTACTGGTCTCTGGCACCGAAGGTCTCTTACAGTGCCTGATACACAATAGCGCTCAGCACTACATCTCACCTCAGACAACCTCACCCATTCCCCCCAGCTTCTGTTAACATTTTTACTCCAATGTTTCTCACCT
This sequence comes from Oryx dammah, assembly GCF_014754425.2. NCBI lineage: Eukaryota > Metazoa > Chordata > Mammalia > Artiodactyla > Bovidae > Oryx > Oryx dammah. The sequence continues at coordinate 27,579,176 of NW_024070186.1, read as the reverse complement.
TATATGTAACTGCATATCTGATACCTCCACTTGAATTTCAAAGGCATTTCAAATTTCAGATTTAATGCATCCAAAACAGATGTTTAATTCCACTCCCTTTCCCATCTCCTTACTTCATCCACTACTGCTTTTCCCCTCACTTCTCCTCCTCTCATTCCCTTCTAAAAAACTGTCCTATAATTAATTTTCTCTCTCCAAGTACAAATAGGACTTACTCTCCACTCAACTGCTCAGGCCAGAAACCTGAGAAATATTAATAATACTGATTTCTCCTTTTATATCCAGATTCACAGTTATAACCAACCTCATCAATCCTACCTCCAAAATGGGTTCCCAAACTACCTGGTTTCAGTCTCATTTCTGGACTTTTGCTTATGTTGTTTCCTGCACTTGAAATGTTTCTTGTTTTCTCAACACGATTAACCAAGTTTCAACTGTGATCACATTTTCGAGCTCCCCTGCCCTTCCAGCCTAGTTTGAGTGCCACTCTTCTCTCCATTGGAGAAGGAAATGGCAACCCACTCCAGTATCCTTGCCTGGATAATTCCACGGACACAGGAGCCTGGCAGGCTACAGTCCATTCGGGCGGATATAATCGGACACGACTGAGCGACCATCATCCACTCACTCCTCTATCCCCAATCACAGTCCAGGTCACACTGCACTGCCTCTTCCCACTGGACCACGACTTCCCTCAAGCAAAAACCCGCGTCAGTCTTAACCCCTAAACTTAACTTGGTGCTCTAAGAGCGGAGCTCAAGCAGTGCTTGAAACATTTCAAGTTCAGGAAAAATCACCGTCCTAGCCGGTGCGTACAGGAGAGAGCCGCCCGGGTCTAAGGGCGCGCCACGGGAAGAACTGGGGCCCCCGCGTGGGTCTCGTCATCAGAAGGGCTCTAGATCTCCCAGAAGAACGCCCCAGGGGACGCCTAGCAGGTCACTCACCGGGCTCGGAACAGAGCCTACGGCATGGCGTTCCCGCCCCGCAGACCCCGGGCAGAGGCTGGAACAGGTCGCCGGGCCGGGGCCGAGCGCGGGCCCGGAAATAGACTCGCCCGGCACCCCGAGAACCTGCATGGAGATTCCACAACGATAAACGCACTCTGAGGGTCGCCATGATTATCCGGGCCACTTACGCCGGAAACGGCTGAGAAAGATTCTGGGTCTCACGCGGTTCGCACGGCACCCTGGGAAATGTAGTCTGGATGAAGGAGGCGGAGGAAGCGACGCAATTCCTATTTATGAAACAGTAAACTTGTTTAAAAATAGATTGTTTCTTGTAAACAGCTTGTTCACACGTAAAAGGTGTTTATATGCTCTTTTTTTTCCTGGACCTTTCCTTTCTTTCCATGGCTCTAAATAACAAATTCCCGCTTCCAGCCCAAACCTTTTCTCCCAGCCCCAGGTTTAAATTCGACTGTCTAAGCATCCTACTTCCCCATTCAAACTTCTCACGCCCCCAGCCCCGCCCCCGCCCCGCCCCCACCCCGCCCCACTACTCCCCACAAATAACACCTGATTGCAGACCCGGATTGCCGTGGCACCTATCAGTTCAGTTCAGTTCAGTGGCTCAGTCGTGTCCGACTCTTTGCGACCCCATGAATCGCAGCACGCCAGGCCTCCCTGTCCATCACCAACTCCCGGAGTTCACTCAGATTCACGTCCATCGAGTCCGTGAAGCCATCCAGCCATCTCATCCTCTGCCGTCCCCTTCTCCTCCTGCCCCCAACCCCTCTCAGCATCAGTCTTTTCCAATAAGTCAACTCTTCGCATGAGGTGGCCAAAGTACTGGAGTTTCAGCTTTAGCATCATTCCTTCCAAAGAAATCCCAGGGTTGATCTCCTTCAGAATGGACTGGTTGGATCTCCTTGCAGTCCAAGGGACTCTCAAGAGTCTTCTCCAACACCACAGTTCAAAAGCATCAATTCTTCGGCGCTCAACTTTCTTCACAGTCCAACTCTCACATCCATACCTGACCACTGGAAAAACCACAGCCTTGACTAGACGGACCTTTGTTGGCAGAGTAATGTCTCTGCTTTTCAACATGGGACCTATCATTCCCCGTCAACTCACACACCTTTTTCTGTCTCAGAATCTTAAGTCTCTTTTGCAGCCCTTTTCTCAATTTGTGCTCAATTATTTTGCTCATTTATCTGCTTGCTTATTTTTCTCATGCCGTGAAATCAATGACATTATATATTGTGTTATAAGATCACCTAGCCTGGTACATATGCACACAGCAAACATTGGTTGAATAAATGACTAAATGAAGGATTAGAGGATCCTGTTTTGTTCTTCCCAGTCGTCCAGGATGTGCAGGTTTTATCCTCCCCTAGACTGGTTCCTGCGCTAACTTACTCCCAACATCTGACTAAAAAGAGGCGTTAAGTAAATGACTATTTGAATTTGCTAGACAGATAAACTCATCTTATAACCTCACCTCAGCACTGCCCAGTTAAAAGCTCTGTTTATGAACTCATACCCTATTTGGGCAGGGAAAGAGAGAGCCCTAGGCTTGGTGCTGTATTCAGGCATGACTGCTGCCCAATATGTCTCAACACTTCCTCTCACACCTACAAGATAAAAGGTGTCAGGGAGTGCTAGTGGGATGCATGCAAGTGTCTCCCAGTCATATCGTTTCTCTGAGAATATACCACCTACTTTCCCAGAGGATAGGTTTCTGTGGTTGTGTTTGTCTTATTAACATCCTCCTAGATAAAACTGATTGGACAATGAGTGGACACCTAATGCAGGAGAAATGACTCATTGGATGTTGCATTAGTTCCCTATAGCTTCTGCAGCAAATTATGACAAATTTGGTTACTTAACAGAAATCCTCTCACAGTTCTGGATACAAGTCATCTAAATTCAGTATCACTCAGCTAGGTCAAAGTATTAGCAGAGCTGTGCCCCTTTTGGAGGCTCCAGGGGAAAACCTGTCTCCCAGATTCTTGTGACTGCAAACACTCCTTGGTTTATGGCTGCATCACTATAATCTCTGCTTCACTGCACCTTCTGTTCTGTCTGTGTCCAACTGCATTTTACCTCACTCTGTAAGGTTATACATATGATTGCATTTAGGGCCCACCCAGATAATCCTGGATAATCTCTCCATCTTCAAATGCTTCATCATTTTTGCAAAATCCTGTTTCCATATAATATTCATAGGTTACAGGAACTAGGAAATAAATATCCTTTCAGGAGGAAGAACATTTTCAGCTGACCCCAGCTGTCCAGGCACCAAGCAGATTTTATCTCGATATTTCAAACTCAGAAACACAGTTGATAGCAGAAGCTTAAAATGGGTAACTGTTCAGAAAGGTTTGGAGCAGCCTTTTCCAGCATTATGCTCACTAATCAACAAGCAGAGAGAATGCCAGTCTCAGAGAAAGGCAGGAAAAGGATCAGAAACATAAATGGTAAACTAGGGTGCTTGAGAAAGAGAGGGAGGGAGAGTGTGCTATCTTGCCCAGAGATGCTCCCACCTTCCTGTATTAACCTCCTTTTCTTGGGCTACACTAAATTACTGATGAGATTATCAAGATTCCTAATTTCAGCTGTAACCTTGGGCAGATGCCCACATCTTTCGGAGTCTCAGTCTCTCACCTGAAAACTGGGTATGATGATAGTACTTATCTTGCAGACTCTGAGGACAAAGTACCTTCAGGATCTAATGCCTGGTGTTTCCAAAGGGGGTGCAAGAAGGTCACGTGGCAGCAAGTTGGTGGCTTTCTGAAGATCTTCACAAGGAAAGCTTTACAGCATTATATGGTTATCAGTTAAGATTCTCTGGTTGCAAGTGACAGAAATCTTTCTTACAAAACAGAGACAGAAGTGATGGGAAGGATGCTTAATATCTCACAGAGTTAAAGAGAAAGCTGAACAGCCAAGCCTCAAGAAAGACTTGAAGGATGGAAGCTCCAGCATCCCCAAAGGCAAGAACTTAAGAGAAATTGCTTCAGGATGTCAGAATGACTTGATTCCAACTCAGCTGGCCCTTTGAATCCACGGATTACAAATCCACAGGTTCAACCAACTGTATATCGAAAATATTAAACAATATTTTTAAAAGTTCCATAAAGCAAAGCTTGAATCTGCCACATGTCAGTAAATATTTACATATCATTTACATTGTATTTACAACTATTTATGTAGCTTTGGACAGCAAGGAGATCCAACCAGTTAATCCTAAAGGAAATCAACCCTGAATATTCATTGGAAGGACCGATGCTGAAGCTGAAACTCCAATACTTTGGCCACCTGATGCAGAGAGTCAACTCATTGGAAAAGACCCTGATGCTGGGAAAGATCGAGGACAGAAGGAGAAGGGGGTGACAGAGGATGAGACGGTTGGATGGCTCTATCAATTCAGTGGACATGAATTTGAGCAAACTCTGGAAGATAGTGAAGGACAGGGAAGCCTGGTGTGCTGCAGTCCATGGGGTCACAAAGAGTTGGACACAACTTAGCACAATACACAACAACAACAATATAGGATTTACAGTGTGTCAGGTATTGTAAGTAATCTAGAGATGATTTAAACTGTAAGTGAGAGTGTGTGTATATTATAAGCAAACAGTATGCCATTTTATGTAAGAGACTGGAGCATCCTTATATTTTGGTGTCTGAGAAAGTCCTAGAACCAGCCCTCTGTAGATCTTGAGGGATGACTCTACATGCTTCCCACCAAATTCAAGTTCCTGGTGAGAAAAGCAGATTGCCCTGGTGGGGCTCTGTTTACTCGGAAACAGGAAGTTGATCCTCTGACAGTTCCAAGACAATGTGGCTGCATCTAGTAGTAGGATTCATCAGGTAAAATACGGGAGAGGGATCACCAGCTCTGTGGAGCAAGAATGAGTCCTATTATTTGTAAAGCAAAAGTATAGTGATGTTTCAATTACTCAATTGTGATTTTACAAGGTCTGAACTTTTCATTATTTCTCTAAAGGGACTAGGATTTTGCCCTGGTCTTTTAGAATTCTTCAAGATAAAGGTGTGAGGATAGATGTCAGGGAGAGGGATGACAGAGACTGAGGGAGAAGGGTAACCATTTGGACAATCCAAGAACCCTTTCAATCTTCAGCAACACCCTTGCAACTTCCACATAATCTTCAAAACCCTATCTTTGAAGCATGTGCCCCCATTTTTATCCTCACCCAGAATGTTTTCTCCTGCTCCTGTTCAAGGTCCAAATCTCCAAAAGGTTCCCACACACAGAAATTCCAAGGCCAGAGCCCCTCTGTGCACTGAGAAGGAACCATTAGCAAGGAAAAGAGTAAAGTGAGAAGAGGTACATGATGATGGGAGGTTCCCAAAGAAGCTGCAGCAAATAAGGTCTAAGTAGGGACAATGGCCATTGACGGGATGGGGCCTTTGTACCAGGAGGCAGGGAGGTAAAGATGGTGGCGTGTGGATAGGTTTTGAGTGGAGAATCAGAGGGCTTTCCTGATTCTCAGCCTCTTTTCTCTGAGCAGTGGAAAGCAAAGTCATTGGCTGAGAAAAGGCAGGTTGTATTGGGAGCTGCAGGAGTGAAAAGTCTGAAGGAGCTTGTGGGGGCTGTGCACAAGGCTCTGATGCTAGAACTTGAATCCACACAGTCCACCAAGTAGTGGGAGGGTCTGAAGCAGGGCTAGAAAGGAATCAAGATCTGGGAGCCAGGAAACTATTCCTCCTAGTTCCGGAGGAAAACGGAAAACATTTGAAGATGTGCCTGGAAGCCTGTGCAAGGCTGTATCTGAGCAGAACCGTGAGCAATGGTGAGGATGTTATCAGACATGGCAAAGCACCTTCCCACTCACTCAGAGTACTCACTCAGACAAACTTCCCACTCACTCAGAGCACAGACTTCTCATTAGTCCTGTGAGTCCTCATGGCAGTCTGATGAAGTAGACAAGGCAGATACTGATATTCCCATCTTCTATACACAAGCTGAGATTCTGCAGAGTTAAGGGTCTTGCCTGGGGCCACCCGATTTAGAGACAAGGGTATAAACTTTGTGGTCCCTGGCAGCTGTTACAATGGAAAAGCTCTGTTTCATGTGTGTTTAGTAGGGTGAGGGGAAAACACTGAGAGTTGCAGAAATAATAGAGACTGAACATAGCCCAAAGGAGAGCAGGCGGGAAGACTGTCCTCCCCCACAAATGATGGGGTGGATGAGTCAGTTCTTCCAACCATGGAATTATCTGTTTATCCTCAATTTTCCACACGACACTCTGTCTCTTTTCTTCCGACAGCACCTACTGAACTACAATTATACCCCAAACTGAACACTCAAAACAGAAAACGATTGCCCAAAGCCAAGGCTACATCTGTCTGTGATGACAGGTAGACTCTCTGTCCTATAGCACAAGGACATGGATATCAAAGGCACTTAGGCCAGTTCCTTACTGCCATTCTGGGGCCCCCACCATGATGCAGGCCCAGCGCATCACCGCCTATCACAGCCACAGTGGATATGATCTATGATAGCAGACACTTGGCTCCCCTACTCGTGAGAGCTGGCTGCTGTCAAGTTCGGTATGTGGAACATTTTGTCTGAGGGATATGCTGGCCTGGGTTGAAAGTAATTCCCATCAGCTCAGAACCGGGTGGTCTGTCACAAGGTTATTTTTCAGTTCGATCTGGACTCAGGAAGTCTTTCGGACTGAGAGCTGATATTTTCAAAGGTTAATAAGCCCATCAGAGATTTCTTTCATGGGAAAATGTGATGCATCTGATTGCCCTGACTTGCATGCAGTTCCTGGATCAGGACCCGAGCATTATTTCACTTTAGACTCAGGACTGCAGTGTCCTCAAGATGCTTGGGGCCCAGACTGGGAGAAGCATTGAAGCTACTAATGGAAAGCCAGATAGGGCAGACGTATGGTCTTAGGATGCCCTAAGCGTGTGCCTGTGTGTATGTGCACATGCAGTGTGTGTGTGTTTGGCTATATGTGTCACACAAATGTTTATCTGCATGTCTGTTTGTCTTCAAGGGACGTGTGTTTGTGCATATGTGTATGTCAGGGTGGCCAATTGGTGTGAAAGTGCGTGTTCAAATGTGTGTATACATGCATGTATGTATATGTTATTTTGAACGTGTGTGCATTTCAGTGGTCTTGTGTATGCACTGATGAACATTCAGTTCAGTTGCTCAGCCCTGTCCAACTTTTTCTGACCCCATGGACTGTAGCACGCCAGGCTTCCCTGTCCATCACCAACACCTGGAGCTAATTCAAACTCATGTCCATTGAGTCGGTGATGCCATCCAACCACCTCATCGTCTGTCATCCCCTTCTCCTGCCTTCAATCTTTCCCAGCATCAGGGTCTTTTCCAATGAATCAGTTCTTCACATCAGGTGGCCAAAGTATTGGAGTTTCAGCTTCAGCATCAGTCCTTCCAACGAACACCCAGGGCTGATCTTCAGAATGGACTGGTTGGATCTCCTTGCAGTCCAAGGGACTCTCAAGAGTCTTCTCCAACACCACAGTTCAAATGCATCAATTCTTCAGTGCTCAGCTCTCTTCACAGTCCAACTCTCACATCCATACATGACCACTGGAAAAACCATAACTTTGACCAGATGGACCTTTGTTGGCAAAGTAATATCTCTGCTTTTGAATATGCTGTCTAGGTTGGTCATAACTTTCCTTCCAAGGAGCAAGTGTCTTTTACTTTCATGGCTGCAATCACCATCTGCAGTGATTTTGGAGCACCCCCCCAAATAAAGTCTGTTACTGTTTCCATTGTTTTCCCATCTATTTGCCATGAAGTGATGGTGCCGGATGCCATGATCTTAGTTTTCTGAATGTTGAGTTTTAAGCCAATTTTTGCACTCTCTTCTTTCTCTTTCATCAAAGGCTTTTTAGTTCCTCTTCACTTTTTGCCATAAGGGTGGTGTCATCTGTGTATCTGAGGTTATTGATATTTCTCCCGGCAATCTTGATTCCAGCTTGTGCTTCTTCCAGCCCAGCATTTCTCATGATGTACTCTGCATATAAGTCAAATAACCAGAGTGACAATATACAGCCTTGATATACTCCTTTTCCTATTTAGAACCAGTCTGTTGTTCCATGTCCAGTTCTAACTGTTGCTTCCTGACCTGAATATAGATTTCTCAAGCAGCAGGTCAGGTGGTCTGGTATTCCCATCTCTTTCAGAATTTTCCATAGGTTTTTGTGATCCACACAGTCAAAGGCTTTGGTATAGTCAATAAAGCAAAAGTAGATGTTTTTCTGGAACTCTCTTGGTTTTTTGATGATCCAGCAGATGTTGGCAATTTGATCTCTGGTTCCTCTGCCTTTTCTAAAACCAGCTTGAACATCTGGAAGTTCACGGATCATGTATTTCTGAAGCCTGGCTTACAGAATTTTGAGTATTCCTTTGCTAATGTGTGAGATGAGTGCAATCGTGTGGTAGTTTGAATGTTCTTTGGCATTGCCTTTCTTTGGGATTGGAATGAAAACTGACCTTTTCCAGTCCTGTGGCCACTGCTGAGTTTTCCAAATTTGCTGGCATATTGAGTGCAGCACTTTCACATCTTTTAGGATTTGAAATAGCTCAACTGGAATTCATACATGTGTTCAAACATCTATGTTGGCCTGGAAATGGGGCAGTTTAATGGTTAGAGATTTGGAATCAGACAGATATGGGTTCAAATTCTATCTACAATTTACTAGCTATATGAGCCCTTGCTAGTCACCACCTTGGCTTCCTCCTCTCCAAGTTGGGATGAGAAAAGCTTCCTCACAGGCCCAGGGAGAGGGTTAACAGCCATAGAATAATACAGCCGTGGCACACAGTCAGTGCCCAGCAAGTGGTAGATAATATTACTACTATGAGTATCATCACCTCCACCATCATCATCCTTGCCTCTTGCCATTTTGTTCCCTGGCTGTGTGGCATTCATTCTGTCTCTTTAAAACCCACCCAGGGCTGCAAATATTTCAGATGTAAATGAACTGACTTGAACTAGAAGCCCAGAGAAATGAGTGACCACACCAATTCCCCTCACCCACTGTGACTCTGGCTACATCAGTAAATCTCACAATTTCCCTATCAGCCAAGTGGCACAAGTAACAATCCCCACTCAATGAGTTTTTTTTCTATGGTGGTACATCTTGCAGAGATGAAGGTAATTAAATGGTTGTCAACTGCTTTCTGCACACCCAGGCCTGGCATAAGGCTCCATGGAACCTATGAGAAAAGAATACACATATCCCTGACCTTAACAATTTCCAGTGGAGTTGCCCTATTGTTTTTTAAAAATAAACAATTAAACAGGCTTATTCAGGAATAATTGGTGTACAATAAACTACACATAGTTGAGCTATTTCAAATCCTGAAAGATGATGCTGTGAAAGTGCTGCACTCAATATGCCAGCAAATTTGGAAAACTCAGCAGTGGCCACAGGACTGGAAAAGGTCAGTTTTCATTCCAATCCCAAAGAAAGGCAATGCCAAAGAACATTCAAACTACCACACGATTGCACTCATCTCACACATTAGCAAAGGAATACTCAAAATTCTGTAAGCCAGGCTTCAGAAATACATGATCCGTGAACTTCCAGATGTTCAAGCTGGTTTTAGAAAAGGCAGAGGAACCAGAGATCAAATTGCCAACATCCACTGGATCATCAAAAAAGCAAGGGAGTTCCAGAAAAACATCTATTTCTGCTTTATGGACTATGCCAAAGCCTTCGACTGTGTGGATCACAATAAACTGGAAAATTCTGAAAGAGATGGGAATACCAGACCACCTGACCTGCCTCTTGAGAAATCTATATGCAGGTCAGGAAGCAACAGTTACAACCAGACATGAAACAACAGACTGGTTCCAAATAGGAAAAGGAGTACGTCAAGGCTGTAGATTGTCACCCTGTTTATTTAACTTCTATGCAGGGTACATCATGAGAAATGCTGGGCTGGAAGAAGCACAAGCTGGAATCAAGATTGCCAGGAGAAATATCAATAACCTCAGATATGCAGATGACACCATGCTTATGGCAGAAAGTAAAGAGGAACTAAAAAGACTTTGATGAAAATGAAAGAGGAGAGTGAAAAAATTGGCTTAAAGCTCAACATTCAGAAAATGAAGATCATGGCATCCGGTCCCATCACTTCATGGGAAATAGATGGGGAAACAGTGGAAACAGTGTCAGACTTTATTTTGGGAGGCTCCAAAATCACTGCAGATGGTGATTGCAGCCATGAAATTAAAAGACGCTTACTCCTTGGAAGGAAATTTATGACCAACCTAGACAGCATATTCAAAAGCAGAGACATTACTTTGCCAAAAAAGGTCCGTCTAGTCAAGGCTATGGCTTTTCCTGTGGTCATGTATGGATGTGAGAGTTGGACTGTGAAGAAAGCTGAATGCTGAAGAATTGATGCATTTGAACTGTGGTGTTGGAGAAGACTCTTGAGAGTCCCTTGGATTGCAAGGAGATCCAACCAATCCATTCTGAAGGAGATCAGCCCTGGGTGTTCATTGGAAGGACTGATGCTGAAGCTGAAATTCCAATACCTTGGCCACCTGATGCGAAGAGTTGACTCATTGGAAAAGACTCTGATGCTGGGAGGGATTGGGGGCAGGAGGAGAAGGGGACGACAGAGGATGAGATGGCTGGATGGCATCACCGACTCGATGGACATGAGTTTGAGTGAACTCTGGGAGTTGATGGACAGGGAGGCCTGGCGTGCTGTGATTCATTGGGTTGCAAAGAGTCAGGCATGACTGAGTGACTGCACTGAACTTAAACTACACACAAATAAGCTTATGATCTGATAAATTTTAACCTATGTATGTACATGCCACATAACCATAACCACAATCAAGATAATGAACATGTCCATCAGCCCATTTCTTCCTCCCATTCTTCCTGTACAACACCTTCCCTCAGGCAACCACACTTTCTTTCTCTACAGACTGGTTTGCATTTTTTAGAGTTCTATAAGCTCCAGATTATAATCATAAGCACGAATTCTTTTTTTAGATTTTTGCATTCAGCATAATTATTTTAAGCTTCATATATGTTATCATGTCAGCTTATTCCTTTTTATTGTTGAATAATATTCCATCATATGGATGTACCACAATTTGCTATCCATTCACCTGTTGAGGAACTTTGGGGTTGTTTTTCTCTATTACAAATAAAATGCCTATGAACTCTTATGTACAAGTCTTTGGACATATGCTAATATTTCTCTTGGTAAAGTATCTAGGAGTGGGATGGTTGAATCATATGATAGGTGTATATTTAACTTTTTAAGAAACATTCAAACTGTTTTCTAGGTAATTGTGCCATTTTACATCTCCATGAGCAGTGTATGAGAGTTCTGGCTCTTCAACATCCTCCCCAACACTTGATATGATCAGTCTTCCCATTTTAGCCATTTTCATATGTCTGTTGTGGTATCTCATTGTGGTTTTTAATTTGTGTGACCTACTGACTAATGTTCCAATTCCAAAGAAAGGCAATGCCAAAGAATGCTCAAACTGCCGCACAGTTGCACTCATCTCACATGCTAGTAAAGTAATGCTCAAAATTCTCCAAGCCAGGCTTCAGCAATATGTGAACCGTGAACTTCCAGATGTTCAAGCTGGTTTTAGAAAAGGCAGAGGAACCAGAGATCAAATTGCCAACATCCGCTGGATCATGGAAAAAGCAAGAGAGTTCCAGAAAAACATCTATTTCTGCATTATTGACTATGCCAAAGCCTTTGACTGTGTGGATCACAATAAACTGTGGACAATTCTGAAAGAGATGGGGACACCAGACCACCTGAGCTGCCTCTTGAGAAACCTATATGCAGGTCAGGAGGCAACAGTTAGAACTGGACATGGAACAACAGACTGGTTCCAAATAGGAAAAGGAGTATGTCAAGGCTGTATACTGTCACCTGCTTATTTAACTTATATGCAGAGTACATCATGAGAAACGCTGGGATGGAAGAAGCACAAGCTGGAATCAAGATTGCCAGGAGAAATATCAATAACCTCAGATATGCAGATGACACCACCCTTATGGCAGAGAGTGAAGAGGAGCTAAAAAGCCTCTTGATCAAAGTGAAAGAGGAGAGTGAAAAAGTTGGCTTAAAGCTCAACATTCAGAAAACGAAGATCATGGCATCTGGTCCCATCACTTCATGGGAAATAGATGGGGAAACAGTGGAAACAGTGCCAGACTTTATTTTTTGGGGCTCCAAAATCACTGCAGATGGTGACTGCAGCCATGAAATTAAAAGATGCTTACTCCTGGGAAGAAAAGTTATGACCAACCTAGATAGTATATTCAAAAGCAGAGACATTACTTTGCCGACTAAGGTCCATCTAGTCAAGGCTATGGTTTTTCCTGTGGTCATGTGTGGATGTGAGAGTTGGACTGTGAAGAGAGCTGAGCGCCGAAGAATTGATGCTTTTGAACTGTGGTGTTGGAGAAGATTCTTGAGAGTCCCTTGGACTGCAAGGAGATCCAACCAGTCCATTCTGAAGGAGATCAGCCCTGGGATTTCTTTGGAAGGAATGATGCTGAAGCTGAAATTCCAGTACTTTGGCCACCTGATGCGAAGAGTTGACTCATTGGAAAAGACTCTGATGCTGGGAGGGATTGGGGGCAGGAGGAGAAGGGGACGACAGAGGATGAGACGGCTGGATGGCATCATGGACTCGATGGACGTGAGTCTGAGTGAACTCCGGGAGATGGTGATGGACAGGGAGGCCTGGTGTGCTGTGATTTATGGGGTCGCAAAGAGTCAGACATGACTGAGTGACTGAACTGAAATGAACTCACTATGTTGTTGAATATATTTTCTTTCTTTCTAAAAAAATTGTATTGGAGTATAGTTGATTCACAATATTGTGCTAGTTTCACATGCACAGCAAAGTGACTCAGTTATACATATTCATATCTTCATTCTTTTTCAGATTCTTTTCTTATATAGATTATTGCAGAATATTGGATAGAGTTCACTGTGCTATACAGTAGTACCTTGTTGATTATCTTATATATAGTAGTAGTTGTTTAGTTGCTAAGTCATGTCTGACTCTTTGTGACCCCATTGACTGTAACCAGCCAGAATCCTTTGTCCATGGGATTTTCCAGGCAAGAATACTGGAGTGGGTTGCCATTTCCTTCTCCAGGGGATCTTCCTGACCCAGGGATCAAACCTGCATCTCCTGTATTAGCAGGTGGATTCTTTACCACTCAGTCACCTGAGAAGCCCATGTATAGTAGTGTCTGTATGTTAATGTGCATATTTGCTCTTCATGTATCTTCTTTGATAATTTGTCTATTCAAATCTTATGCCTATTTTTAAAGTTGGGTTATCTGTTTTCTTGGCTTCCCTGGTGGCTCAGAGGTTAAAGCGTCTGCCTCCAATGCGGGAGACCCGGGTTCGAACCCTGGGTCGGGAAGATCCCCTGGAGAAGGAAATGGCAACCCACTCCAGTATTCTTGCCTGGAGAATCCCATGGACGGAGGAGCCTGGTAGGCTACAGTCCACAGGGTCGCAAAGAGTCGGACACGATTGAGCAACTTCACTTTCATTATCTGTTTTCTGACTGAATTTCAGGAACTCTTATATATTCTTGATACGAGTCCCATACTTAAAATGTTTGCAAATATTTTCTCCCATTTTGTGGCCTGCCTTTAACAGTATCTTGTAAAGAGAAAGTTTAAATTTATCACTGTGTTCTTTTATGGGTTATGCTTTGCCCAACCCAAGGTCACAATGTTTTCTTTTAGAAGGTTCATAGTTTTATATTTCATGTTTAGGTCTATGGTCCATTTTGGGTTAATTTTTAAAATATAGTATAACGTTTGCTAAAATATAGCATTAGACATATCTTTAGGGTTTATATATTTGATGTTATTTATAAATGTTATTTTCATTTTGATTTATGAGTGTTGCTAGTCTATAGAGATACTATTGATTTTTGTACATAATATCCTGAAAACCTGCTCAACTCACTTTTTTAGTTCTACTAGGTTGTCTGTAAATTCCATCAGGTGCTTTACATAAACAATCACATTGTCTGTAAATAAAGATAGCTTTAATTCTTCTTTTACAATCTGGAGGACATTTTTTCCTTTTCTTACTTGATTGCACTTGCTAGAACCACTAGTACGATGTCAAATGTCAGTAGCGAGAGCTAACATCCTTATCTTGTTCCTTTGATCTTTGAGGGAAAGCATTCTATCTTTTCTATTAAGTGTGATGTTGCTGCTGCTGCTAAGTTGCTTCAGTCGTGTCCGACTCTGTGCAACCCCATAGACAGCAGCCCACGAGGCTCCCCCGTCCCTGGGATTCTCCAGGCAAGAACACTGGAGTGGGTTGCCATCTCCTTCTCCAATGCATAAAAGTGAAAAGTGAAAGTGAATTCGCTCAGTCGCGACCGACTCCTAGCGAGCCCATGGACTGCAGCCCACCAGGCTCCTCCGTCCATGGGATTTTCCAGGCAAGAGTACTGGAGTGGGGTGCCACTGCCTTCTCCAAAGTGTGATGTTAGCAGTAGGTTTTTCATATATGTCCTTTGTCGGTTTGTAGAAATTCTCTTCTATTTCCAGTCTGCTGAGAATTTCTTTCAGGAATGAATACTGGACTTTTATAAATTTTTTTCAAACTTGTTGAGATGATCACGGGACTTTATTTATATAGTTTAATATGGTGAATTACACTGATTGATTTTTGTATGTTAAACCAACCCTGTATTCCTGGAATAAACCCATTTGATAAGAAAGTATCATACTTCCATAAATATTGTTGGATTGATTTAATAAAACTTTAACAATTTTTACTCTATGTTCATAAAGATATCAGTCTATTGTTACCTTTTCTTGAGTGTTTGTCTGATTTTAGTATTGGTATGAGAGTAATGCTAGCTGCCTAGAATGAGTTGAGAAAACTTTTCAGTTCAGTTCAGTTGCTCAGTTGTGTCTGACTCTTTGCAACCCCATGGACTGCAGCACGCCAGGCCTCCCTGTCCATCACCAACTCCCAGTTTTATTCAAACTCATGTCCATTGAGTCAGTGATGCCATCCAAACATCTCACAATGAAGAAACCTTTTAGTCTCTTCAATTTTCTGGAAGAGTTTGTGTAGAATTTGTATCGTTTCTCCCTTAAATGTTTGGTAGAATTTACCAATTAAGCCATCTGGGCCTGGAGTTTACAGTGAGGGAAGGTTTTTAACAAAATTTTAATTCCTTTAGTAGAAATAGAGTTATTCAGGTAGCTTATTTATTTATTTTGAGTGAGCTTTGCTAGTTTGTACCTTTCAAGGAATTGGTCCATTTCATGTCAGTTTTCAAATTTATTAGTAATATTGTCCACAGTATTACTGGTAAATTTGTATTATCTATATATTCTATAATGATATTCCTTCTCTTTTTCCTGATGTTAGTAATTTGTATATCTCTTTTCTTTCTAATAAGTCTAACCAGAAGTTTATCAGTTTTGATTTCTCAAAGATCCAGTTTTTGGTTCTTTTTTTGTTTTGTTTTGCTATTGTTCTTCAGTTTTATATTGATTTCTGTGTTGATCTTCTGTTTACTCTCTTTATTCTGCTTCTTTTTCTAGTTTCTTAAGGTGGAAACTGAAGTTGTTTTGAGATCTTTCTTTTTCTCCAATATAAGCATTTCATGCTGTAAGTTTCCTCTTAAGGTCTGCTTTGTCAGCACCCCATAAATTTTTATATGTTGTTTTCTTTTTAATTCAAATCAAAATAACTTAAAATTTTTCTTTTTAAAACTTTTTCTTTAATCCATGGTTTATTTACTAGTATGTTACTTGGCTACTCCATATTTGGTATTTTTCCAGATATCTGTTTTTAATTTCTAATTTAATTCTATTATGGTCAGAGAATATATTTTGTATGACTTGAAACTTTTTAAATTTATTGAGACTTGTGTTTTGTCCCAGAATACAGTCCATCTTGGTAAATATGCAGTGTACATTTGCTTATCTTTTTGTTAACTTCTAGTTTAATTCCATTGTGACCTGAGAGTAGGCATTGTCTGATTTCTATTCTTTTAAGTATGATAAGGTGTGTTCTGTGGCCCAGAATGTGTTCTATCTTGGTGAATGTTCCATGTGAGCTGGAGAACAATGTGTATCCTGCTATTGTTGGAGGAAGCAGTCAACAGATGTCAACTATAGCCAGTTGATGGATGGTGCTTTTGAGTACAACTATGTCCTTACTGATTCTCTGCCTACTGGATCTGTCCATTTTGTTAAAGGGATACCGAATTCTCCAACTATAACAGTGGAGTCATCCTATTTTTTTCTTGCAGTTCTGTGTTTGGCTTCACACGTTCTGATACACACACACTAATGATTATTATGACTTCTTGAAGAATTGACCCCTTTATCATATGCCATACGCTTTTTTATCCCTGATAACTTTTCTTGCTCTAAATTCTGCTCTGTCTGAAATATAACTACTCTCACTTTCTTTTGATTAGTGTTAACAAGGTGTGGGGTTCCCAGGTGGCACTAGTTGTAAAGAACTTCCTGCCAGCGCAGGAGACATAAGAGACATGGGTTCGATCCCTGGGTTGGGAAGATCCCCTGGAGGAGGGTACAGCAACCCGCTCAAGCATCCTCGCCTGGAGAATCCCATGGACAGAGGAACCTGGTGGGCTACAGTCCATAGAGTCAAAGAGTCGGACGTGACTGAAGCAACGCAGCAGCAGCAGCAGCAGCAGCAAGGTGTATCTTTCTCCATACTTTTAATCTATATGTGTCTTTATATACAATATAAAGAGGGGTTTCTTATAGGCCACATATAGTTGTGTCTTGCTTCTTAATCTACTCTGACCATCTCTGTCTTTATTTAGTATATTTAAACCCTTGCCATTTAAAGCTTTTATTGATATTGCTGGATTAATATCAACCACATTTGTTACTATTTTCTATTTGTTGCCCTTGTTCTTTGTTCCTATTTTTGCCCTCCAGTCTTTTTCTGCCTTTAATGGTTTTAATTGAACATTTTATATGTTTCCATTTTCTTTCTAAGCATACAAGTTATATGTCTTTTTCTAGTGGCTGCCTTAGAGTTTGCAATATATAGTTACAACTAATCTAAATCCACTTTAAAATAACACCACACAACTTCATGGGTAGTGTGAGTATATTATAGTAACAAAGGTACTTCTTCCCATTCTTTGTATCACAGCCATCATTCACTTCACTTATACATTAAGTATATATAACTCCATAATCATATATAATCTACTATATTGTTGCTTTATTTTGAATAAACTGTTATCTGTTAGATCAATTAAGAATAAGAAAAAGGAAAGATTTTCTTTTACCTTCACTTATTCTTTCTCCAATGCTCTTCCTTTCTTTATGTAGATCTAAGCTTCTGACCTAATTTATTTTAGTTCTCTAAAGAACTTATCATTTCTTGCAAGGCAAGTCTACTGGCAACAAATTCCTTCAATTTTTGTTTTTCTGAAAAAGTCCTTATTTGCCTTCATTTTTGAAGGATAATTTTTCAGGATACAAAATTCTAGATTTATGTATTTTTCTTTTCCTCTTAACACAAATATGTCACCACACTCTTTGTTTGTTTGTTTGCATGGTTTCTGAGGAGAAGTCTGCTATAATTCTTTGCTTTTCCATTGGTAAGGTGTTTTTCCTCTGGCTTCATTCAAGACTTTATCTTCAGTTTCTGCAGTTTGTATATGAAATACTTCACTGTTAATTGTTGGAATTTATCCTGCTTGGTGTTTTATGAGCTTCTTGGATCTGTGGTTTGGTGTCCGACGTTAATTTGGGAGAAATGCTTAGTCATTATTGCTTCACATGTTTCTTGTACTCCTTTCTTTTTCTTGTCCTTCTGGTATTCCTGTGACACGTATGTTACATGATTTGCAGTTTCTCCATAGTTCTTGGATAGTCTGTTCTGGTTTTTTTTTTTTTTCGTCTCTCTTTTCTCCTTACTTTTCCATTCTGCAAGTTTCTATTGACATATTCTCAAGTGTAGAGACTCTTTCCTCAGCCATGATAAACCCAGTCTACTTAGTCATCAAAGGCATTCTTCATTTTTGTCACAGATTTTTGATATCTGGTATTTCTTTTTGATTTTTTTTTAGAATTTCCCATCTATTCTTCCATGCTGCCTACTTATCTATCAAAGGCCTCAACATGTTAATCGTTGTTGTTTTAAATTCCTCTTCTAATAGTTCCAACATTTCTGCTATATCTGATTCTGGTTCTGATGCATGTATTGGCTCATCAAACTTTTTCCCTCTTTAGCATGTTTTGTCATTTTTTCTTGATAGACATGATACACTGAGTAAAGTGAATTGTTGTAAATAGGCCTTTAGTAATGTGGTGGTGAGGTGTGGAGGGAGAGGAAGGGTTCTGTGATTAGGGATTGGTCTCTAAGTGAGCCTGTGCGTCTATGAACTCTACATGTACTTACCAGTTTCTCCTCTACACCATTAGGTGTGGCAGGATGGCTAGCAGGAAGTGGAGTTCCGTATTTTCCTTCCCCCAGATCATCTGATAAAACCCTAGCAGGTTCAGTTCAGTTCAGTCACTCAGTCGTGTCCGAATCTTTACGACCCCATGAATTGCAGCATGCCAGGCCTCCCTGTTTATCACTAACTCCTGGAGTTCACTCAGGCTCATGTCCATCGAGTCCGTGATGCCATCCAGCCATCTCATCCTCTGTCGTACCTTCCTCCTCCTGCCCCCAATCCTTCCCAGCATCAGAGTCTTTACCAATGAGTCAACTCTTTGCATGAGGTGGCCAAAGTATTGGAGTTTCAGTTTTAGCATCATTCCTTCCAAAGAACACCCAGGGCTGATCTCCTTTAGAATGTGGTTAGGTTCTGATAAAATAGTTTCTCTTGAGCTCAGGCCTCATAATGAAAACAGTGGGACTTCCCTAGTGGTTCAGTGGTTAAGAATCTGTGTGCCAATGCAGGGGACCCAGGGCAACTAAGCCCATGCATCACAACAATCATAGCCCACATGCCCTAGAACCTGTGCTCAGCAACAAAAAGAAGCCACCACAATGAGAGGCTCATGCACTACAACTAGAGAGTAGCTCCCGCTCACCATAGAAAGGCCACGGAAGCAGCCACAGAAAGGCCAAGTACAGGAATGAAAACCCAGCGCAACCATAAAGAAACAAATAATTAAATTTTAAAAACTAAAGAACACAGTGTTCGGGTAGATTTCAAAATGGTTACTTTCCCCATACTCGAGAATACTCGAGAAGGAAGCAGGTGGGGATTTTTCTCTGATATTTATTGTGAGAATGTAACAGAGAATAACAACTCTGACTCCATATCAGATCTATTTCATTAGCGCCTACCTTTGTGCTCTCTTGCCTGGGCTTAGTCTGCTGGTTCTGCACCTTTGTGAAGGAACGTTGATTATAGCCTGAAACACATAGGATAGTCCCTTCTCAGGGCTCCACCTTCCAGGATTGACCTTTAAAAGAATAACACTTCTCATTCATACAGAGATGAAAAGTTGCAGGTTTGAGAATAACATTTTTCTTGCTGGAAGTTTACATGAACCCCACGAACAGATCTATGTGGACGTGGACATCTGTAAGAACAAAGGATTATCACATCCTCTCTGAGTCTGGCTGACATCAAGGAGTCTGCAACAACCAGCCGCACCCCTCCCATTTTAGTACAAAACAAACCTGAATTCTAACTCAGGTAAGATTGTTCAGTGGGGCACGAGTCTACCACCTTGTCAATCTGCTGGGTTTCCTGAAAAAGTCACTATTCCTTGTCCCA
This sequence comes from Oryx dammah, assembly GCF_014754425.2. NCBI lineage: Eukaryota > Metazoa > Chordata > Mammalia > Artiodactyla > Bovidae > Oryx > Oryx dammah. The sequence continues at coordinate 27,559,429 of NW_024070186.1, read as the reverse complement.
ACACCCCGTCTCTTGATTCATGGTGAGCAGTATGAGCTTGGACTCATAACAAGAACCTGGTCCAACTGCTGGAGGTAAAACTCACAGAAGTCTGAAGGTCATCCTATGATCCTGTCCACCTAGAGTTTTTAACCCTCATGCTTGTCCACACTGAACCTCCAGACATTTTTCTGACTTCTGTGCGGGTTCCTACAGAAGCTGTGATTCTATGTATCCACCTGTCTCTCCAATTTGGGGGTAGCAGTTTGCCCTGTAACCTCACTTCTCTGACATACCTAAGAAGATCTGCTGATTTTCAGTTTGTTCAGCCTTTTAATTGTTAGGATAGAGTAATGACTTCCAAACTCCTTACACACTAGACCAGAAACCTGTTAGGTTTTATTTGTCTAATCTGTTCATGATCTTTCTTTTCTGCTTTTTTCCAAAGTAATAATTTTTTAATGATCCACTTTATATCCCTTGCTGGCTTATCATATTTTTATTTTAGTAATTGTTTTGGGGTAGTATATGTCTATTACACAGCACATTCGTGTGATGTTACCTCAGAATATATTTGTTTTCTCACCTCCAGTATTTATGCTATTCTAGCATATATTTTCTGTATATATCTACATATATTTTACATATAACGCATGGTTACTATTTTTCTTTAAATTTCAATACTTTATTTTGAAAGCATTTTTAGGTTTATAGAAAAACTGTACTAGAAAGTACAGAATTCCCATATACCCTCTCTGGACTCCCACCACCAGTTTCCCCTATTATTAACATTTTACGTATGTTACCATTAATGAACCAATCTTGATACATTTTTTAAAAGCTGATGCTCATAGTTTTAAGGCTCACACTTTGAATTGAAAATTCTATGGGTTTTGACAAATGCATGTTACCCATCCACCATTACAGCATCATTTAGAATAGTTTCACTGACAAAAATGTGCTGTGCTCCACCTCTCCTCCTCCTCCCCCCAACCCTTAACAAACAATGCATTTTTCACAGTTTTAGACTGGCTTCTTTCACTTAGTAATATTCATTTAACATCCCTCCATGTCTTTTTTGTGGTTTGATAGCTCATTTCTTACCACTAAAAAATAATTCTATTGCATGGATGCACCATAGTTTTGTTTATCCATTCACCTATTTAAAGACATCTTAGTGAAGTCGCTCAGTCGTGTCCGACTCTTTGCGACCCCCATGCCCTGCAGCCTCCCAGGCTCCTCCGTCCATGGGATTTTCCAGGCAAGAGTACTGGAATGGGTTGCCATTTCCTTCTCCAGGGGATCTTCCCAACTCAGGGATTGAACCCCGGGTCTCCCGCATTGCAGGCAGACGCTTTACCCTCTAAGCCACCAAGGAAGCCCTAAAGACAACTTAATTGCTTCCAATCAAAGCTTCCTATATTAACATTCATATCCACATTTTTTGTGTGGACATAAACTTCAACTACTTAGGTAAATAGGAAAATGATTGCTGGATAGTATGGTGAGAATATATTTAGTTTAATAACAAACTACCAAACTCTCTTAGAGTGTCTATACCATTTTTCATTTCCAACAATTATCTTTTAAATATATTTAAGTAGTAAGAATATATACATATATACACATATAGCCATACATGCCGTTTCTAGCGCTCTTCATTTGTTTGTGGCTATCTAGATTTTCATCTGGCCGGTAGGAGGTGCTCTGGGGTTCGGGTCCAGCGCCCAGCTCTGCAGGATGACGGGATGCATGTTATCCCAGGACGACACTAGGTGGCGCTGTGGGACTGCTGTCGGGATCCAGGCCCTGGGAGATTGGTCTTCCCAGGCGACACAGCCCTGGAGGAATCCTTTCCCACCTGGTCCTCTGGGAAGCCAGGGCGGCCCCTCTCCCTGTTTCGCTTCTCTCGGAATGATGTAGCTCATGTCTTCCCTTTTCATGCAGCTTCTTTATTCCTTTTCCACCAGCCCTGTGGGCAGAGAATCGCCACCCTCTCTCCTTCCCGCAAAGACATGAGGTCTCTGAGGATGGAGGAGACAGTGGGAGCACACAGGAGCAGCGGTTCTGGAATAGCCAGGGACACGTCTACTTCCTAAATGTCCAAAGCCCACATCCAGGCATAAGAACCCTCTTTCTAATTTTGGAGGCTTGGTGATTAATTTCTGCAACCCTGTCTTTGGGGAGACTTGCTTTTCTAGAAGGGTCTGTTCTGAGGAGACAGAGGGCCACCTCCTCCCACCTCGCGTCAAGGAACCCTACTTCCACCCACAAGGCTTGGCTGTGGAGCTTTCAGTGTGGATTAACAGAGAGTGGGGGTTGGGGAACGTCAGCCCTGGAAGCAAGTGCAACCTCCACAAAGCGGGTCATTTAGAATCAGTCAGCATGACGACTCCTCTGAGGCTCCTGTGCAGAGTGGGGAGAAGAAGCCCTGTGCTGGAGGGCTGCAGTGAGGAGTGAGTGTGTCTCCTGGACTGCTCTGTCTGCTGGGAAACTCCGGACACCTATGTGATGTGGTTATCACAAAACAGTAATGAATTTGGACAGCCCTGAGACGCGAACAAAATGGCTGGTGAGGGCAGCTGAGGGCCAGGGAGGCCACAGGAGGGTGGAAGGGAGAGGTGGGTCTTAAGCCAGGCAGTCAGGATGAAGGGGCTGGGGGTGAGTTCCCAGGAGCAGGGGGATTGCAATGTGTACGGTGAGTGGGGCCTGGTCCATAGGCTGGAAGAGGAGGATAGAGCCTGAGATGGGGCCTAAGTGCCTGGCTGCTGACTCTGAACCATCAGAGAACTTGCACCCATGAAGGGCAGCCCTTGGAAAGAGCCGTCTGGCAGCAGGGGCGTTCGGGATGGGAAGGCGGCCTGGAGGCTGTGGTGACTGGTGCGCTTTTACTCTTTCCTTAATTGTGATTTTGGAAACACTGTCCCTCCTCTAACCTTTCCTGACTATGGAAACAGTCTTGAGAGTCGAGGCTTGCTGGGCTTCTCTGTCTCTGGGGGACAGGACTGGCCAGGAGGCGCCAGGCAGCCCTTGACAGATGACCCAGGGTTGTTCACGCACATGTTCCCATCTGCACTGACTCATGGACAGTATCTCTAAGGCTTCAGCCCTGCGTCCCAGCAAGGCAGGGAGCCCAGCTGAGGCCTGTCTGGGTTGTCTCAGGAGACAGGCTGGTTATGGAGCCCATGACAGTGCACCCCAACACACACACACAGACACACACAGACACACACACAGACACAGATACACAGGCACACACACACACACACACACACAGGCACACACACTCACTCACTCACTCTCTCTCTCTGATGAAATTGGGCTATCTCTGCCCTGAGGGAAAGCCATACAAACCACAGAGCCACATGACGTGCCAACACCCCTGGGCTTCACCTCTTCTGCCACCTTCCAGAAGGCACTGCAGCCACTGGCCCCTCCTGCGCAGTGTGGCAGGACAGCCTTCCTTGGTATCTCCTCCGCAGCAGCCTTATCGCTGAGCCTTGGAACTGTTGGCCATGAGACCTTGGCTGGCCAGAGGTCTGAGGCAGTGGGCTCTTCCCCTGGTGAGGCAAAGGAGGCACCTGAAATCACTTGCCTTTTCCAGCCCGTGGCTGATAATTTTTCTGAAAGACCAGCATTCCCATCACTGTTGGTGGCTTTGGGTAAAATGTCCCTTGAATGTTAACTCTGAACCCCAGCAACCCTGACCTGGGCTGGCCTCAGGATATATTTGAGAGCTACCTCCCTGGAGGAAACCTCAAATCTCAGTTTCTTTCTGTGCATCCTGGGCCTGTCTCCTTCATGGAGAAGACAGAGGAAGGTGGCAGACTCAGGATGATGGGAGACTTGATTAGTTGGGTTCTGGCTTAGTGAGATTTAGGTTCTGAGCTCTGGGAGCAACTCCTGGTGTCATGTGACTTTGCCTCCCCAAGGGAGGCAGGCAAGACCAGAAAAGAGGCAGAGAAGCCTCTGTGTGCATGGGACAGCCCCCTACAAGCCCTGTGCTCAATTTTCCCGTCTGTAATATGGGGATGACAGCACACAAAGGCACTTCATGGGGGCATCGTGGGGATTAATCAGTAGATGTAAAATAATTTGGAAAAGTGCAATGCACCATTTAGTGAAGGTAGTATTTATGTTTTCCAGTGGAAAAAAGCAACAGTATCTTCTCACTGCAGAGAAGTAAAACCTCAGTCCCCGGAGCCAAGTGAGTCCAAGAAACGAAGCCAAAAGCAAACCTGGAAGGCAGTGGCTGGAGTTCTCCGTGAGGAGGCCTTTGAAGTGAGAGCTGTCCCTCCCTCCAAGGGCTCCGGCAGCTCCCCGCTCCGCGCTTGATGAAAGGGGAGACGGGCTCTGTTGTGGTTTGACACATGCCCCAGATGTCAGGTTGCGACTCCACTTGGCAGTTAGCTCCCAGAGGTGGCAGCTGTGTGGAGGGGAAAGGCCTGGGTTTGGAATCAGGGTGCATGGCGCCAGTGCCAGCCGTGCCCCACGCAACTTCTCTGTGATGCCTTCTTTTGTGAATAAAATGGGTGTGATACCTGCTCAGGCCACCTCAATAGGGCTGCCAGGTTTAGCAAATGCAAATCAAGGATACCCAGATCAATGTGAATTTCAGATAATGAACATATAATCTTTCAGTACAAGCATGTCCCATGCAATACTTGAGACATACTAACACTAAAAAAGTTATTTGATGTGTACCTGAAATTCAAATGTTCCTGTATTTTATTTGGCAACTCTAATCCCTTGAGAGACTTTACTGGGGTCACCTGGGTGAAAGTGCTTCGAACTGTAAATGCTTTGAAAGTACATGCTGGGAGGTATTCTGAAAAGAGGGTGGACAGTTAACTTTGGTAACCAAAATGGCCTTTTATCTTGAAATTCCTAAGGCCTCCCTGCAACCACAGCCAGCCCCGCTACAGGGGAATCTCTTGCTCTCTAAAGGGCTCTCCCGCCCTTCTAACCCCTGCTGTCCTCCACTCTCATGTCTCCTTCGTCCCCACCCACTGGAGAGGCTCCTTGGGTTCGTGGAGGCTGAAGTCATTTTCTGCTCTGAGTCCTGCCCACTGGGCTCAATCCACCTTGGGTTTGCTGTGACTTTGACTTTCATGGAGTGTGTGATGCAGTGAGAGGCTCCTGGGTCCATTCTACAGCGTGTGCTCTGCTGTGGAAGCAGAGACCGTGGACGAGGTGTTTCTGTCTCAGCTTCAGAGTCCTCGTCGATACAATGGGAGGATGCTAGCCTGAGCTCGTCTTTAAGGCAGGAAAAGAAGATGACAGCAGAGCACCTAGGATGGAGCCAGGCCCCCAGTGGGCACACAGCAGGCTAGTTACCACTTCCACCTGTTCACTCTGCCCTCCACCATGCCAGGCTGGCCTACTGGCAGTCCCCCAAGTGTTCCATTTGAGGCAAGGCTCTCACTCACCTCCCCTTATAAGTTTCCCCACTCTCAAGGAGTCCAAGCCATCAGCTTTGCCAGCTTCTGTACCCCCAGTGCCCATCTGTCTGCCTTCCCCACACTGCGCTGGACACGCTCACTTATGACGGGAACCTGGTCACTGTTGTTGCCCCACACATGCAGCAGAGAAACAGACAAACTCGGCTGACATCGCCTCAGCCACACCACCGAGACTATTCCCTTCCCTCCCCACCCAAGACCTTTCAGCAATTCAGTCACCTCAGGGAAGCAGGGCAGGGGCCCGAGGTGGAGATGGGGCTCTCTGCCGCTTCCCTGTGGGACCCCAAGTGGCTTTCAGGACGAAGTGCATGGAAGGGGGGTGGGTAAAGGATGACGCCAAGGAGGAGGATTCGGGGTCCCCTGCCTCTGCTCTCTCAGCCCCAAGTGCTGTGCTATGCTAAGTCGTTTCAGTCGTGTCTGACTCTGCAACCCTGTGGATGGTAGCCCGCCAGGCTCCTCTGTCCATGGGATTCTCCGGGCAAGACCACTGGAATGGGTTGCTATTTCCTCCTCCAGGGGATCTTCCTGACCCAGGGATCCAACCCGAGTCTCTTAAGTCTCCTGACGTTGGGGCCAAGTATCCACTAGAAAGGGCAGGGGGAAGGGTTCGGAGCCCTGGCCCGTCCTTTACCCCCACTGGGCTGCAGCATCTCCACACACATGGACTATCCTCCAGAACTGTTCACTCATTCACCCAACACACAAACTTCTGGTGGGACTGGGGCACATGGAGGGGAAGGACACGTCACTGCTGTGGTGGGACCTCCAGGTCCCAGCGAGAGAGAGGGACGGAGATGAGGCAGATGCGATGCACGTGGGAAGAACCAGGATGGAGGGAGGCTGGGGTCCCTCAGGATAGTGTCGGGAGGATGGTGAGGCTCCCAGCGGTGTACAGACCAATGGGTGTGCAGAATAAGAGAGAAGCTACATACGCATCGATCAGCTGACAAAACTGTTAAAGTTGGCCATCACAAATGCTAGTAAAGATGCGGAGCAATAGGAATGCTCACACCTTGCCAGTCAGAGACTAGGTTAATAGAACTACACAAAAACCACCAGAGATGCCCATTCCCAGGACGGCAGGAGAAATTGCACTCCCAGGTCTGTGCACCAAGACGGCTGCATCAGGCCTCCCCTGGTCGCACCGTGCACCATAGCCTGAGATCCAAACAGCCACCAGTGCCATCAGCGCCAGTCACCTGTGGCAGGGTCACACGACAGAAGGCGGCACAGCTATGAAGATGCACAGGAGATAACAACCACATGCAGTAGCAGGGACGAACCTCACAACAGACACAAAACAGGACACGCGTGATTCCATTTCGACCAGATTTTAGCACAAGCAAAACAAAACCATGTTGTTTCAAGGATGCACATATGGGTGTTACAACCCTACACATCGAAGCTCTGACTATCCCTAGTCAGAATGGTAGCTTCCTCCAGGGCAGAGGTTTTGCACTGGGGTGAATTTGCCCTCACCTGCCCACAGAAGTATCTGAATTTCATGCGGGACGGGGGAGTGTGCTACTGGTCAGAGATGCTGCTAAACATAGGATGCACAGGACAGCCCGTCCCACCATACACACATCCCCATAGAATTATCCTGCCCAAATCTCACCTTTCTGCTCTGGAGACACCCTGATCTAGGGGACCAGTGTGGCGGTGGGGGAAGAAGGGGCTCACCCAGGATTCTAAAATCCTGCCAATGTACAAGGGTAGTCATTTTATATATAACCCAGGAGGTGCTAGTGGTAAAGAACATGTCTGCCAAGACAGGAGACTTAGGAGATGTGAGTTCGATCCCTGGATCGGGAAGATCCCCTGGAGGAGGACATGGCAACCCACCCCAGTATTCTTGCCTGGGAAATCCCATGAACAGAGGAGCCTGATGGGCTATAGCCCATGGGCTTACAAAGAGTCAGACACTCAGTTCAGTTCAGTCACTCAGTCATGTCCGACTCTTTGCAACCCCATGGACTGCAGCACGCCAAGCTTCCCTGTCCATCACCAACTCCTGGAGCTTACTCAAACTCATGTCCACGGACTCGGTGATGCCATTGAACCATCTTATCCTCTGTCATCCTCTTCTTCTCCTCCTGCCTTCTATCTTTCCCAGCATCAGGGTCTTTTCCAAAGAATCGGTTTTTCACATCAGCTGGCCAAAGTATTAGAATTTCAGCTTTAGCGTTAGTCCTGCCAATGGCTCAGACAGTAAAGCATCTGTCTGCAATGCAGGAGACCTGGGTTCGATCCCTGGGTTGGGAAGATCCCCTGGAGAAGGAAATGGCAGCCCACTCCAGTATTCTTGCCTAGAAAATCCCATGGACAGCGGAGCCTGGTAGGCTACTGTCCATGGGGTCGCAAAGAGTTGGACACGACTGAGCGACTTCACTTCTCTTCCTTTGGGATTGACTGGTTGGATCTCCTTGCAGTCCAAGAGAGTCTCAAAAGTCTTCTCCAATGCCACAGTTCAAAAGCATCAATTCTTTGGCGCTCAGCTTTCTTTATAGTCCAACTCTCACACTCATACAGGACTATTGGAAAAACCATAGCTTTGACTAGACGGACCTTTGTTGGCAAAGTAATGTCACTGCTTTTTAATATGCTGTCTAGGTTGGTCATAGCTTTTCTTCCAAGGAGCAAGTGTCTTTTAGTTTCATGGCTACAGTCACCATCTGCAGTGATTTTGGAGTCCCAAAAAATAGTCTGTCACTGTTTCCATTGTTTCTCCATCTATTTGCCATGAAATGATGGGACCAGATGCCATGATTTTAGTTTTCTGAATGTAGAGTGCCAACTTTTTCACTGTCCTATTTCACTTTCATCAAGAGGCTCTTTAGTTCTTCTTTGCTTTCTGCCATAAGGATGGTGTCATCTGCATATCTAAGGTTATTGACATTTCTCCCAGCAATCTTGATGCCAGCTTATGCTTAATCCAGCCTGGCATTTTGCATGATGTACTCTGCATATAAGTTAAATAAGCAGGGTGACAATATACAGCCTTGACATACTCCTTTACCAATTTGGAACCAGTCTGTTGTTCCATGCTGCTGCTAAGTCACTTCAGTCATGTCTGACTCTGTGCGACCCCATAGATGGCAGCCCACCAGGCTCCCCCATCCCTGGGATTCTCCAGGCAAGAACACTGGAGTGGGTTGCCATTTCCTTCTCCAATACAGGAAAGTGAAAAGTGAAAGTGAAGTCACTCAGTCATGTCCGACTCTTAGCGACCCCGCGAACTGTAGTCTACCAGGCTCCTCTGTCCATGGGATTTTCCAGGCAAGAGTACTGGAGTGGGGTGCCATTGCATTGCTTCCTGACCTGCATACAGATTTCTCAGGAGTCAGGTCAGGTGGTCTGGTATTCCCATCTTTTTAAGAATTTTCCACAGTTTGTTGTGATCCACACAATCAAATGCTTTGGCATAGTCAATAAAGCAGAAGTAGATGTTTTTCTGGAATTCTTGCTTTTTTGATGATCCAATGGATGTTGGCAATTTGATCTCTGGTTCCTCTGGCTTTTCTAAATCCAGCTTGAGCCTCTGGAAGTTCATGGTTCATGTACTATTGAAGCCTGGCTTGGAGAATTTTGAGCATTACTTTGCTAGCTTGTGAGATGAGTACAATTGTGCAGTAGTTTGAACATTCTTTAGCATTGCCTTTTTTTGGGGATACTGAGTGACTAACATGTTCATAAACTCTACATAATGGTTTATACCTTTAAAAGAAGCACTTCCTGTAAACAATCTACCTGCAGTGCAGAAGTGAAGTGAAGTGAAGTTGCTCAGTTGTGTCCGACTCTTTGCAACCCCATGGACTGTAGATTGCAAGGCTCTTCCATCCATGGGATTTTCCAGGCAAGCGTACTGGAGTGCGTTGCCATTTCCTTCTCCAGGGGATCTTCCCGACCGAGGGATAGAACCTGGGTCTCCCACATTGCGGGCAGACTCTGAGCCGCAAGGGAAGCCACAGAAGACCTGGGTCCAATTCCCAGGTCAGGGAGATACCCTGGAGTAGGAAATGGCAATCCACTCCAGTAGGCTAGACTGGACAATTTCATGGACAGAGGAGCCCGGCAGGCTACAGTCCATGGGGTTGCAGAGTCAGACACGACTGAGTGACTAACACAACAACAATGGTTTATACAAGCCAAGAATACTTCCAGAGCATGCAGGTGGGCTCTTGCAGGATGAGTGGGGAGGCCCATGAGATGAGGTCAGCCTTGATCTCCAGGTGAAACAGGAGGCCAGGGACCAGTACGATTGCTGCGACACCCTTTGGAAGACATTTCGAAGATCTAGGCAGTCTGACATGGGTCCTCAACACTGCTCCAAAAAACCAGTACACAGAGGGGCTCCCCATGCTGAGGATGAGCACCCTGCCCAGTGAGGTGGGTTCTCCAGGCTCTACTGCACTGTGGGGTACAGCAGGGGCAACAGGGAGCCAGGTGGACAGATGGCCTAGCCAGCTGCCTTCTCTCTGCTCAGGAGGGTCTGGGTTTCCTTGGCTTCATCCAGGCATTTGGGGGGCTGTCAGGAAGTAGATCTTTGTGGTCCTTGGATTCCCCCAGACAAGGTCTGAATGTTTACAACCCAAGATTAGTGAGGAAGGCAGCAGTAAAGTGTACTGGAATTCAGACTCAGACCTGGGTTTGAATCTGCGCTTGCCAGTTTTAAGTGTGATGACCTTGGGCAAGCTACTTAATTTTGTTGAAATTCAGTTTTATCTTGTATAAAAAATGGAAAAAGAGGTGATTTAGTCATAGTGTTGGCAGAGAAAAAGATGAAATAACATAGGTAAGAAGGCCAGGTCATTGGAAAAGATCCTGATACTGGGAAAGATGGAAGGTAAAAAGAGAAGAGGGCGGCAGAGGATGAGATGGTTAGATAGCATCACCAACTCAATGGACATGAATGTGAGCAAACTCTGGGAGATAGTGAAGGACAAAGAAGCCTGGTGTGCTGCAGTCCGTGGGGTCACAAAGAGTTGGATACAACTTAGCAACTGAACAACAACAACAAAGATGGCCAGACTAACTTCAAGGGCCCAAGTAGCAGCTGTTAAGTGGTAGCCATCACTTGGCAGCTGGAAACCACTGCCGCCATATTGAGTAGCACACAGATGATGGCTGTTTTGGGCTCCACCAACCTGCTCTGTGTCAACTGCCATAGTCAGGCCTCTTGTGTCTGCCTGTTTTCCTGCTAACGTCCCTTTGTATTGACTAATTTAAAAACCACTAGCCCCATTAAGGAACCAAGGAAGGCATTTGGCTCCAAGCCTGAGCCAAGGCTTTGGAAGAAGACTGGGAGCCAACTCCAGTGGGTGGTGGCATGAGATCACACATAATGGGAAATTTAGGGTCCCCTGGTTCTGCTTCCACCACCTTCCCCTGCTCCCCAGACTCTAGCCAGTGTCAGAGCCTCTGTTTTGTTTTTACTAAAAAGATCTTGTGTTCTATTAGTTAAGATCCCAGCAAGCAAGACATGCAACACTCAAACTAAGATGATTTGAATGGACCATTCCAATAGACCATTCGAACATCAAACATCATGCACAGGTATAGGGCCACCACAGAGACAGTGCAGACTCTGAAAGCGGGAGTATGGAACGGTCGCCAGAACCTGGAAGGGAGGTCCAGACAGGACTGCCTTGAGGGACCTGTGACCTAAGTCCAAAGGCACCCATAGTGTGCAACAACCCCACAGGATCTGCCAAAGAAAGAAATACTTCCACTAACCTTCCTCCTCCTTTCAATCTTCTGCTGGTGCCTGGCATTGGCCAAATCTAATAGGAAGACAACTGGCAAGGGTATGTCCATGCAGCTCATTCTAGGCAGCCTCCTGGATGGGGAAGACAGTACCCAGAGATATCCAGCACAGGGGTGTGAGGGGCTCTACTTGGGGACTCTAGTGATGGGTCTCTGCCTCATATGTAGATCTTGGGAAGACTTTGTTTCGAGTCTGAATGATATCTTTAAAATCAACTTTCTAAAGGTATAATAGAGACACAATAAAATGATCTCATCCATGTTAAGTAATACATTATGATAATAATGTATATCCATTTATATACCCATGTAACCATTGCCATGATCAGCATACAGAACATTATCATCACTTTAAAGTCCTCTGTGCCTGTTCCCAGTGAATGCTCACTTCCACTTTGGCTCTAAGCAATTGATGGTCTGCTTTCTATCATTACAAAAATTAGATTCATCTTTTTTAGAGATTCATAAATGGAAGAATACACTGTGTGATTTCCTGTGTCTGATTTCTTTCCCTCTGCGTTATTTTGAGATTCATCCATGTTACTGCATATACCAGCCATTTATCAGTGTCATTCCTGAATTGGTATTCTGTGTACTAATATGTCACAATTTATTCCTTCACCTGTTGGTGGCCACTGAGGAAAAAGCAAGAGAGTTCCAAAAAAACATCTATTTCTGCTTTATTGACTATGCCAAAGCCTTTGACTGTGTGGGTCACAATAAACTGTGGAAAATTCTGAAAGAGATGGGAATACCAGACCACCTGACCTGCCTCTTGAGAAACCTGTATGCAGGTCAGGAAGCAACAGTTAGAACTGGACATGGAACAACAGACTGGTTTCAACTAGGAAAAGGAGTACGTCAAGGCTGTAGATTGTCACCCTGCTTATTTAACTTATATGCAGAGTAAATCATGAGAAACGCTGGACTGGAAGAAACACAAGCTGGAATCAAGATTGCCAGAAGAAATATCAATAACCCCAGATATGCAGATGACACCATCCTTATGGGAGAAAGTGAAGAGGAACTAAAGAGCCTCTTGATGAAAGTGAAAGAGGAAAGTGAAAAAGTTGGCTTAAAGCTCAACATTCAGAAAACGAAGATCATGGCATCTGGCCCCATCACTTCATGGGAAATAGATGGGGAAACAGTGGAAACGGTGTCAGACTTTATTTTGGGGGGCTCCAAAATCACTGCAGATGGTGATTGCAGCCATGAAATTAAAAGACGCTTACTCCTTGGAAGGAAAGTTATGACCAACCTAGACAGCATATTAAAAAGCAGAGATATTACTTTGTCAACAAAGGTCCATCTAGTCAAGGCTATGGTTTCTCCACTGGTCATGTATGGATGTGAGAGTGGGACTGTAAAGAAAGCTGAGTGCCGAAGAATTGATGCTTTTGAACTGTGGTGTTGGAGAAGACTCTTGAGAGTCCCTTGGACTGCAAGGAGATCCAACCAATCCATCCTAAAGATCAGTCCTGGGTGTTCATTGGAAGGATTGATGCTGAGGCTGAAACTCCAATACTTTGGCCACCTGATGTGAAGAGCTGACTCACTGGAAAAGACCCTGATGCTGGGATGCACTGGGGGTAGGAGGAGAAGGGGGACGACAGAGGATGAGATGGCTGGATGGCATCACCAACTCGATGCACATGAGTCTGAGTGAACTCCGGGAGTTGGTGATGGACAGGGAGGCCTGGCGTGCTGCGATTCATGGGGTCGCAAAGAGTCAGGCATGACTGAGCGACTGAACTGAACTGAACTGAGGTTGTTATTGTGTGTATGCTAACTTGCTTCAGTCGTGTCCAAGTCTGTGCAACCTATGGACTGTAGCCTGCCAGGCTCCTCTGTCCATGGGATTCTCCAGGCAAGAATATGGAGTGGATTGCCATGCCCTTCTTCAGAGGAGGTTTTTTTTAGGTTTTTACTATTGTGAATAAAGCTTCTATGAACATTTTCATATAGGAGAGACAGATAGTTTCATTTCTCTCAGGTAAATACCTGTGAGTAGGATTGCTGGATCATTTTGTAAGTGTTGTTAAACTTTATAGAAACTGTCAAACCATCTGCTAAAGTGGCTGTATCTTTTTGAAGACCACCAGCAAAGCAGGAGCATTCCAGTTGTTCCACAGCCTCACCAACACTTGGTATCATCAGTCTTTTTAACTTTAGGCTTCCTAACCAGGCGGTGGGGAGGGGATGCAATGATATCTCACTGTGATTGAATTTTAATTTCTCTACGACTAATGATATACAGCATCTTTCCATATGCCTGCTGGCTATTTAGATATCTTCTTTTGTGAGGTATCTATTCAAATCTCTTGCTCATTTCTTTTTTTGTATACTTATTAGTGAGTTTGTTGCTCCCCATCTAGTTTGCTTTCTGGCCTCTTATCAATGCATTTGAAGGTCAGAAGTTTTTGATTTTTCATTGAGACTCTTCTTAAACATGACTTTGGCCTGGGTAAGAAGGTGGGTTTCCCTCAGCCGTGCTCTACTCCACGGTGGAGAGACACACATGTCCAGGTGTTTCATTCCATCAGTTCTCACAGGACTGCCTGGCTGAAAAAACGGCTTCCTGTCAGATGAGAGGAACTCAAGAGAGCACTCTGCTTCTTCCTTCAGCTTAAACAGACACAAAGTGCTACACTGGGGGCCCTCAGGTGCCGAGGCTGCAGCACCCAGACAAAGTCCTCCTTGGGCACTAGGCTTTGGTCCACGACACCCTTCACAGCCATCTCCTTCCTAAACCCTCATGACCACCTGTGTGTGGGGTCACTGTCCCCAGTGGGCAGATGCAGACACTGAAGTACGAATGGGCATGTCCATCCAGCAATCCCACTACTCGGCATATACCCTAAGGAAGCCAAAATTGAAAAAGATACATATATCCCAGTGTTCATTGCAGCACTATTTATAATAGCTAGAACATGGAAGCACCCTAGATGTCCATCGACAGATGAATGGATAAAGAAGCTGTGGTATGCATACAAAATGGAATACTACTCGGTCATAAAAAAGGAAGGCATTTAAGTCAGTTCTAATGAAGTGGACGAACCAAGAGCCTATTATACAGAGTGAAGTACGTCAGAAAGAGAAATATAAATATTGTATACAGACTCATATTTATGGAATCTAGAAAGATGGTACTGATAAAATTATTTTCAGGACAGCAATGGAGAAACAGACATGGAGAACAAACTTAAGGACACAGGGGAGGGGACAAGGGAGAGGGTGAGATGTATGGAGAGAGTGACATGGAAACTTATATTACCATATGTCAAATAGACAGCCAATGGGACTGTGCCTGTATGACTCAGGGAACTCAAACAGGGGCTCTGTGACAATCTAGAAGGGTGGGATGGGGAGGGAGGTGGGAGGGAGGCTCAGGAAGGAGGGACATGGGTGTACCTATGGCTGATTTTCATTGATGTTTGACAGAAAACAACAAAACTCTGTAAGGTAATTATCCTTCAATTAAAAAAATAAAGTGGCAAAAAAAAAAGAGAGATGAAAAACATCTTTTTGACAGAGCCAATTTCACATAAGCATTGTTAACCAGGAACTGCAGAACTGAAAAGGCAAAAGGAAATACTGAGATATCACAGAAGTAGTAACAGCAGGGTTGTGTAAAGAACTCCTGCAACTCAATAACAAGAAAGCAACCCAATTTCTAAAAATACGCAGAGAATTTCAACAGACACTGCAAGGAAAATACAGGAATGACAAAGGAGCACATGAAAAAATGTTCAATATTGGTAATAAACCCCAGGGCTGGGGAAACAAAGATGAGACTCTGGGGTTATAAAGACTGAGATACTTGGAGGAGGGGCCTCTGGGGTTGGGCCCCAGACCTTAAGGGCCACAAGGCCTATGTCTGGGCCTGTGGAGGAGAGAGACAACTGGAACTAGCAGCCGCTGCTGGAGTGCGAGGCCACTACTGATGGGAATGGGGAGCAAATCTATTCCTTCTCCAGATGCGCAGGCTCACTTTGGTGTCTGTTCTTGGCAGAGCCTAACCAAGAGCCCCTGGAAGGGCACAAACTTGACTTATAGCATCCCACAGGGCAGTTCTGGAGCTGAGAGACAAGAGCTTAATAAGCAGTAGCATAGATAAAGCCCCTTGTCCAGGGAATACAGCTAATAAGTGATGGAGTTTTGACCCAAGAGCATCTGACCCAGGCCAATGACCAACTGGAGGTGCCAGGTGCCAGCCCTAGAGATCAGAGGAGACTCCGAGAAAGCTGATGTGTTGCGCAAGGGGGCCAAGTCAGAGGGCTGGGCAGGTAGCCCCACAGAGCTCCCAGTGGGTACCTGGGACCTGCCCTGAGTCCTGAAGCACAGAGCCAGGGCTGCTGGGAAGCCAAGCTGGAGCTCAGTTATGGGGTTGGGTGGGGTATGCAGAGGGCACAGTAAATGCTTGTGAGCTAAGCCCGCATTCCAGCCTGGATGATGGTGATTCATGTCCTGGCTCCGGGCTCTACACCAGAGAGTCGTGGATGGCCCTGCCTGAGATGTCCGGATGGCCTGAGCTGGGGCCTCCACCAGGGAGCCAGAAAAGCAACCTAGCTGGGCAACCTAGCTCCCCAAGATACAGTACCCTCTTTAGCTGAAGTCTTCCTGAGGCAAGGCTGTTAGGGGCCCTGATGAAATCTTTATTTGCAGTTTTCTCCTGAGACTAGCCTCTCTGTTGTAATGCAAGCCAGCCACCACTCCCTCCACCTCTATGAGTCCTTTATTCTCAGAAGTTTCCAGAGGGTGGGGTCGCACCCTAGAATCCAAGGTGGACGGAAGAGCTGTAAGATGGGGAGTATGGGCTGCTCTACTGGTCATCTGCAGGCAGATCCAGCCCCTGTGGTCACTGGCAGGACACCCCTCAACCTCTGCCACCCACTTGCTCCACTCCTTCCCTTCTGATCCACACAGCCATGCAGCTGCTGAGCTGCACATATGGCAGCCTCTGAGCCAGCCTCCACTGTGAGCCCTGAACCCCAAGCTCTCAGGCCCTCTGACACCACCACATCTCTCTAATGAACCCACATGTGGTCTGATCTGTGAAGACTCAAGTGAGCGGCCCCAACTTTGGGCTCAACAGCCTTGGGCTCAAATCCTAACTCTGCTGCAAGCTAGCCGCGTGAAGGTGGGCACGGCACTCAGCCTCTCTGCTCTTCCTTAAGGTATGTGTCACACTAGGGGACACTGGTATGTGTGGCCTGGTGGGAGGCCACAGCTCTGTCACAGCTCTGTCACAGCTCTGGTGCAGCGCCAGGTGTATGGCTGAAGCTCAGGCAAGGGCACCGTGGTAATTAGAGCTACCTTCAGATTTAGGACTTCCAGGGCCTCTGTTGGCCCTCTGCCCGTATCCTGGGTCTAAACACCAGGTACGAATGCTTTCCAATTTCTCACGTAGCCCTGCAGTTGCCCCCCCACGGTTCCACACCATTCAGCCCTGCCAGCCACAGACCAGATGAATTCCCTGGCCCAGCCTAAGCTGCTGTGGCCCAGTTCTGGACAAGAGTCACCGACCCATCACAGACACCTTGGGCACAGGGCCCGTCCAGGTGCCTACCTGGTCAGCAGCTCTGGGCCATCCCTCTCCCCACCACGACTAGGGGCTGTCAGCCTGCAGCCCCATCTGGCTCCTCCCCCCTTCTCCTCCAGCACCCATGGGCAGCAGACGTCTGCCGCCTCCACTTTGATCAGGACCGGGGGGTGCTCAGCAGTTGGTTTGGGACCATCTCTATGATGCATTCTGACAGCCTTGGCCAAGCATATGCTTTAAATCCTCAAGAGAAGGGGTCTTTTTAAGTGGAGAGGAAGCCCACCGCATACAGCCTTCAAAGGGCTCTCTGGACAAATCAGGATGTGTGAAGAAGACCCCTGGCCTTTTTCACCCTGTTGCCTGTGTGCAAGTTCAAGGTGGCTCAAGAGAGAAGATTCTGGGCCTGTCTTCCAGTCCAAATGGCAACATTGGAATTGGGCCACAGCCTTTCTTAGTCTCCCCACCCCAGGGTTCAATGTCCTGAAACTGTCCCCACGCCCAGTTCCTTTGAGCTGGTCCCCTGATTCTCCTTCATCATCTGCCTTAAGCAGACCTTGCATTTCTTCTAATGGCTTCGGAAGGAGTTAGATAATTTGTTACTGACACACCTGGAAAAACTGAATGAGACTTCAACTCTGTACTTCTGAAAAATCAATGATATCCAGCCACGAGGACTTGGACAGCAGGCAGAGTATTGCAGACAAAGAGATTTCACCCCCTTCTTCTTCTGTTATTAGTCCCCCTGTTCCTGTCGATAGGAACACATCATTGAGAGGCAATGCCACCTTGGGGTCATGGTTCTCCGGCTGACAGCAGGGTCAGCCGCTCCCCTGACAGCGCTCAGAGCCAGGCCGGGCCTCCAGGAAGGCAAGGAAGGAACCTTCCCTGGAGCTGGCGTGTCCTTCTGTGTTTAATTTTCCCACAAGTCAGCTCTGATTAAGGGGGACGGCCTCATGTTTCGTGCAGTCAGAGCCGAGTTCTGAGAGCACCTTGCAGGGGCGGGGGAAGCCCCCTGGCTGGCGGGTGGGGGCCTGGGGGGTAGCTGCTCGCTGGGTCACCCCCGGCACACACGTCTGCTACCTATCAGAGCTCATCGGAGCAACGACCCTCCGGACGCTGAGATCATCTGACAGCTTCCTCCTAATGAGACCCAGGGCTGCTCCCAGGCTAGATTCGGGAGGCTGGGTGGAGAGGAACCCCCACCGACCTGGAGAAACATCCCCGAGAGAGGCAAGATGTCCTCCCATAAGGCTGTTTCTTGTGTGAAATGGACCCAGGACCCTAGGAGCAGTCGCCTTGTGTTCCCCTTTCTACCTAGGATCGCTGCTCCTCGGGTCCCTTCTGGTGAAGACAGAACTCTCAAGGCCTACTGTTCCTGACACTTGGCATCTCTGTTGCTGGTTCACTCCCAATGACTTTGGGCACCTTCAGGAGGAGGCAGGTTCATTTCTCACCTCCAAGAACCTGCAGTCCCCCTGGAGAGTTGTAATCAAGGCCCACAGAACCAGGAGGGCTCGTGTCATCACAGAAAAGGGGAGTTCTGTGCACAGTGGCGCCCAGCTAAAAGCGAACGTCAGACCATGTATCTTCCTCCCAAAGATGCTCTCCTGCATCTCATTTCATCTGAGAAAAAAATCCAGACTCTTCTCCAAGATACTCTAGTTCCTGCCCAGGTGGGTTCTGGCCACGGTGATTTTCTTTAATTTTTTCAAATGCATACTACAACAGCTGGGGCCAGCTCTATTGTCTGGAATTCCCTTTCTCCAGATCATCATAAGGCTATGCCATCTCATCATTAAAGTTTCAGCCCAAAATGCCATCTCCTCCAGGTATATTGTCACCCTGCTTATTTAACTTATATGTGGAGTACATCATGTGAAATGCTGGGCCAGATGAACCACAAGTTGGAATCAAGATTGCCAGAGGAAATATCAAGAACCTCAGATATGCAGATAATATCACTTTAATGGCAGGAACTGCTCTTAAAGCCTCTTGATGAAGGTGAAAAGAGGAGAGTGAAAGGCTGGCCTAAAACACAACTAAAATCATGGTCCCATCACTTCATGGCAAATAGATGGGAAAAAGTGGAAACAGTGTCAGATTTTATTTTCTTGGGCTCCAAAATCACTGCGGACAGTGACTTGACTGTAGCCACAAAATTAAAAGATGCTTGATCCTTGGAAGAAAGCTGTGACAAATCTAGACAGCATATTAAAAAGGCAGAGACATCACTTTATCAACAAAGGTCCAGATAGTCAAAGCTATGGTTTTTCCAATAGTCATGTATAGATGTGAAAGTTGGACCATAAAGAAGGCTGAGCACTAAAGAACTCATAAGTTTGAACTATGGTGTTGGAGACTTCTTGAAAGTCCCTTGGTCTGCAAGGAGATCAAACCAGTCAATCCTAAAGCAAATCAGTTCTGAATATTCACTATGATGAATACTGATGCTGAAGCTCCAATACTTTAGCCACCTAATGCAGAGAGCCGACTCATTAGAAAAGACCGTGATGCTGGGAAAGACTGAGGGGAGGAGGAGAAGGGGGCGAGAGAGGATGAAATGGTTGGATGGCATCACTGACTCAAGGTAAATGAGTCTGACCAAACTCCAGGAGATAGTGAAGGACAGGGAAGCCTGGTGTGCAGCAGTCCATGGGGTTGCAAAGAGTCAGACATGACTTAGCGAGTGAACAAAAGATCAACCCCTATACACAAGGCTCTCTCCCCAGGCACTCCTGGTAGCTCCAACTCAATGTAAAGGCCATGATATCATTCCTACTGATTGCTTTCTGAATGATCTCACAGACTTCCCACTAGAATGTAGCTCCACGGAGCAGGGACCCTGTCTATCTTGTTCTCCACCATATCCTAGAATGCAAGGATGTTTGATGAGTCTAACAGGGGAGACTCATTAAATATCCCATGAATATGTGATGGAAAATGGAATAAGGAAATCTATATACAGTAGCTGTTTTGAAATGCTCCCAACCACCCACATCAGCACCCAAGTGCTGTAAAAGTGACCTCAGTTCCTCCATCTGACAGCACATGGGAATGAGCCTCACTTCGTTGTAAATAAATGGGACTGAATAAGCATGGACCACTTGGTAAGGATCAAGTGTGACACACAGTAAGTGTTCCATGACTTGGAGCTTCATCTCCACCCCGTCATTGCCATCACCACCACCATCTAACGGCAGTTCAGCATGGACCCACTCTAAACCCTCTTTGTTGTCACTGAGCACTTGCTATGTGAAGCTTCTTTTTCTGGCTCCCTCTCCTTGCTTCATCTCACTTGAACCACTAGCAAATTCTGCTGGTTTCCTGGCCCAACCTTTCTCCCTGCTAATAGAACCCTGATTAGCTGACAAGAGATGTCCTGATCTTAAGAAAAGTGGAGGCAGAAATCGGTCTGAGGAGTGGGCACATAAAGCCATCTCTGATCAAGCTTCTGGAAGAAGTTTCCTTACCAGAAAAGAGAGGCACATGAGCTAGACTTAAATAAAGTTGAATGAGAATGTGATATCTGGAGTTGTAGCAGCTATCTTGTGACTGTGAGGCAACATGCATATGGGGACAAAAATGTTAATAACGTGCTGAGGACAAGAAAATAGAAAGCTAGACAGAGCCTTCTTGCTTGATGACATCTTAAAGCTACTGAAATGACTTTGAATACATGTTTCTTCAGTCTTCCTGTTAAGTATCAACATTTTCTAGGTCATCCTTAAGTTGTTACTTCAGCCAAAAGATAAGATAGCAAAGGTAGTTTTAGGCCATCTACGGAGCTCTAATCTGGCAGTCCTTGCAGCAGTGTGCACTCTGGGGGCCGCACACCCTCTCTATGAGGCACCAACTACCCTGGGCCTGCTGGAGAACCCATCCTCGCCCTCCCTCCGCTCTCTGCCACTGAAGAAAGGAAGCATGCTGGAGAATATACAGTAATCAGAATGGGAGAAGAGGGAGCATAGCACACCCTCCTCCCACTTGAAGGGAGAAGGATGTGGGGTATACCTGTCCTCAGAGGCCTACTTCTGGGCATTTAAAATGATAAAATGATTTAAAATAATAAATGGTAAGTTCTCTGAGAGAAGAAAAGCAACTTCATATGTGAGATACTATGCCTGAAGCATACATTTATGACCAAACATGAGATTAATCTTGTTTCATCTTTACATGTTACACACTGCCTATAACCCCAAAGTGAGACTTTTATATTTTCTGTAATAGATTTCCTCTAGCAGGAGAGTGGAGGGAAACAGCGGTGACTAAGTTTCACAATAAGAGGAATCACAGTCTATATAGTCTTTCTCTCTCTTTTTCTTCCTAAATCAGCTTTTAAGAGTAGGAGAAAGCTTGAGTCCTCCTTTAGTGGAGGGAGGGTCCTCAGGAAAGATAGCGATAAGGCCCAGAATTGTTCCCTCTACGTACTACTGCCTTCTTCTGATGGTGCTTTGGGCTCAGAACTCATGGTTTTTCCTTCAGCATCATCAGTACCTGCTGGGATTCCCTACCTCAGCCCCTGGTCCAATTCTCAGTGATGCTGTGAGCCTGTGTCTCAGCCACGTGCACCAGGCAGCTCCAGCTCAACCTTCCCATCCTGGTCTCTCCTCTAGGCTTACCTTGACCCTCACCTTGGCAACCCTCTGGCTGCCCCCCCCCCCACCGCCAACCTCCCACATCTCTCAGTGGGAGCTTGTGAACAACTCCAGATTCCTCTAGAGGAGGCAAAAGAGACCATCCACCATTTGCGTATTTGCCCTGAGGGTGTGATCAACATGGCTGAGCTAGACAAGGAAAGCTTCCTGGAGGAGGAGAGCCTGAAGCTTAGCCCTGAAGGGTGGTAATCCTTGGTTGGCATGCTCAGTGACTCAGAGGCAGGATTGAGTTTGCTGAGAACATGCTCTTGCCCTGAAGTCTCCCTGATGAGCCTCTACCTAAACCTCCAAGACTCAGATCCAAAGGTCTCTGACATTCTGTCAACATCGCTGACATGGATTCTGTGCCAATCATGGGAAAACACAAGCCCTCCTCCATCAGAGACTCTGGATATCCCTACCAGCTTAGACCTGGCAGCCACAGGTTTGCGCTGCAGTAGCCCTAATGCCTTGTAGCTAAGGCCTGATCCTGTGGGTTTTAGTAAAAATGACCTCCTCATGGCCCTTTAAAATCCATCCCCTGGGCTTTTTTTTTTTTTTCCTTTAGCTGCAGCATGAGGAATCTAGTTTCTTAACCAGGGATCAAACCTAGGCCCCTTGTATTGGGAGGGTGGAATTCTAGCCACTGGACCAGCAGGGAAGTCTCCTCCAGGCTTTCAATCAGTTGACCTTGTGCCCCTCAGGAGGTCTGCACTTCCAATCCTTGGGAGGCAGACCCAGCCTTGTCCTGATTCATGCTTCCATAGTCATCTCTCTGCTGTGTGGCCTTGGCAAGCTTCTTCACCTCTCTAGGCTGGTTTCCTCACTTCTGCTGTATCTCTCCCAAAAGTCTGAGGATTACAAATGTTCACGCACATCACACATACAGCACAGAGTACGAGCTCAGCTAATGGCAGTTACTGTATCTCTTCACACCACATCACTGAGGCAGGTCCTCATCCTTTTCTCCCTGTGAGCAAGCCTGTGCCAGGCTGCAAGCAGTCATGACAGGTATATCACAGAGGAGAGTCTCTCTCGGCTTCCCAGGCAGCTCAATGGTAAAGAATCTGCCTGCCAATGCAGGAGACGTGGGTTTGATCCCTAGGTTGGAAAGATTGCCTGGAGGAGGAAATGGCAACCCACTCCAGTATTTGTGTCCATGGAGAATCCCATGGGCACGGCTTGGCAACAGAGCACACACACACCTCTCTCTCATGGAGGCATTGCTGTCCCCAGACCTCCAGGCTCTCTGCACCCTGCTGGGACGCTCCTGCTTGTTCTTTGTCCCTGTGGGGAGCAGCAGGGCACTCTGAGAATACTCGGCCTGTCTCGTCACCCAGAGTTCTGTTGTGCCCAGAACCCTCAGCTCCTCCGACTTGCCTCCCTGCTCTCGTCTCCCATCTCTCCCCACCAGCATGGGCACACAGCCTCATGCACACACGCTCTCATACATGTACACAGATGCACGTGACCACTGGCTCTCTCGTGCACGGAGTGACCTTCTGGAACCCATGTGCTGAGGACTGCCCACCCTAAGATGCCTCAAACACACAGGGGGAAAGGGGTTTAAATGGCATCTAGAGATGAAGAGGCCAGACGCCTCACACCAGGAGAATGAGAGCCGGCCGTGTGGGTGGCTCAGCTCAGAACAGCACAGAGGTGAGGGATACTGGCTCCCTGCCATATACAGGAGGGTTCAGATCATGTCCCCTTCACTTCCTAGTCATGTGGCCTCCAGCAAGTTACTCACCCTTCCTGAGTTTCCACCACCGCCGCCTCTGAGCTCTGAAAACACAGGGACCCACCTCTGAGCAGGGCTGCGAGACTCAATCCAGATAATGTGTATAAAACACCAAGCACACAGCAGGCATATGGCGAGCAATCAACGAGCAGAACAGCTTTTTACTATCAGAATCAGGCCCTCTGAGAACAGGAAATAAATGAAGGCCGGAGGAGCAAACAAGGGCTGCGTGGAAGACCTAGACACTGACCCCCTTGCAAAGAGGTCAGGAGCTAGTACCATGCAGGTATGGGAAATGGAATTTACACAGGCAGTCCTGTTTGGCAAAGGGTTTGTCCTGCGGGTTGAAGGACTTTCAGAGGATGTTCTAATCCTGGAGGGAATCCTGTTTAAAATCCTCTCCCAAACTCCTTTGAAACTGGTCTGAGGCCTTGGTTTCAGTGAGTACATCTGGGAGTGTGACAAGGTCCCAGGCCACAGGGCACAGTCCTACTGAAAGGCTCAACACTACCCATATCACCGGGGAATCCGGAACAACGGACCCTGGGGTCCACAAACCTGGTCAGGATCCCAGCTCCCCACTTACTGGCCACCTGACCTTAGACAAAGCAATTCATCTCCTTGATGGGACAGGCAAACAGCAGGTGCTCAATGATGGTTTTCAGTAGCCACCACTCCAGTACCAGCCCAGCTCCCGGTTCTGCTTCCCGCCCGGGATTTAACCCCCGCTCTGAGGATCAGGCCCCACGTGGTCACTGTCCGTGGTGTGCCTCCCCTCCATGTGAACGCTAACGTTCTACTCCTCTCCGGAAGAATTCAAAGGGCCCTGGAAACTTGTTTATTAGGAAAAGCTGTGGGAGTCTGTCCTGCTTGGTGGAGGCGCTGACCTCTCCCATCCTTCCCTGCATATTTCTCCCCAGCGACATCTTTTCATGTTCCCTGGCTCACTCGGGTGAGTCACAGATCTGTAAATCCCGACCACAGAAAGCTTGGCAAAGCATGTTAGGTGTTTATTGGGAGGGGAAGGAGGAAAATGATCAAAACATTGGCCATGGCTCTCATCTCTGAAATTTGCAAGACCAAGTTTTAAAATCTGTGTTGGAAGCATCTAAACCGACTCATGGAGCACTTCTTTTTTTTTTTTTTTTTAAACCACAATAAGGATAAGACTGTATCTATTCTTTAGTTACAATCAGATCTTTAGGCTGCCTTTGTATAGTGCCAGATATCCGAGTGAAATACCAAGAAATGCAGTTCTGTTTTCAGTTTCCCCATTTAGACAGAACCCTGGTGATACAGACACAGGCTGTAGTCCTCTGCATACCCCCATGCCTTTGCTGATGCTGTTCCCACTGTCTGCAACTCCTTTCCACAAACACCAGTTCAGTTCAGTCACTCAGTCGTGTCCGACTCTGCACCAGAGGGGAGGGTTTTTACTCCATTTGCTGCTACTCTGTATCAGGCCCTGGGCTAGGTCCTGGGACAGAGACGAACTAGGCACTGATCTCAAGAATTAGTGAGGACAAAAAGCTAATGGAGGAGGAGGCCCAGTTTGGGCTTTGATGGATGAGTAGAAGTTCTCCAAATCAACAAAGAAGGGAAGACCCTTCTCATAGGAGCACATCAACTCATCCTCAAAGACCTGGATTCTGTCTCCTCCTTTGGGAAGTGTCTCCTCTTGCTGAGTTGGTGACCCCTCTCTGTATCCAAACTGACCTGGCACCCCCTCCCTTGCCCACTCCTTCCTGAGTTGTTTATCTGCCTGGTGGTCTAGACTGGGGGCTTGGCTAGTAGACATTATTCCCTCTCTGCATCTGATGGCCACTCCAGACCTGCCACAGGGCCGGTTCATGAGATGTTTGGTGGTGTTTTTAAGCTGAGCTTCACCACTGTCAGGAGGCAAGAACTGATGCGGCCACAGGGCATTCTGAGAGCGCTGACTGCTGTTTTGTCAGAGAATCTACACCTGAACCCCACCCGCCAAGCCCCTGTGTCTTCAAGCATCTGAGCCTTGAAGGGGTCTGGGTGGGATTAACCCCTGGATCCCAGCCTCATTCCAGCATCCGTGGTTTGGGGTAGTAGTGGGGGGGTCCTATTCAATCAAGGAAGAAATATGCTTTGAAATGAAAACGCTTCTCTTTCTGATCTGCCTGGCTCTCCTTTCTCCAGCCTCCTTAGTATGCATGAATTCAGCCCCCATTTCAAGACGCCCCCTCAGCATCTTCTCCATGCGGATGGGGTTGGAGCAGGCTCCCTCCCCTTGCCCCACTCTGGTTCTCTCCAAAGACAAATTGCTTACATCTGTCAAGGCTTTTCTGATTAATAGAAGAATACGCCATGGGATGTCATCAGGGGTTCAGAGGGTTTTGATCAAAGAGGGAGGGGGGCCAGGCCACACATCCCTGTTGGTTCATTTATCAGGTCAGTTCAGCACCTTTCCTCCTGAGTGCCCCTGGCAAAGGCCTGCCCACCAGGCCACCATCAGCTCCCACGCCCTCTCTGGAGCAGAGAGGGATGCAGAGAGGAAACAATGCTCCAGTGGAGGAGCCAGAGGCAAGGAGAGAGGGAGAGGAACCAGTCTAGGGTGGCTTGGGTATTGACCAGGGCAATGGGTCCCAAGATCTTCCTCATTTCCGGGCAACCACTGGGATGAGCATCTCCCAGGCGATTCCCCAAAGCAAGGGATGAGAGGGAGGGAGGAAAAAAGAAGGGGCCAGAGGATGAACGAATAAATCAGAGAGAATGTGGGAATGAGGGATCTAAGAAAAGAACAAATGCAGGAGGGAGTGAGGGTTGAATTAATGAGTCACCGAGCATCTGAATGGGCAGGAGAATTTACAGTCCTCACAAAAGCTGGTTTTATAACACAGAGTCATTTGTCATTTTTTCTTCCATTTACCCACTGGCTGGTGTCAACAAGACATGGCTTGGAGGAGCAACAGGAAGGCAACTTGGGAAAAAATTCAGGCTCCCCCCTGGTCAGTGTATCTAACAGCCTCTGGGGGCTGGGTGAGGACGGATGAAGGGGGCCTGGCTTGCCTCTCAGCTCAGCCCCCTCCTGCACAGCCCGGTCCCCGAGGAGTGGCTGGTGTCCATCACAGGCTCCGCGTGGCCTCAGCCGTGAGGTCACTGGCCACCATTCCCCCAAAGCTCACCTCTGCAGAGACTTTGCGATGGCAACCGCAGAGAGCCTTGTAGGGTAAGACTTCGGTCGACTTTGGAGGCTGCTAAATTAGGCTCTGAGGATTTAGATTAGCCTAATTTAATGACACGGATGACTGGCTGGATTGAAGTTCTTGCTATAGTTTTTTTTTTTCTTTCAACTTGCTCAACAATTATTCCCTTAAGTTAGTTGCAGATGCAGCCTGCCTGGCAATTATAATCCATTCCTTACTGAGCAGTGAAGAGACCCAGGATGCTGGCCACATCCACACGCAGACCGCCCAGGCAGGGGGGCCACAGCTGGAGGGAGGGTAGTGCCACCGGCTGTGACTATGCCACAACGTGGAACTTGGGAGGGAGGGCCCAGAGCATCCTGCTGGGCTGGGCTAGCTGTCCTGGAGGCTGGCAGGTGACAGATATAGCTGCATGGTTCATGACTGGGAGGTGACCCTCTCCACCCACTCCTCTCAGCCCAGAAGGAGCATCCCACACAGACAGGCAATGCACAGGCACGCCATCACCAAAGACAGATGGACACAGCCAGGATGAGACACACACAGATGCTCAGTCACGGACAGACACAGGCATATAGACCTACAGACACAGACTTAAACCACAAGGCCGGACACCCATACACAGACACGCACGATGCCCATTGACCCTGATATCCCCCTGTTCTAAGCCTAGTCGGGGAGGTACATGGGTAAACAGGCCAGGGCATCATCTCATGTCAGGGCTGTGATGGAGGGGGCTGTGGAGTCTGGAGGAGACCAGGGTATCTCTGAGTTCTTCCCAGAGAATGCATGATAAATCATTTCAATCATGTCTGACTCTTCATAATTCCATGGACTGTAGCCTGCCAGGCTTCTCTGTCCATGGAATTCCCTAGGCAAGAATACTGGAGTGGGTTGCCATGCCCTTCTCCAGGGGATCTTCCCAATCCAGGGGTCGAACCCATGTGTCTTATGTCTCCTGCATTGGCAGGCAGGTTCTTTACCCTGGAAAGCCAGGGATCAGGTGAAAATGGCAGGAAGGCCATTCCCAGTGTAAGGAGGAACCCAGGTCAAGACCCAAGTACAACAGGGAGAAGCTATGGTCAGAGAAGGGTGGTTCACACAGTATGACCTGCCCACAAAGAGGGGCCAGGAGCATGTGAAGGGAGTCATGCTGGTCCCACTGCCCCAGCAAGTCAGCCTCAACCTACAGGCACTGATGCTGCCGTGATTTACATTAAAAACACCCTTTCCCTCTGAGTAGGGGGCCACTGGGGGCTTCCCAGGACTGGCCAATTGCACTGGCTGTGGCTGCCAACCTTTCTCACCACTGCTGGTTTCCAGCCCCCAGAGGAAGGGTGCTTTCTGGAAACACTCACTACTGTCTGTGGGGCCACGGCCTCACACCCTGCCTGAGCCCAGAACCAGGCTGCCAACAGGGTTTCAGAATCTGCAGTCTTGATTTCATTTGTCCAGGGCTTATGCAAGGGGCTCTGCCAGGTGTGAGGCCGTGCATGATGGCCAGCTCTTAGACGGATCTGTCGCTCACGTACCAAGTGAGCAAAGCCAGGGAGCTCCCCGACATCCATGTCCCAGGGACACGGGCCCTAGTCCAGGCTCTCCTTGGAGGGCCCACTCCCCACACTCTTCCCTACCTTCCATCCTCCCCCTAGAGAACTCTTACTTGCCCTTCCAGACCAAGCTGAAGTATCATCTCTTCCAAAATGCTCCTCTGAACTCCCACCCTCGCTGTCCCCAAGGTAGTTCCTCCATGCTTCCCTCTGTCCAGCCTTATCAAACAGCAGACTCACTGTCTGGTTACTTGGAAGTCTCTCCAGAGACCCTGAGAGCTCTTTCTCTCTAGGGTCAGCTTCTTCTCTGCAGGGTCAGGAACTATGTGTTAGCTGTCTAGTGTTACATAACAAACTATGCCCAAACTTAGTGACTCAAAACAACAACGGTTATGGATCAGCTTGCAGGTTTCCAGAAGGGAGAAATTTAGCACAACAGGGACATCTTGTCCACAGCATTTGGGGGCCTCAGCTTGGGTCTGGAACTGTCAAAAGATCATTCACCATGGCTGGTGAGGATCAGCTGGGTGCTTCCATGTGGCCTGGGCTTGCTTTCAATATGATATCTGAGTGCCAAGGACCAGCATCCGAGGAGAGAGAGAGACAGAGACAGACAGGAAGAAACTATCATTTCTATGACCTAAAATTGGAGGTCATATAACATCACTATTCTGTTGATTAATATGGCCTCACATATGTATCCAGAGTCAAGGGGAATAAACACTTCTTGGTGACAGGAGAAACAGTCACACTGTAGGAAAAGCTTGTGGGGTAGGATAAACACTGAGGTGTGGCCATGTTTGGAAAATACAATTTGCAGCAATCAGTGACCAGCAGGGGCTAAATGAAGGGTTAGTGAGTGAATGAATGAGTGAAAGGAATGAATGAATGACTCTGCACTTCACATCTCTTCTCTGTCCTCACGCAATGCTCAGTTAAGATGCCAACCAACTCTGACAAGCCTCAGGGCAAGTCACAGCCCCTTCTTTCATTCTGGAAGCTAAGAGGCCATGAAACCCCTTCCCGGTTCTGAGTTCTCAGAATTGTCCTGGAGTCTCAGTCACTGTGGCTTCAGGGAACAGGGCCATGGAGAAGAGGATTGGCGAGGCTGCCGGGGGTGAGGGGGGTGTAATTTCCTTGCTAATCCACAGACAGGGTTTCAGGAAGCATGTCTATAAAACTAAAATACTAGGAGAAAGTTTCCTTTGAAAGATCTTCAAGGTTTTAAAAACTATCTCTAGTTACTTAATATTCTTAGGAGAAAAAGTGTTACTTGTACAAGTTGATTATATTTTCTGAGCTTGAATTTTTGTTTTTCTCTCTTATTCACCTTTCTAGGCACTCTCTGTTCTCATCTTCCTAGAGGTAACCACTGTTCTGATGGTGACAGAGGGGGTTGACTACTTTAGAAAGTAACATTCATAGTAAGATCTAAAGGAACAAGATGAAGCTATTCAAAGAGGCAAAGGAAAATTGTAAATAAAGTACACAGGTCCTGAAGCAGGAATAAGTTTGCTATGTTGAAGAAAAAAATTGGTATAATAATAGAATAAGTGGTATAGGACACAGCATGCGTTAAAGGAGGGGAGTTAGACAATCATACAAAGTTCTATAGTACAGGCCACAGTGAACTTTGGATTTTACTCTAAGTGTGATCAGAAGCACAGAAGAATTTCAAACAGAAGGGCAATATTATTGAGCTTGAATTTTTATTACTGTGTCCTTCCACAGCTTTTCTTACTAATAACAGAACACACTGAGATCTTAAAATGTCAGGCTCTGGAGAAGGAAATGGCAACCAGTATTCTTGCCTGGAAAATCCTAAGGACAGAGGAGCCTGGAGGGCTACAGTTATTGGGGTCGCAAAGACTCAGACGTGACTTAGCACCTCAACAACAACAACACCTTGTTTTCTTTGAAATCCTAACTCTATAATTACAATCACTGTATCATAACTAAACCTGCTGTCTTGCTCTTTGCTGGCAGGTTGATACCATACCACTGCTCTCATCAATGATATCTCTGCTGCTATTTTCCTTAAGAGGCATATTGAAACAAATATGGGATCAAGGTTCCCTGGTGTTACGCCTTTGGGGAAAGATTTGGCTAGATCTTTGTTTTTCGGGCTCTAGGTGACTAGGGAATGTAGACAAGATCCCTCCCAACAATCACCCAGCAATTCCGTCTTGTGAGCTGGTAAAAAATATTTTCTTGGGGGACTTCCCTGATGGTCCAGTGGCTAAGACTTCGTACTCCCAATGCAGAGGGTCCAGGTCTGATCCCTGGTCAGGGAACTAGATCCCACATGCCACAATTAAGAGTTCATATGGGGCAATTAAGATGCAGAACAGCCAAATAAATAAATATAAAAATATATACATACATATATATATACATATTCTTGTACATATTCTTAACCCTTCAGAAACCTGGAACAAATGAAATATTTGATATTTAAAATAAGGCCAGGCTCTAGTGCTTCACAAGCACTGTTTCTGTAATAGGGCAAATGTGATTCACGCATGGTCATCAGAGACTCCCTCCACCGGCCATGGGATGGTAACCAGTGGGAAAGAACAGAAAAGCCTTTGGTGAGGGAGGAGCAGGCTACTGGGAGGGTTGAAGGGAAGAGGAAAGCAACTTTGAGAACCTTTCTGGTGACGGAACAGACCTCCTGTGACACTCTTGAAGAGATACAATGAAGACTGAGATGCTTTTCACCGTGACTTTTGGCTCCTGGACTGAGCTTCCTTGCACGTGACTGCACAGAATCCAAGCCACAGGGACACTGGAACTTGTAAGGGTTGCATCTCACTTGGACCTCACAATAAGGAAAGAAACAGAAACGCTCATCCTTTCCTTTCAACAGCTGAGAAGAGTCAGAGGCCGACCTTAAACAACATGCCTAAGGTCACAGCACCGAGGACTGGCCAAGCCAGGGCTGCAAACCCAAGCTCTCTGATCTGGAGGCTGATCTCTTAGTGATATGACCGCTGTGTGAGACCACCTCTTAACCGCCCTAGGTAGGAACTGGAGGGGCACAAACATTCCACGAGAAAGCCGGGCCAGGGGTTATTTCCCTGGTGGGAGAGAAGGGGCTTCCAGTCCCTACCCTACTCAGGTGCCACCTTCTCTAGGAGTTAGCTGTGAGTACCCCAGCTCACAACATACAGAAACAGGTGCTGATCTTGTCACCTCTGCCTGGACCTTATCTCCCTATGTGCAGAGACCACACCTGCCCCCTTCTCTCCCCGTCAGGAACAGCCAGCCCAGCCCCAAGCACATATGGGTCCACTAGAACTCTGGACTGAGCTGTGGGGAGGGCCCAGGGATTAATCTGAGCTTTAGAGGGAGTTTTTAAGAAAGTCAAATCTGGTAAGACAAATTCCAACATCCCAAATTTAGCCTCAGCTGCTCTTATGTTCTCAGCTCTTCCTTTTGTACTTGCTTTGTTGAATGAAAGTCTGGGGCATCTGTAAAATGAACTAGGATCATATGATAGAGCCAGGGTTCCTGCCCCTTCCAGACCCAGGCCTCCTCTCAACTAATCATCACACACACACACATACACATACACACACACACACACACACACACACACACACACACACATGTTCTAAGTCATGTTTCTGAGGGCCCCACTCTCAGTAGCAACCCCCAAACTTGTTGGCCTGACACACGCAACAGTCTTCCCTGAGAAGCGGGATCTGGGTCCACTTCTCCGTCCTCCATCCCCTCTCATCACTCTTTGCTTTGAGTCCTAAGGTAAGTTGCTTAACCTCTCTGAGCCTCCATTGCTGCAACTTAGAACAGGGGTAATAAGAATGCCTGGCATGGGAACTCCCTGGTGGTCCAGTGGCTGATACTCTGCGTTCCCAAAGCAGGGGGCCCGGGTTCGATCCCTGGTCAGAGAACTATGTACACATGCTGAAACTAAGAGATTACACGTCACAACTAAAAAAGAAAAGTCCCACATGTCGAAAATCCCAAAGGTGGAAGATCCTGGGTGTGGCAACTGAGACCCAGCACAGTCTAAATAAATAAATAAATAAATATTTTACAAACTTCCCTGGCGGTGCAGTGGATAAGAATCCTGGCAATGCAAGAGATGTGGGTTCAATCCCTGGCCCAGGAAGACTTCACATGCGTCGGAGCAACAAAGCCCATGCGCCACAACTATGGAGCCCAAGCAACAAGAGAGGCCACCAATATGAGAAGCGCACAGACCGCAACGAAGAGGAGACGCAGCCTTATGCAACTAGAGAAAGCCTGAGCAAAGCAACAAAGACGCAGCACAGTCAAAAATAAATAAATCTAAAAAAATGAATGCCTGGCACATGGTAGTAACTCATTCAAGAGTTGTGGAATGAATGAAAATATGAATATCTGCTTTGTAGGGCCAGTGAAGGGGCAGTGCACACAGGGAGCACTCAGTAAGTAGTAGTTGCACTATTATAAAAGACGTGGATGGACCGAAAACACTGCACTGAGAGTCTGTGTTGCCCCAAGAGTCTTCATGCCTTTCACAGCCAACATTCCTTGCTGTTTCTGCATAACCACATCTCCCTGTGATCTAAGCATTATGAAGAAACAGTAACAAGGAAACAAAACACAAAACCAAAACAGCCAGCACCAAGTATCTCCATAACTGTCCCCTGTGACCACACACATGCCAAGCATGGCTTAGCGAGGCCGGTCCAGCCACCGTGGACAGGGAGAAGTGGTGATGAGATCCAGCCAAGGAAACCTGAGACTGCTCCTGGGGGGTGAGGCAGACTCCAGCGTGGGCACCAAGGCAGCCAGTGTGAGCGGGGTGCCAGAGAGGCCTGCGTGCACATCTGCCCAGCTAGTGCCAGAGATACAACTCTTCCCCACGTGTCTGTGGGTAAGCAGGGAGGGGGCTCGGGAGTGAGCTCAACAGGGAATCACTGCACCAGAAGAGGACCATGCAGAGGTCAGGTTTCCAACCCATGTAGCCCACCATCAAACCCCCCCACCACCACCACATGGTGGCTGTTGCTTCTCCACTGACACTTGGGGGTCTTGCTCTGCACCTGGGGCTCTCCTCCCTGCCCTGCCCCACTGCTCATGGTCAATTTCCCCAGGAGGCAGGCCAAGGGCTGGGGCAGGTCCCAGGTGGGCTCCAACTGCCCATCCTACCAACATCTGTGTGTACATCTGAGTGGTTCTTGGGGAAGGACCCACGATGACAAGACAAGCACTCAACAGAAAGGTGCTACCATCATTGCTGATGCAGTCCAGCCCTTCTGGAGCCCACCGAGCTGGGGATCACAATCTCCTGTGTGCAACTTCAGTCCACTCACTCCCTAAGCCAGACTTTATCTGGCTTTGCAGAAGGGACAAGGAGAAGGATAACTCTTGGCCAGCAGAGTCACTCTCTTGGTGGGCCTGCTCCTTCCTTGGGAGTCAACTCGGAGGCCTGGAGGATCTAAGCCCTCCCTGAGTAACTGGCAAAGTTGGCTTGGCTGGCTGTGTGCAAAAGTACCCACCAGAAAGTAGCACCCTACGCCCCCACCCCTCTACACACATAGCTCTCTCCAGTGAGGGTGGGCTGAAGCACAGCCCCATGCCACTACACCAGGGCACAGAGTCTTCCAGGTCAGTTCAGCGCCTGGGCACCCATGACAGCTCCTTACTCCTCCCCTCCCTGGGCCTGTGAGAGTAGAGAGGGCTTGGGGCTGCCCCATCCTCCCAGCCTGGACAGGCACCAACCCCAGAATGTTCACTTCTCTTTACTGTTGTGGCTGGTTGGTTGGTTGCTTTTTTTTTTTAATCAACTATACAGATAGAGCTAAATCTGTAGAAAATTGTGTAATCAGAAAAGTGCAGAGAGAGGCAAACAGCATTATGGGGTTTTCCCTTCCAGTCTTTAACCCCCCTGTTCTTTTTTAAAAACACAATTGAAATCCTAAGTATTTCTCATTCTGCTCTTCTATACCTAGCTCCCCCAACCCGCACCCTTGGGCTTCGCCTTATATCAGCAAGATTTCCCTCATCTCACCAAACTCTCTTTGTAAACACCGTTTTTAGAGGCTGCATGGTCTTCCCTCACCAACTGACCAGGGTGTGTATGGACATTCCCCTCATGTAAGCTTTGTTCGTTCGGTTTGTGGTATTGCAAAAGCAAAGACACGGAAAGCTCTGCCTGCATTCCAAAATGTTTCCCTGGGATAGATTCCTAGAAGTGGCACTGTTGGGTAAGGTGTGAGGATATTTTTAGGGCTCTTGGTCTCGGTTGCCCAATCGCCTCCCAGTTTCCACTTGATAAGCAGAGCCTTCAACACGCTGCGCTTGGTGCCAGTGACCCAGGACCCCCGACCACAGACCTTGCTGCTCTGAACCCATCATCTTGCCACCACTATCAATTCTGGGATGTCTAAACCCCAAATAGCCTCCCTTCTCCCATACTCCCAAAGGCCACCTTCCCCCCCACCCTGACACACACACACACACAAACTGTGTTTTATGACTATGCCAAAGCCTTTGACTGTGTGGGTCACAATAAACTGTGGAAAATTCTGAAAGAGATGGGAATATCAGACCACCTGACCTGCCTTTTGAGAAATCTGTATGCAGGTCAGGAAGCAACAGTTAGAACTGGACATGGAACAACAGACTGGTTCCAAATAGGAAAAGGAGTGCATCAAGGTGGTATATTGTTACCCTGCTTATTTAACATATATGCAGAGTACAAGATGAGAAATGCTGGGCTGGATGAAGCACAAGCTGGAAGCAAGATTGCCGGGAAAAATATCAATAACCTCAGATATGCAGATGACACCACCCTTATGGCAGAAAGTGAAGAAGAACTAAAGAGCCTCTTGATGAAAGTGAAAGAGGAGACTGAAAAAGTTGGCTTAAAGATCAAATTTCAGAAAACTAAGATCATGGTATCTGGTCCCATCACTTCATGGGAAATAGATGGGGAAACAGTGGAAACAGTGTCAGACTTTATTTTGGGGGGCTGCAAAATCACTGCAAATGGTGATTGCAGCCATGAAATTAAAAGACGCTTACTCCTTGGAAGGAAAGTTATGACCAACCTAGACAGCATATTAAAAAGCAGAGATATTACTTTGTCAACAAAGGTCCGTCTAGTCAAGGCTATGTTTTTTCCAGTGGTCATGTATGGATGTGAGAACTGAACTATAAAGGAAGCTGAGTGCCGAAGAATTGATGCTTTTGAACTGTGGTGTTGGAGAAGACTCTTGAGAGTCCCTTGGACTGCAAGGAGATCCAACCAGGACATCCTAAAGGAGATCAGTGCTGGGTGTTCACTGGAGGGACTGATGTTGAAGCTGAAACTCCAACACTTGTGCCACCTCATGTGAAGAGTTGACTCATTGGAAAAGACCCTGATGCTGGGAGGGGTTGGGGGCAAGAGGAGAAGGGGACAACAGAGGATGAGATGGCTGGATGGCATCACGGACTCGATGGATATGAGTTTGGGTAAACTCCAGGAGCTGGTGATGGACAGGGAGGCCTGGCGTGCTGCAATTCATGGGGCTGCAAAGAGTTGGACACGACTGAGTGACTGAACTGAACTGAAACATGTTTGGAAAGCATTCTGGGCCCAGGAGATTAGAATAGCCATTCCAGAACCCCTCTGTCACCAGTGAGCTAGGGATTCAGGCCTCAGGTTTTCACAGGTCACAAAGGGCACCTGATCCGGATCGTCCCCAAGGCCCCCAGCCAGTGGCACAGGCTGGAAGTACAGGAGTCAGGGGTCCTGACTGGACTGTCCAATGGCCTTGGCTCATGTCCCAGCTTTCACCATTTGCCAGTGGCATGCTCTTAGGTAAATTATTTAGTAAAAGCCTCAATCCTATATTCTGTAAAATGGGAAGGAAGGAAATTAAATTACCTCTCAAGGTATTATGATGGTTGAACGTAATTATATACTGGAAAATTTCATATTGGGAAAATAAGAACAGTGTCTGGCAGAGAGGAAATACAACACAAAAGGTTTGATACTATTGCATTTGCAGACATGAACACAACCAGAGGGGTCCTCTATGGTTGATATGAGCAGTCAGGAGAGGGTCAGTGCTCCCAGCCCACAGCAGCATGGTAACCTGGCAGCTGACCTCCCCATCTCGGTCTGACCAGAGGTCTGGCTGCTCTGCGCCCCTCGGGCTCTGAAACACGATGCTTCCCTGGGAGGGGAGTTGAAGGCCACTACACCAGGTGGTTATCAAGGCCTAGGCTGCCAGGAGGCCTGGGAACAAACATAATCTCCGGAAAGAGACTGAACTCACTCTCTGGGTAACAAGGACACCAGGCTCTGATAAGCCTGACGAGCAGATGAGAGGAACTATACCTGGGTGCTTGGGAAGGACCTGGCTGACATGGCCCGCAGGCATCTCCCTGGGTCTTCAGTGAGTTGGAAGCCAGATTCTTAAACCTAGGTGGTGGAAGGTGGCAGGGAGATAGGAACAGAATCCTCTCTGTGGGCTGGGGATGGAGAGAAAGAGCCAGGATCAGAAATGTGCCTTATCCCCAGGGTCCAGCCACAAGCCCAACATCCAGCCACGGGGCACAGCCAGGGCCTTCCGGGTGACTGGGTGGCTGGATCAGGGTGGCTCATGCTCTCAGGGGAAGCCATCATGGTTTGAGCCAATGGGTGTCCTAAGCATCCTAGTGAGTTTGCTCAGCAGCAACAGGAACGCTGCTTCCAGGACAGGACGTCCTCATGGGGAAGCCTGGGTGGGAGTGACCCTCCACATTTTACAGATTCCAGTGGGAAACTGAGGTTGAGAGCAGTCGGAAAAGGTGCCTGACCTGACAAAGTGAATCAGGGGTCAAACAACATGTGAACACAAGTCTCCCACGCCTCCTTTTCCTGAACAGGGCTCATGGCTTCATCAGCCTGTCCCAAAAGGGAACAAGAACCCCGGAAACAGTGGACGTGTTAAAGTTGGCAGCATAAATCAAGTGAAATGATTCTATGTCACAGGAATTAAGTTTCTGTGGCAAACTCTGTTTCTTAGTCGGGAACATCAGAAAGTAGCTGCTAGCAGGTATCTTCTTTCTCGCTGGCTGGAAACTCAACATTCAGGCAACAGCCATTAATGTCCACTTCAACAGGCCCTGTTACCTAGGGAGGTGCTCTCTCTCTCTCTTTCCCAAGAGAACCCTGGTTTTGCTCAAGTCTCTATCTCCCTCATGTCTGGCTCCATCAAGGCACGATCATTAGTCTAAGCCAATGGTTCCCAAGCAGTGCACCAAGGCCCCTAAAGGACGAGCGGTGAATTCACTCCAGCACCAAGTGATAACTGACATTTTTGAGGGAAATGCAGTGATGTCTGAGAGAATAATGAGAACTGCCAGCTCAAGGCACTTCACAGTTTTCACATCAATAACACCATACCTTGTAAAGCGAGGTTCTCAGCGATTGCCATCAAAAGATTGCCACACGAAATCTATATAAATAGAAAAACAGGATGTGGTGTCCAATCTAACGCCTAGTTTGAGAAGGTATGCAGTGCCCATCAGGCACACACAACCTACTAGTAAATAGTTGTGGTTAATTAGCCAAAAAGGACCTACTGTATGGCACATGGAATTCTATTCAATATTATGTGGCAGCCTGGATGGGAAAGGGGTTCAGGGAAGAATGGATTCATGTATATGTACGGATGAATCCCTTCACTGTTCACCTGAAAACTACTACAACACTGTTAATTGGCTGAATACAAAACAAAAAGTTTAAAGTTTGAAAAAGACAAAAACAAAAATAGTTGCAGTTAATTAGAAATGACATAAAAAGACTTTTTTTCAGTTTACTTTTCAAATGGCTACTGAGTTGTTAGGCCATAAATACTTATTAAATTGTTCATACCTAATTAGTAAGGAAAACTTTTTGGTATTTCTTTATTTTTAAAAAAAATTTTTGGCCAAACACGTGTCATGTGGGATCTTAGCTCTCCAACCAGGTTTCACACCCATGACCCCTGCAAATGGAAGCTCGGAGTCTTAACCACTGGACCACCAGGCAAGTCCCTATTTGTTGTTTTGTTTGGTTGGTTGGTTGGTTGGTTTAAGATGCCATCTCTTGATGAAAGTGAAAGAGGAGAGCGAAAAAGTTGGCTTAAAGCTCAACATTCAGAAAACGAACATCATGGCATCCGGTCCCATCACTTCATGGCAAACAGATGGGGAAACAGTAGAAACAGTGTCAGACTTTATTTTTGGGGGCTCCAAAATCACTGCAGATGGTGACTGCAGCCATGAAATTAAAAGACGCTTACTCCTGGGAAGAAAAGTTATGACCAACCTAGATAGCATATTCAAAAGCAGAGACATTACTTTGCCGACTAAGGTCCGTCTAGTCAAGGCTATGGTTTTTCGTGTGGTCATGTATGGATGTGAGAGTTGGACTGTGAAGAAGGCTGACGCAGAAGAATTGATGCTTTTGAACTGTGGTGTTGGAGAAGACTCTTGAGAGTCCCTTGGACTGCAAGGAGATCCAACCAGTCCACTCTGAAGGAGATCAACCCTGGGATTTCTTTGGAAGGAATGATGCTAAAGCTGAAACTCCAGTACTTTGGCCACCTCACACGAAGAGTTGAGTCACTGGAAAAGACTCTGATACTGGGAGCGATTGGGGGCAGGAGGAGAAGGGGACGACCGAGGATGAGATGGCTGGATGGCATCACAGACTCGATGGACGTGAGTCTGAGTGAACTCCGGGAGTTGGTGATGGACAGGGAGGCCTGGCGTGCTGCGATTCGTGGGGTCGCAAAGAGTTGGACTCAACTGAGCAACTGAACTGAACTGGAAAACTACTGAGGCACTACAGGTGCTGTAATTGAGAAAGTCTGGAAACCTCTGTGCTGTGCTGTGCTTAGTCACTCAGTTATGTCCGACTCTGCAACCCCATGGACTGTAGCCTGCCAGGCTCCTCTGTCCATGGGATTCTCCAGGCAAGAATACTGGAGTGGGTTGCCATGCTCTCCTCCAGGGGATCTTCCCAACCCAGTGATCGAACCCAGGTCTCCTGCATTGTAGACGGATTCTTTACTGTCTGAACCACCAGAGAAGCCCTGGAAACCTCTGCCCTAAGCTAAGAATTGGCCACTTCTGCCTGGCACCTGTCCATGGGGGCCACTGTCCCCACCAGGCTGAAGATAAGGACACATGTGATGGTTGGGGAACTGACTCTCTCACTCTCCTGCAGGGTGAAAACAGACTAGATCACACACACAAGTGCTACCGGGGAGCACCTTGTGAATTCAGGGAGCCACCCTCAGCCTGGCACCTGTACGGAGGACAGCAGAGCAGAGGGACAGGAGACCTGAGCCCCTGATGCCATCCCTGAACTGCGGGACCTGTCCCCCCTGCCTCTAGCCTTTCTGTCATGGGAAACAAGACATTTCCTACTGACTAAAGTATGTGAGTCAGACTGTGCTGCTTGCAGCCCATAGCATTCCAAGGTATAAACACAGTCACAGTGATTCGGGCTGTGTCGAGAGGACCTGGGGATGTGGAGAGGGGAAGCAGGGCCCTGCCCTTGAGTAGTCATGGGGCAGGGGAGTCACCGGAAGACTCCCTGTGGTCAAGGTCTATACAAAGCTCTCCTGGGATGAGGCCCGGAGGACTGCTCTTCTCAGGGAAAGAGTGAGGGCAGCAGGTGCAGGAGTCTTTGCGAGGGAGCACTCTCTCCTGGCACCAACCATGCATGTGCCACTCTGCACTGAGCTCCCTGTTCCCATGTGTTTCCTTCATTTACCGAAG
Source organism: Oryx dammah (assembly GCF_014754425.2). Classification (NCBI taxonomy): domain Eukaryota; kingdom Metazoa; phylum Chordata; class Mammalia; order Artiodactyla; family Bovidae; genus Oryx; species Oryx dammah. The sequence continues at coordinate 27,519,819 of NW_024070186.1, read as the reverse complement.
CTCCTTGAGGGGAAGAACTGAGAACTCACATAGTGCAACCTCAGCCAATAAGCTCCTCTACAACAGTGCATTAAGCAAACAGAAAGGACTGTAGGAATTAAATGAAGAATGGGGATGAGGGAAGAGAGAGGGCCTCCAGAGGGAGAGGCCAGCATGGATAAATGCATGGATGTTTATTGACATAGTACGGGCCTGGCCGCTGCTGGTGCTGACCATCAGTCCCTTCCCTGGGGCGGCTCACAGCTTAGTGCCTACAAAGGCTTGATGGAGGCTGTATGTCTAATTCCAAACGCAGGGCAAAAGAGGATGCTCCAAGGGAGAATAACAGGGAGCCTGCTTTAGACTGGGGGTCAGGGAAGGCCTCCTGAGGAGGTGACACCCAAGCTTCAGTGTGAAAGCACGAGGAGGAGCCAGCCAGGTGAAGCGGGGAAGTACACTTCAGAGAGAGGGGCAGGGCAGCAGAGGCCCCAAAGTGCAGACACTCAGCCAGTGGAAGAACAGAAGAGAACAAGCCAGAGCTGCCAGACTTAGTGGCACCCATGTACACAAGTCAAATGTGAATTCCAAGTCACAAGTCACAAGCCAAGTGAGGAAGCAAACACTTCCCAATTTTAAGTATGGGTTGGTCAAAAAGTTTGCTCAGGTTTGTCTATACGATGTATCATAAAAACCTGAATGAACTTTTTGGCTGACCCAATATGTCCCAGAAATGGTATGGACCTAATAGGAGCAGAAGATATTAAGAAGAGGTGGCAAGAATATGCAGAACTATACAAACCAAGTTCTTAATGACCCAGATAACCATGATGGTGTGATCACTCACCTAGAGCCAGACACCCTGGAATGCAGTCAAGTGGGCTTTAGGAAGCATCACAACAAATAAAGCTAATGGAGGTGATGGAATTCCAGCTGAGCTATTTCAAATCCTAAAAAATGATGCTGTGAAAGTGCTGCACTCAATATGCCAGCACATTTGTGGCCACAGGACTAGAAAAGGTCAGTTTTCACTCCAACCCCAAAGAAAGTCTGCGCTAAAGAATGACCAAACTACCACACAATTGTACTAATTCCACATGCTAGCAAAGTAACACTCAAAATTCTCTAAGCCAGGCTTTAACAGCACATTAACTGAGAACTTCCAGACAAGCTGGATTTAGAAAAAGCAGAGGAACCAGAGATCAAATTTCTAAGAGAATTCCAGAAAAACGTTTACTTCTGCCTCATTGACAACACTAAAGCCTTTTACTGTGTGGTCAGGGACACAACAAACTGGAAAATTCTTAAAGAGATGGGAACACCAGACCACCTTACCTGCCCCCTGAGAAATCTGTATGCAGGTCAAGAAGCAACAGTTAAAACTGGACATGGAACGACAGACTGGTTCTAAATCGGGAAAGGAGTACATCAAGGCTGTATACTGTCATCCTGCTTATTTAACTTATATGCAGAGTACATCAGGCAAAATGCCAGGCTGGATGACGATCAGGTTTAAGCAGAGCTATGGCATCAGTAGAGCCAGTGTGGCAATGTGGGTAACTGCAGGGACCGAGATCCAGAAAAGCTGGTTTTGATCTGGCTCTGCCACTGGAAGCTTCATAGTCTCCACTGAGCTATCAAGCAATCTGTCTATTTCCTTACCTGTAAAATGGGCGTGATGCTACCCCCCCCCCAACTGGTTGACGTGTGCACACCCGTTAGAAGAGTTGCCACACCTGTCAGCTCTCACTGGTACTGTGTCTAAAAGATCACCCTGGCTCTGTAGGGAACATTGCAGCGAGAGGGAAGAGACCAGAAACGAGGCAGGGAGGCCACAGAGGAGGCTGTCCTGGGGGAGTGACGCTGACCGTAAGGTGGAGGCGTGGTGGAACAAGACTCCACATGCATATCAGGGAGGCATGAAACCAGGCGCTCCCTCTTCCCCCAACTGCCCTGGTTGCCCCGGGGAGGCAGAACAAAGCCATCCTGCCCTTCCAATGGCCATTAGGGCGAAGGGGGGCCCTCACAGACGCCAGGAGCCCTGGCCAGCCAGAGAGTGGCCTCTACCCTCCAGTGGCCTTCACGCTTCTCCCTTCCTACAGAGGCAGGAGTTGGCTCTGGGAGCGTCTATCTCCATGGATCAAAAAAGGCACTCTACATGCAAACCAAGAAGGAAATTACAACAATGTGAAGCAGACTTGCCTTCTATTTCTGGCACCTTGGTAACTTTAGAAAGTCCTGAAAGATTTACATGGTTTGTCAGTTAAGGAGAATTCCATCCGCCTTTCAGAGTGAGCCACGCCTGCCGAGCTCCTGCCCAGACACTCATGCATTTGAGACGTCCATGACTGCCAAAGAGGGTGCAGATGGGAAACCACAGCTCACAGCTCACTGCAGAGCCTCAGGCCCAGAGACCCTGGCCAGCCTGCCAGTGCAGCCCCTCTCTGCTCCCTGTGGGTCATGGCTGCACTCCAGCCATGCTGCTGCTGCTGCTGCTAAGTCGCTTCGGTCGTGTCCGACTCTGTGCAACCCCATAGACGGCAGCCCACCAGGCTCCCCCGTCCCTGGGATTCTCCAGCCATAGTGGCACTCTTATCTGGGATCCAACAGGGGGCGCCAGAGACTGCTTGGGACAGTGAACACAGACCAGCCAGGAAACTGGCTAGAAGGTTCCAGACCTGGGATCTGATCCCAGGAGCAGCAAAGATGAAGATCACCGTGCACTCACAGTGAGCCCTTTCTCCCCATCTGCCTTACAACAAAAAGCAGAGAGATACACGCTCTCAAGTGACTGGACGAACCTACCCTGGACACACCTTCATCCCCACATACACAGAATATTATAACAGCTTCCAGGTTGCCTCCCAGCTGAGATTGACTGGCAATGTCTGCTAGGGGACAGGAGGTGGGAGTGTGCCAGGCTTTACTCATTCACAGACAGGACAAATCTTGGAAAAGAAAGTTATCGGTGTTCATTAGTTCAAAGAGTTACAGTAGTCCCTGCAGCTCCAAAAAAGCTAAGCTTGGTACTGAAGGCCCTGTGCAATCTGTACCCCACCTCCCTGGCAACCTTTATTCCCACCAGTCACCTGCTGGCCTGGCTGCCCCTTGGTGGGCCTCCAACATGCCTTCAATAGACCCAGTGTAGCTTTGGTCTCTAGGGTCTGCCTGATAGGAACACATTCTCTTTCCCTTTCCAAAGTTCACTAGCCCCAACTCAAGGCCAGGGTCCCATCTGTGATCAGAAGGCAAGCAACCCACCTCTGATCGGCTTCTGTAGCACCTAACCATGTGTGGCTTTTCTAAGCCACTGCTTGGTTAATGCCTGGAGAATCACTTGTCTCTTGTGCACGTGAAGTTTGCTCATCTAGACCATAAGCTCCCTGACGACAGGAATGCTGCTTTGTACTTCCCTGAGGAAAGGAGGCAAAGCACTTAACTCTGTGCCAAGAACATTCCTGGGGATTTTCACCCATCCCTCCACTCAAGTCTGCTAATAATCTCATGATGCATGACCACCTTCATTTTACAAATGGTGAAATAAAGGTTATATGACTTATCCAAGATCACATAGCTAACAAATGCCAGGAGCATGGATTCAGACTCTGAACCCCCTGATTTCAAATCCAGACCTCTTTTGCTCTGTTCCAGGATTCCTCCCACCGAGAACCACATTTCCACAGAGGACTCTGAATGAGGCAGTGCTGACCCCCAACGGAAGTGCCTGACACTCAAAAAAAGGTTATGGTCTGATACAGGTCTCATGGCTGAGTGGGACATGAAGAGGCAGATGGTGGAGGGGCTTATTGGGTGGTGGGATTTCCCCAGCTCTCTACCCATCTCACTTACCAGGTGTCTGCCAGTTTCACCTGTTGAAGCCTAACTGGCTGGTAAGCCACCCAGACCATGCATTTCCTTCTTTCTTTCTATCCGCTCCCTCCTTCTGCTCCCAAGCTTCAATCTTCCACCATCCTGGTGATTCAGCCTTGAACTGCCTAGGCCACACCACTGCTTCAACCACACGGACAAGTCAGAACTACCCGTCACTTGTGCCCTCAGTTTATCTTTAGAAGAAGAATGACTGAAAGGACCTCCACTGCCCAGGATGATTGTTTTGACAGTTTTTTATTGTGCATAAAATTGCATCATTGTTTTGTTTAACATTGAAAGGAGTTAAACTGCTATGAACTTAATGCGCCACCCCCTGTAAACCATTAGGTCCCTTCTGTGTTCCTGACTTTATAAGTCTGTTTCCCTCAGAGGAACATCTGTTGTATACTTAAATGACCTTAGTTCAAAGGCACGATCAACAAAAAATTCTTAACTCCGCTAGGAAGCATTTGAGGGTATCCGTTACTGCACGCTGGTCGCGGTATTAGGGGCTTCTCTGCCAACAGCTGTGCACATCTGCCCGTGCGGGCCAAGGCCCCTCTCTTTCTGCACATCATTAAAGATGTTCAAGCCCGCTTTTCGGCTTCATTCCCACTCTGACCCATGCAAGCAAGTCTCGCCAAAATCTCCATTTTATGGGCATCAATAGCCAGGCCTCTACTCACATATAATTTCTACCCTGCGTGCGGAGGGAGTGTGATGAAAGACGAGCAAGGGGTGTTCTGCTAATCCTTGGAAAGAACATGAATGAGCATTAGGAATTTCGAGCAACTTGACAAATGTAGGAAAAACAGATCGTCCCGAGCCAAACGCAGAGGAATTTGAGGAGAAAAACGAGCCTGTTGCTGAGAAAGATTACAAGGAGACACCATCTTGGAGGCCATAAAAATTCTATTGGAAACAGAAATGGGCAGGCAGTGGGCTTTCTGGCTTTCGCCTTGATTAGCTCATCCTGACATTATCCCCATTTTCCAGATGAGTTGATGGACACTGAGAGCTCCTGACTTGACGAGCGGAGGGCCCAGGCATCTGCCTCCTGCCACCCAGTCTACGGCGGCTGCTGCGTAGGTTAAAAGAAACCTGGCTCAGCTTAGAGAGAGGAAGACAATGATGGTGAGGGACTTTAAATGTCTCTTCTTCCAGTTCTTCTGCTTTGGGCTTGGCTCTCAGTGAGTCTCTATGGAGTTAGCTGACAGTCGCTATTTTTCTTACTGTTTGGTCAGATTTTCCAGGGGATGTGACTTTTTGAGGATGCGCTGATGGCCACTGCTCTGAGTCTCAGGGACATTTTGAGCTCAGTTTCTCCAGGAGGCTGAGGACCGGTGGGCTATGCAGGTTGGCCTTGCTTTGGGGCCGAGCTATCCAGCCTGGCTGGGGACTTGTCCTGGAGAAGAGGCAACTGGGCCCCAGCTCAGGTTTCAGGCTTTGTCTAGGGGCCCTTCCCTAAAAGGGTCATCGGGTTTTCACACACATGGGAATCTTCAAGGGTTGTTGAAACTTTTCTGGAAGTTGGTGTATTTCTGCAAGGCTGGTTCACGGAATTATGTCTTCTTGCAGTTGGGAAAAGCACTGCTAAAAATAAAGGAGAGTTTGGGTTTCGCCTTATTTGGAGAGGCCTGGCCTGCACAACCTCCCTCTTCCTATGTTATCTTTTAGAGAAAGTTGAAGAGCTTTATTCACACACATACACATGCATGCACACATGCACACACACATACAGTGTCTTTAAAAGTATAGATCAAATTCCATTGGCAAGTTTCAGAGATTGCTGGAATCTCTTCACTGGACCACAGTGTTACAATATCTATTCTCTGATGCTGGTAGCATGTGGACTCATCTGGGTCTGAGGAACCTCAAGGGGTTTGTCTGGTTTGGTCACTAAAATGTTAGTTGAAAGAGAATAGGACCCATAGCCCTGTTACTCTTTAATTTAGTTTATCAGTCAGCCAGCCATTTAGTTTATCAGTCAGCCAGCCAAAGATGGTCAGAGCCCATCTGTGTCAGGCCCCACGATGGGCTTTAAAGAAACAGAGATGAACTGAGTCAGGATTCTACTCTGAAGGAACCGAGGCAACAGTGACTGGAAGTGGAGATGGGGAGGGGAGAGCTGCAGACCACAAAAGCCTCCTGACCTGGCCTGGGGATAAGAGATGGGCTGCCACAGCAGAGTGTTCGGGTCCAGGTGAGAACAGAGCCAGAGAAGAGGCTTCCGGGAGGAGAGCAGCACTGCAAGGGCCTGGGGCGCTTCGAGGATTGTAAGCGGCTCCCTGGGCTCCGCTGGCTGATGCAGGATGAGGTGGGCACATCTGCACATGTGGCCAGCACTCGGGTGAGGCCAGTGAAGACTAAATAGATAGGATCCCCCACTCCAGTACTCTTGCCTGGAAAATCCCACGGGCAGAGGAGCCTGGTAGGCTGCAGTCCATGGGGTTGCTAAGAGTCGGACACGACTGAGCGACTTCACTTTCACTTTTCACTTTCATGCATTGGAGAAGGAAATGGCAACCCACTCCAGTGTTCTTGCCTGGAGCATCCCAGAGACGGGGGAGCCTGGTGGGCTGCCATCTATGGGGTCACACAGAGTTGGACACGACTGAAGCAACTTAGCAGCAGCAGACCCTGCCCTTGTACAATTTCCCTCACTCCCCTCTAATCCTGGCCCTGTCCATGTCTTTGTTCAAAATTTTATTTATCATGGATTTTTTTGCATCAATTTTGATTCTAAAAAAGATGGCACTAAAACATTATCTATCTTGATTATTGAGCTTATGGGTGCTCTCTTAAATTTTGTTCCAGAGGTGAACATCTTTCTCTCCTCCCCCTAGTTCATTCAAGAGAAGGGGCTTGTGAAGTGGGCAGGACTGGGACCCAGAGGGGCCCCTCTCAGTTCAGAATTTTGTCTTTCACCCTGAAGGCAACAGGGAGTCACTGAAGATTGTAAAGCAGGGAAGGAATGCCATTGGATGTGATGTAGAAAATCTTCCATGGAACTTCCCTGGTGATGCAGTGGCTAAGACTCTGTGCTCCCAATGCAGTGGACCTGAGTTCAATCTTTGGTCAGGAAACTAGATCCCACATGCGACAACTAAAGATCCCACATGCCATGAACTAAAAGATCCTGCACACCACAATACAGATCGAAGATTCCGTGTGCAGCAACTAAGATCAGACGCAGCCAAAGAAATAAATATTTTTAAAAAGAAAAGAAAATCTCCCAGCAGCAGCAGCAAGGTGAGGGGGGCAAGGAGGTGGGGTGATTGGAAGCAAGAAGATGGTGAGGAGTGAGTGCTAGAATCCTAGGTGAGTGGTGATAAGGGCCCACATCAAGGCTGGGGGAACAGGGTTTGAAAGGAGGACCTGGAGGAGAGCAACACACCCTGCGGACCCTCCAACAGCCCCAGCACCCAGCTTCCCTGGCTCACCTGGACAAAAGAGCAGACCAAGAACTCCCAGGCCCTCCGGCAGGGGGAGCAAGATGTGGGGCTTGGAGCAGCCTGATGACCTGGCTGTAGCTGCCTAGGGCTGCGCCAGGCCCCTGTTATGCCCACCCCACACGGTGTGCTGCCCTGCTTCCTGTGGAGTAAAGGCCCCCTGTGGGGCTGCCACCCCTCCCCCGCCCCAGCACCCACACCACCCCCACAGCCTACCCAGCAGGAGCCAGGGGCCCAGGGACTGCAAGCAGGACAGTGGTCCAGTGGCAAGGCTCTGAGCCCCACACGCAGGCATGCAGAACACAGGCAGGCAGGTGGGAGGAGGTCTGGTCCCCATTAGGAGCCATTTGCTTGTGGTATCAGGCCAGTGGGGCTGCGGGCTGGTTAACAGGCATGGCCGCTGGCTGCTGCCTTGAAATTGCACTGATTAAGCTCTAATTTCCCCTGCTCCATGCAGGGGGCCCTGAGGGCGGCCTAATGCAGGGTGGCAGGCGTGGTAGCCCAAGACAGTACATCCCTCTTCACTAAACACACAGAGTTTCTTCTCTCCAGCCAGTTCCTACAGATAATGCAATTTACTGTCCCTGACGTCTGATTATATTTCACCTCCTCCAAGAAGCCTTCCTGCCCTGCCCTGACCCTAGGGCTCTGCTATCAGACACATCTGGGTCCCTTCCTTCTTTGTCTACGTCGCTCCCCCTACCATGAACCTCTCAGCCTCTCTCAGACACAGTTTCTGTAGCAGGAGAGGACTCCGCAAGGCAGACATGGGGTGACAGTGACAGGGTGACATAATGAAGGGACACTTTGCTCAGGACAGCCCTGCCGTTCTAAGAGCAGGCTTGGCCTTCACATCCAGATGGCCCCTCCACTCCACTCCCCACTGCCCTGCCAAGTTTGACTTATTTCTCTGAAACCACAGAGGAGGAACCTGTACCTCACCCCCCGCCAACCACCCCGCTCCCCTCCCCACCCCGCCCCGCCCCGCCTCAACAAAGTCCAGACTTCCAGACTGGCCTTGTAGTTCCCACCATACCCACAGGAGAGGAAAGTAGAGATAAAGCCTGCTGGCCAGGCGATGACCCTGATGGCGCTCCCACTGGGGTGGCGGTGGGGGTGGCCTGGGTTTCCGAGGTACCCATTTGTAGCCTCGGCACTTGAGGCAAATCCTCCACCCCTCCACCAGCCCGGTCCTCTTTGCTCAAGGGCTGGCTGCCTCCTTGCTCTCTTCTCTCTCCCCCTCTCCATCACTGACCTCCCAGTAGAACCTCACAGCCAGCTGGGCTCTCCTCTTCTCCGTTTGGCATTTCTCTGGCTGCTGCTTCTTCATCTTCTTTTTCTCCACCAACCCATACGTCCCAAGCTTCTAGCTCTTTTCCCTCTTCATTCAACAATACTCATTAAATAGTCAACATACATTTTTTTTAAGGGCCTGCTATGTGTCATGGACTCTGCTGGGTGCTGGGCATGGAAGGGTGGGCTTGCACAGGGGATGTTCTAGTGGGTGTTCTCCTGTCCTCTGTCATTTACTGACTTGTCTTAGGGGACTTTCTTGGGCTAAGAGGGAGGTCAGGGCTACTCTATAACCACAGAGAGGAGCAGACAAAGCCAGGCCTCTGGAAGACCATCTTTTCCTCTCTCTCATGTCTGCACAGGGATGCAGAGGCCCCTGTCTGCCCTTCTCCTCCTCCCCCTTACCACCTTCCAGGGGTTGTTCCTGCCCCGATAAGGCTGGGAGTGAATGGGGAAGAGGAGACCTCCTTTCTCAGGCAACTGCTTCTTTGGGCTAGGATGCTGACTAGCCAGAGAGGAACACGAGGAGCAAGGGGCCGGGTCACCGCCAAGTCAGGCCCAGAAGGCACTGCTTCCCCCGCTGGCCTGGCCGCCAGCCGCCGACCGTTTCAAAGGGCCTGATAAACAGCTTGGCGGCCTTGTCTCCCCCACAGGCTGCTCAGGAGCACGGCTGGGAGAGGCAGCACCCAGGGTAAGGTGTTCCTCTGCTGGGTCAAGGTGCTCCAGGCTCCATTCTGGGCCCCCAGAGCTGGCCGCCTTCTGGCAAACAGCTGCGATCCCCGCCTGACCCCACAAGGCCCATCTGTTCACAGTTAAGGGTCAGCGCCCATCCAGGAAGTGGGGCCCAGCAGCACACGCTCAGACCCCCATGCGTGTGTTCCCGGGCGTGGGCACACCCGGGTACACACGTGACACCACACAGTCACCCACATGTGTCCACCATCACAGAAACACATATACATGCCCACATCATTGAGAACATGTTCAGTCCAGGAATTATACAGCCAAGTAGACTGGAGGAGGCAGGAGGAACTCTTTCAACTGAAAAATAAAATATAGGCTAAGGAGGTTCAGAAACAGCTTTGAAAGGAAAAAAAAAAAATTGGAAGGAGCTAAGCCAACATCTTAGTGCTCTTGATACTATCGAATTGAACTGAGCCAACACAGGGCTCAGTCCTGCTCCTCAGAGGGGTGTTTCCTCAGGGGCACACCGCCCTCCACCCTACAGAGCCCAGCCGTGCATTCTATGAAAGTCAAGACCAAGTCTCAGCCTCCACTTCTTTAAAAAAAAAATTCATTTATTTTAATTGAAGGATAATTACAATATTGTATTGGTTCCTACCATACAGCCACATGGATCAGCCATCACCATTTCCTTCTAAGGCCTGTGCCTCTGAGTACGGGTGGAGTGAACGTGGGCTTCAGGAAGAGGCCCAGGTGTCAAGAGGCCTGCCCAGCCCAAGGTAGCTAGTGCAGCCCCTTTAGGTCCCAGAGCAGGACAAAGCCTCTCCAGCTCCTCATTTCACAAAGGCAAAGGCTGCCGAGAGAGCGGCAGAGGCTGTCAGCATAGCCCAGCAGGCCTGTAGCAGTTAGGATGACAACCAGGACTCCTCGCTCCTCACCTCTCACCCTCTCCTCCTATAATTCTGCTGGCCTTCGGGAGGCCCTGGCCTGGATCAGCAGCATCAGGGGGCAGAGGTGGCCCTGCCCCGGGCATGCCCAGGTCTATCTTGACCCTTCCATGAACAGGCTCTGAACTAATCCTATGGTTGGTGGCCACTTACCTGAGTGTCCTGAGGCGTCCGGGAATATGGTAGCCCAGCACACAGCCTCCGGGGCCAGACTGCCTGCATTCAAGTCCCAGTTCTGCTACTGGCCAGGGTGTGACCAGCACCCTGTCTCAGTGTACCCTTCTTTAAAATGGGAGTGATAATCCCATTCGGCAAAGTCCTTGTAAGAATTCAATAAGAGAGTTCTCTGGTAGCTTCAGGTTAGGACTCAGGGTTTTCACTGCAAGGGGCCAATTCAAACCCCGGCCAGGGTTCAGTCCCTGGTCAGGGAAGTGATCCCGCAAGCCATGGAGTAGGCCAAAATTTAAAAAAAAAAAAAAAAAAAATTCAGTAAATATGTAGGTAAAGTGACTGGGACCCAATAAAAGCTCAGATGTCACTATGGTACACACAGATTCAACCCTGATTTGAGCGATGTGAGCCCCCTTCACTTCCTTTAGTGTACACAGCCCAGCTTTTCCAGTTCCCCGGAGGGTGGAGAGCAAAGGGACTTCAGGCAGTGGTTTTGAAGTGTAAGCCCCAGACCAATGGCATCACCTGGGAACTAGTCAGAAATGCAAATTATGGGTCCCACCACAGACCGATAATTGAGATGCTCTAGGCTGGGGCCCGGTGATATTTTAATGAGCCCTCCAGGTGATCTGATGTCTGCTCAAGGTTGAGAAGCCCTGGTGAAGATGCACATGCCACTTGGGCAGCAGGTCCGACACCTGCCTTGTGTCACCTGTTTATGGCTTTGTCCACAAACACTCACCACTGGGCCCTGCACTTGATCCCAGCACTGTGGTCACCCCACCTGCTCCCATCCTGCAGGCACCAGCCTTGCGCCACCCCCCACCACCTCCACCGCCCATATGCTGGGGCCTTGCCTGCTCCTGCCTCCAGCCACGTGCACCCCAACCTCTGCCCCACACTCAGCCTGTGTCCAGCTGGGCCTGGCCCAGCCCTGGAGGGGGAGACTCAGGCACTTGACTTCAAAGCCTTGTCAGAGGGAGCCTGGTTTGCAGTGGAGGTCAAAGATAAACCAAGGAACAAATTGGCCAGAAAATGTGTGTTGGGGGAAGCTGCTCAGAGCTGCGGGGGAGGTGAGGTGGGGCGGGGGTGCTGGGCTTGTTCTGCAGCCCTTCCTGCAGGAGCCCTTTCAGCAGTCCTGGCCACGCTGGACACCCTTCTGCAAGGCAACCTGAGGGGGAGCCTGGACTCAGCCGATCCCATTCCCACCCAACCCCCATCTGAGTCTGAACTGCATTTGTTCTGGCCTCATCTCCTGCATCCCCACTCGACAGAAACATGTGCTAAGAGCTGGACCGACTCTTGCCTGGACTCAGGAGCAACTTGGTGGAGGAAACACAGCCAGGCGGGAGTAGAACAGAGTCCAGGTGGACCCAGGTGTCCAGGGCGGGCACTGCCCTTTAGACAGCATGGAGCCGCCTGCGCCACCCACTGCCCTCCCGGGTTTCAGGCATCTGTCCTTCCTCATTGTGCCACAATGCCCTGCGCTGCTGTGGCTGTGTCCGTAGCCCAGGCCCCCATCTAAGTTCTTCTATCACAGGGGTGCCCCTCAGGAGCATGTGAGTGGGGTGAAGGCCTGTGAGTTCCATCCTACACCAGAGCAGGGCACAGCTGGTAGGGTGGGGGGTCATGCTAGTGTCAAATGCCCCCCCCACACACACACACCGAAATCTAACATGCTTGGCTATGGCTGGGGGCATGCCAGGGGCTGACAAGGACTCTGGGCTTGGTGGGGCCACTACAAGAAACAGGGCTGCCTCCCAAGTATCAGTGGGGAGGGAGTGGGGCCCAACCATGTACTGATACCTTTGTGTGCACAGGTTATTGTGCTTAACCCTGGGGCCCTGTTGCCAAGGTAGGTGTTGCTGTCCCCCTTTCACACAAAGGCCGAGTGGGGCCAACGTGGCTTGGTCAGAGAGCAGCTGGGAATGAAGCCTCAGTGCTCCCACTAGCCTTTGCTATGGCTGATGGGCAACAGGCGCTGGCTCAGCCTGCAGCCTAAGCATTGACAGGGCTGGCACTGTCCTTGGCAGCTACATGGAAGCACTGGATCTCTGGCTGCTCGCAAAGCCCATGCGTGACTAGCAGGTCCAAGGTGAGCCAGTGAGGAGAGCTTATCACCACCACTGTTTCCACTTTCAAATGGGAAAGCAGGTTCAGGGAGGTGTCCTGCCCAGGTCTGCCCTACTGGCAAGCGGGGAAGCTGGAATGGGAGCCCAGCTTAGACAGACAGACACCCAGGGTTCAGATAAGTCTAGACGGGAGTAGGGGCCAGGGGTCCTGAGGTGGGAGTGGGAGTGTGCTTTTGGCCCTGAGAGTGTGAACCAACATTATTTAAAACAAACTACAAACTGTATAGTGCAGCACAAAGCATATGACACGCACCCGGCCAAGTCCTCACCCCTCTCCAGAGGCAAACACTGTCATCAGATGCTGCAGTGCCTTCCAGAGCTTTTCTCTGTGCTCACAGATATCCACAAGTACCTCAGGGTTTCCCAGGTGGCTCAGTGGTAAAGAATCCACCTGCCAATGTAGGAGACGAGGTTCAATCCCTGGGTCAGGAAGACCCCCTGGAGTAGGAAATGGCAACCCACTCCAGTATTCTTGCCTGGGAAATCCCATGGACAGAGGAGCCTGGCTGGCACTTCAACATGAATCAGGCACCTTCTGAGGACTCTGCCATCTCTCACTTCTCGGAACTGACCAGTGGACAGAGGAGGGAGACCAGTAAATTGGCTCAGAGGCCCCATCCAAAGTCCTGGATCAACTGGGTCGAGGAGCCAAGCCGATAGCCTGTCCCACACCTGCCTGTACCAGGCACTTTCCTTAAGAGGCCCACAACCCAGGGGAGAGACGGGCCCACAGGCACATCTCCCGTCCTGGCTGCCAGAGCTCCTGGCAGGAAAGCCATCCAGAGAGGATGCCGCACACTCAGCATGTCAGCATCTGCCAGCGGCGTGACCTGGCCTGAATCTTCCCCAGTGAAGAAAAGAGAGACGGCCCCTATCCTCACCTACTCTGGCTGTCTTCCTGCAGGCCCAGAGAAGGAAACTGCCATGTTCTGCCAGGATCTTGCCTCCAGAAGGCTCCCAGGGTCTTCCTCCAGGGTGAATGGCTTCCTCTGGCAGGGCCCATGGGGCATGTCGGAGGCTGCCGTGGGGTGAGGGGTGGGGTGAGTGGAGACAGCTGCTGCCCCTCTGTTGTGGGGCTGGTGGTGAAGAGCCGGCGTGCAGATAATTGGGGTGACGTCCTGGTACACTGACGAGACCCACTTCCAGATGGTGCTGAGGGCCCACTTAGAACAATTAGCCAGGGGAGATGACTCCACCTGCTATTTTTAGAGGGTACCACATCTGGAGGTGGTATCTTTCGGCTGGAGGCGTCTGCACCAAAGGCCGGGGGATTTGCATCATCTTCCGTGATGGACTCATCACGATTTCTCCACCATGTTTTCAGGCCTTCAGATGACAGGTCATTTTGGTGTTCTGTGCAGGGGGCCTGGCCCTGGGGCAGACTCTAGAAATATCCTCCAATCACTCCTCAGTGCTGTGCTAAGAGCAGAGGACAGGACCTGAGCAGACCGGCTTCCTTTGTAGACATGAATTCCAGCTCTGTCCACAGGGTGTGGTGCTGAGCAGCTGGGCAATCAGGCCTCCTGCATGGCTAGGGGCACTTATCTGGGTTCGTTTGTTGGGATCTGTATGTTGGGGATGCAGCTGATATATCATCCCAGCATCCCAGAGAGCAGGCCACAGACAGTGAGACCCAGGGATCAGACGGGGACTTGGGGAGTCAGACAGATGGGAGCTGAAGCCCCAGCCCAGCTGTGGCCTTGGAGAGGCAACGTCACCCCCTATACCTCACTTTCCACCTGTAACAAGGGAGGAGACCTGCTGCAGAGTAGAGCTAAACTAAACATACTGCAGAGGAAAGTGTGAATTTACACACCCTGACCCTAGGGGACAAAGTGGTGCCTTTCTTGATCTCACAATCTAATTTGGCTCTTGACCCCTGAGTTCATTGCTGGTGAGCAGTCATCCAGCCATTTCACAGGAGACTCAGTCTCTGTGGGACTTTCTAGCGCCATTCTCCGTCAGCGCAGCAGTCCTCCCCTCTCTCTTCCTTCTCTGTCCTCGGGGGCGGGGGAGGGGGTGTGTGTGTGAAAGCTCCGCCCACCAGCTGCCTCTCTTGAAGGCTGCTACTGGCCCTGGAGGTTCCTTATCTAGTCCTTGTTCATTGGCCTCTGGCCATGCTGTGACTGCTGGTGCCACCGGTCTCAGCTCACCAAGTACATGTGGTCACTCAATGTCCTTGTTCTGACTCAGGATATCTCCAGATCTGCCCGCCCTGCTCTCACCCATGTGGGGCCCAGCAAATTCAGATGCTCCCTCGTACCACCTCTGGCGTCTTTCGGCGTCCCCTGCCCACCTCTCTCCCCTTTCCCCTCATCACCCTGCTAACCCTCACCCCTCATAGCCATGCTTGTTCCTGGCAGGCTGCCCTGGCTGCCAGTCTACTCCAAACAGCATCCTCCTCTGCAGCAGCCTGGCAGCAGACCCCACTCGGACAACCCATCACGCACAGGACTCTGGGAGTCTGTGGGCACCCTCTCATGTCTCACACTGGTGGACCCTGTCCTGTCTTCCAACCTTCTAGGACTGGGCCCCCCCAGCTGTGCCCCCTATGGTGAAGCAAAGGGAGTGTTTCTATGACCTTCTTCCTACTCTTTGGTATTCTCTAAAGTTTATAAATCAATACAGATAACTCAATTTTAACAAAAGTCTTTCTGATTTTTCTTAAAGATAAATATGTCTTGGACAAATAGGTATCCCTTCACTCCCTGGCCAGAAAGGTAGGACTGAGCAGTGGTTAAAATTAAGTAGAGGATTTGATTAAACTTAGAAGGAAGGACATAACAAAGATAAGAGCATAAATAAATAAAACAGATGTAAAAAGCAACACAAAAGATCAATGAAACTGAGAGCTAGTTTTGTGAAAAAATATAAAACAGACCTTTAACTTGACTCACCAAGGAAAAAATAAGAGAGGACTCAAATAAAATCAAAACTTTAAGAGGAGACATTGCAACTGACACACACACAAAACAGAGGATCCTAAGAGACTACTATAAAAAATTATAAGCCAACAAATTGAACAATGCAGAAGAAACTGATAAATTCCTAGAAACATACAAACCACCAAGACAGAATCATGAAGAAATAGAAAATCTGGACAGACCAATTACTAGTAAGAGATTAAATCAGTAATCAAAAACCTTCCAGCAAACAAAAGTCTAGGACCAGATGGCTTCACTGTTGAATTCTACCAAACATTTAAAGAACAATTAATACCAATCCTTCTCAAACTCTTCCAAAAAAATAGAGGAGGAGGGAATATTTCCAAACTTATTTTACGAGGCCAACGTTTCCCTGATACCAAAACCAGACAAGGACACTACAAGGAAAAGAGAATTACAGGCCAATGTCCCTGATAAAGATAGATGCAAAAATCCTCAATAAAAACACTAGCAAATGGAATTTAACAACACACTAAAAGGATCATACACCACGATCAAATGGGATGCATTCCAAGGCTGCAAGGATAGGCCACATCTGCAAATCAATCAATGTGATACATTGCATAGAAAAAAATGAAGGCTAAAAATCATACAGTCATCTCAACAGATGCAGAGAAAGCACCTGACAAAATTCAACATCTATGCATGATTAAAAAACACTCTCACCAAACTGGGTACAGAGGGAAAATATCACAACTTAATAAGTGCCAGGTATGACAAGCCCACAGCTAACATCATATTAAGGCCAAGAGCTTTTCCTTTAATATCAGGAACCAGACATGGATGCCCACTCTCACCAGATTTATTCACTATAGTCAGGAATTTCTAGCAAGAGTAATCAGGCAAGAAAAGTAAATAAATAAAAGACATCCAAATTGGAAAGGAAGAAGTAAAACTGTCTCTATTTGAAGATGACATATTATATATAGAAAACTCTATAAAGATGCAATCTATTAGAAATATTAAGAATACATGAATTCATTAACATGGCAGGATACAAAATCAGTATACAAAAATCACTTGTACTTTGACACATTAACAATGAACTATCAATTAAGCAAACAAACTCATTTAGAATTGCTTAAAATAATCAAATACCTAGGAATAAATTTAACCAAGGAAGTAAAAGGTATGTACTGTGAAAATTATAAGGCAGTGATGAAATAAACTAAAGAAGATACAAATAAATGCAAAAATATTGCATGCTGGAGTGGAAGAATTAATAGTTAAAATTTCCATACTACTCCAAACAATCTACAGATTAAATGCAATCCCTATCAAATTTCCAATGGCATTTTTCACAGAAACAGAACAATCCTAAAATTTGTATGGAAACTCAAAGACCCCAAACAGCCAAAGCAATCTGGAGAAAGATGACCAAAGTTGGAGGAATGACCTTTCCTGATTTCAAACTACATTACAAAGCTATAGGAACCAAAATAGTATGGCATTGGCATAAAAACAGACAAATAGATCAATGTAACAGAATAATGAACTGAGAAATAAAACCATCCATATATTGTCAGTTTATTTACAACAAAGGAGCCAGGAATGTAGACTGGGGAAAGGACAGCCTCTGCAATAAATGGTTCTGGGAACACAGGATAGCCACATGCAAAAGAATAAAACTGGACACCATCTTATATGACATGCAAAAATCAACTCCAAATGGTTTAAAGGCCTGAATGTAAGGTCTAAAACCACAAAACTCACAAAAGAAAAGAGGGACATAGGGTCCTGGATATTGGTCTTGGTAATGATTTTTTGGATCTGACACCAAAAGAAATGATATAAAAGCAAAATTAAACAAGTAGAACTACATCAAGCTAAAAAGCTTCTGCAGAGCAAAGGAAACCATCTATAAGAGGTTAATATAAAAAACCTTATACAATTCAAGAGCAAAAAAAAATAGATGAAAAAAATTTTAAATAAAAAAACAGAAAAACAAAACAGTCAATTATAATTAAAAATGATCAAAGGAAGTGAAAAGGCATTTTTCCAAAGAAGATATACAAATGCAGTCCGAATGGAGAAGTGTGAAGTTCCCTCAAAAAAATTTAAAATTGAACTACCATATGATCCAGCAACTCTTCTTCTAGGTATATATCAAAGAAAACAAAATCACTATCCCAAAGAGATTTCTGCAGTGTTCTCTACAGCATTATTTATAATAGGCAAGACACTGAAGCAAAACCTAAGTGTCCATCAACAGATGACTGGATAAAGAAAATGCAGTACACACACAATGGAGTATTACTCAGCCATATAAGGGAAGAAATCCTGCCATTGTGACAACACAGACAGACCTGGAGGGAAATAAATAAGTGAAATAAATCAGAGAAAAACAAATAATGTATGATTTCATTTATATGTATAATCTAAAAAAATAAAAGTAAAAATTTGAACTCATAGAAAAAGAAAACAGAAGCAGGGGTTGGAGGGAAATGGGTAAATATGCCCAAAGGTACAAACTTCCAATAATGAGATTAAATTCTAGGGATGTAATGAACAGCATGGTGACTATGGTTAACAACACTATAGTTGAAGGTTGTTGAGAGTATATAGGAAAAGTTCTCATTATAAGAAAATGGTCTATAACTATGTGAAGTACTAGATACTAACTAAACTTATTATGGTGATCATTTTGTCATATATACATCAAATGATTATGCTATATACCTTAAACTAATACAATGTTGCATGTCAATTACATCTCAAGATTGGGGGAAATAAACAGGTTACTCAACAATCCCACTTTTATGAAAAGAAAAAAATGTATATATTAATTACATTGAATCTAAGATATCATTGATGATTAAATGCACCATTTTTATTCACCATGAAGATACAAACCAAAAAATGCTCCCAATTAAACCACAATGAACCATAGATTACAGGATACATCACGATTTCAGAGATGTTAAAATGACATGGGTATCCTCAAATTGGTAAAATACTACACTGTCATTTTCCTTTCATTCATTGTAAAATAAACGCCCTCCCCACCACCAGCGAAAAAAGTGTGGAATTTCAATTCAGATCCCCACTTGGCTCCTTATGTTGACCTGGGCGGATTCTTACCCCTCTTCAGCTTCAGTGTAGCAGCTCTAAATGGGAATAATAACCATGCCCCCTCCTAGGGCTGCTGGGAGAGCTAACTGCACTCAGCACAGCACCTTGCACTGTAGAGGGCTCAGCGGAGGACAAACAAGGCTGTCACTACTACTGTTGCGCTTGTCCCACTGACAGAGACAAGCCAGATGGACTCATTCCCAAGAGAATATGGCCTCTCACGCTCCCTCCAACTAGGCCCTGAGCACTCTCCATCCATTTTTCTGTAAAAAAATGCCATGGTCCTCCAGAGGAAATAGGCTACTTTAGGCCAGGGATTTGTCTTTGCAAGAGACAGAAGGGAGACAGGAGTCTAGAAGCACCTGGTTCCTAGGCCACCAAGGCGGGAGGTGCCCTGGGGGCACACAACCACATTGTTAGAAGCAGCCTCCTGGGGGCTCAGGACCAGAGGCCATGGGCCTCTAGCGTGGCAAGAGGGGGTGCCAGGCAGGCTCCAGTGGGATCTATGACCCCCAGGCTGCTACCCACAGTGGGTGCACAGCTGAGCCATCTCTGAGAGCCTGACATCACCTAAGCCAGGACCTGGCCCCAAACAGGAGGAAAAGAATTACATTCTCACCCAAACCCACTGGAGCTATCAAACTTGGGAAGCAGAGACCCAGAAGTGGGCAGCACAAGGTGGAAAGAACTTCCTCACCAGTTCACACTTGCCAGTCACACCTGCTCTAATATCATCCGCTCTGGGGGTAGGTAGAGCTTGTGAGCCCTGGAATCAGATGAAAAATCAGAAGCTCAGAGACCTCCCGTGATTTGTCTGTCACAATACAAGTGGGGGTGGGGGAACTGGAGTCCATGGGCACACTGGCCTTTAGGTATGTAATTTTCCCACTGAAAAGCCAGTCAGTAATGTGTCAGCAAGAAGGTGAGCATTCACTAACAGTAATGTAAGAGATGGCCATTTTTGTCAGGCAAAACTTGTAAAATACCCAGTAGTTGCTTATGTTTTAGCCAATATTTAGGGTGATGTGCCAGAGAAGGCAATGGGAACCTACTCCAGTACTCTTGCCTGGAAAATCCCATGGATGGAGGAGCCTGGTGGGCTGCCATCTACGGGGTCGTGAAGAGTTGGACACGACTGAAGTGACTCAGCAGCAGCAGCAGCAGCAGCCATACACCACACCGCCCTCGATGCTCCAAAACTGAACTCAGAGACACCTTTTAGCCACCTCAGTTGAGTTATGTCCTTTGTTTTCAGAAGCTCAAAGGCACTGGTAATTCTTCATTGTGAAATATCTATACAAAAGAGTGCATTAACGAAATATATAACAACAAGAACGGTAACAAATGTATATACACTTAAAAGTAATGTCTTTGATGTTCTGCAGTTTTACCAAAATTTATGTGGTTGTGAATTTCTACTTGTTTGAAATTTCTTGTGTTTCTTAGATCTGAGTTTTGGTGTCTTTTAGCAATTCTTGGAACATGTCAGCCATTATTTCTTTGAAGACTGCCATTGCCCTATTATTTCTACAATTATCTCCTTTTGAAACTCCATGGAAATACGTTAGCTCTTCACACCTATTCTTTATGTCTCTTAACTTTGCTTTCCTCTTGTCCATTTCTTTGTCTGGATTGCATACTAGATTGTTCCTGAAGAATTATCTTATCAGTGCATTCATTTTCTCCTCAGCTGTATCTAATTTTACTGTGTCTACTTCTGTGTCTATTGTAAATTCATCCGCTGAATTTTCCACTTCGATTATCGTATTTTTCCCTAGAAATTCTTTCTGATATTTTATAAATCTGCACTAGAAATAACATCCTTGGAATTCCCTGATGGTTCGGGGATTAAGACTTCTGTACTGTCACTGCCAAGGGCCTGGGTTCAATCCATGGTTGGGGGACTAAGACCCATGTGCTTCACAGTGTGGTTGGAAAAATAAATAAAAAACAAAAACAAACAAAACAACTGTCCTGTGCTAATATTCCAAACCTTTCCTTTATAGCTTAAAGCACATTAGGCATAGTTATTTCTCATGTCTGCTTGTTTTAATATCTTTAGTCCTTGTAGGTCTGCTTTTACAGTCTGTTGTACCTGCTGATTCTTATTCATGGTGCCTGTTTCCTGGTATGATTCTGGGACTTTTTGACTTGAACTGAAATGTTCCTTGGAACTATAATCTACCAAGAAATTTTTGAACCTGGGCTGAATTTGGCCTCCTGCAGAGAGAACCTGTCCTTGTTCTTGCTGGTCACTTGTGGGAAGTATTAACATAGGACCATTTTAAACTAGATTCTCTACTTCAAGATTTCAGATTACACATGAACATGTTGTGAGAGTCAGGTTTTAATTACCAGAAGGGGTATTTACTTCTACCTGCACAGGGCCAGGTTGTCCTTGCTCTCACTTCTATGGAGTAGAGTTCATTTCCTAGTTACTCTTATACTGATGGTGTAGCCTTTGGGGCTTCGCTTTACATGGAGATTCTTTAAACTGCCCACTTGGGCAGGCTCTAGCATTTACCTATATTCTCCCATTCCCCACTCAGCATCAACAGGGAGCCTTAAGATCCTGAAACAAAAGCCAGCACTGTGCCCCATGCCTATGTCCACACTCTTCATTCAGTTTCAAGCTGATTCCTTACTTTCTTGCCATCTCAGTAGTATAATTTTAAAAACATTTTATCGGATACATTGTTGTTTTCATCTGAAAAGTTGTTCAGGACATTTAAGGCATCATTGGGACTCCCTGGCAGTCCAGTGGTTAGGACTCCATGCTTCCACTGCAGTGGGCACAAGTTTGATTTCTGGTTGGGGAACTAAGATCTCTCAAGCCACAAAGCAGCCAAAAAAAAAAAAAAAGGCATCACTGCTTCAGAAATGAGACCTCCACAGACATTTTGGGTAAAATATAAAACGTTCCCTGTCTCAAAGATAGATTTAAGCAAATTTGGGCTGCTGGCAAATATTTTCCTAAAATACCACTTTCCCTTCTCTTTCTTCTTTTAACTCTCTCCAATACTTAATTCTCATTGTTGCTCTTTCCCTCCCCTTGATAGAAATGAATGAATAAACTAACTACTGCTAACGTATTAATGACTTAAAACAGTTGATCCCCATCCCTTGGAATATCACAGATCATGCTTACTATGTTACATATTAGGAAGCATCTTAAATTTTTTCTTCCTTAAAGATTTACAATCTGATTTACTTGTTTATTTATTTTAGGGGGACTTTTACTGCTTTTTAAAAAAATTAATTTACTTTAATTGGAGGCTAATTGCTTTACAATATTGTAGTGGTTTTTGCCATACATTGACATGAATCAGCCATGGGTGTACATGTGTCCCCCATCTTGAACCCCCCTCCCATCTCCCTTCCCATCCCATCCCTTGTGGTTGTCCCAGTGCACCAGCTTTGCATGCCCTGTTTCATGCACTGAACTTGGACTGGTGACCTATTTCACGTTTGGTAATATACATGTTTCAATGCTATTCTCTCACATCATCCCACCCTCACCTTCTCCCACAGAGTCCAAAAGTGGACTATATGATTTATTTTTAATTGAAGAAAATTGTTTCACAATATTGTGTTGGCCTCTGCCATACAACAACATAAGTCAGCCATAGGTATACATGTGGCCCCTCCCTCCCACCCCTCTAAGCTGTCACAGAGCCCCAGTGTGAGTTCCCTGAGTCGTATAGCAAATGCCATTGTTTATCTACTTTACACATGGTAATGGCCCCCCACTCCAGTGCTCTTGCCTGGAAAATCCCATGGATGGAGGAGCCTGGTGGGCTGCAGTCCATGGGGTTGCGAAGAGTCGGACACGACTGAGCGACTTCACTTTCACTTTTCACTTTCATGCACTGGAGAAGGAAATGGCAACCCACTCCAGTGTTCTTGCCTGGAGAATCCCAGGGACGGCAGAGCCTGGTGGGCTGCCGTCTATGGGGTCGCAGAGTCGGACACGACTGAGGCGACTTAGCAGCAGCAGCAGCAGCAGTGTATATGCTTCCGTGTTCCTCTCTCCATTTGTCCCACCTGGAGAGGACAGTTTGAGTGAAGGAGTGACTCTGATTTCAATTCCAGAATCCTGTCAGTCAGGAACTCCCCACACACACACTCCACACCCCCTGCCCATAGGCATAAAGACCACTCCCTTGAGAGAGCCCCCTCTGTGCTCTAGAGACCAGGCTGTACAAGGGGGGGTCAAGGAATGCATATGTTCAGCTGTGAGATGGGCAGCCACACCCACAGGTTCCTGGGGGCATGCAGACACCTCACCCAGCAGACCCGCCATGGCCATGGAAGGACGCACACTACCACACCAGATCTTGCCAAAGCTGCCAGCACAGTGGATGCTGAGCTCACGGCAGGTGGCTTTTCACAAACCCATGTACACAGCCTGCTCTCCTCCCCCAGCTCTGACCAGCGCTTCCCATCCTCTTGCTCCTGGCAGGGCCGGGGGGCATCAGGGAGGTAGAGTGACTGATGGATGCAGGAAGAAAAATGGATTCTAGTGTTCTTAGCATGGAGAGCTTTTAACTCTTAGCTTCTGAGTCCTGCTTAAAGTACATGTGTGAATGTGAGAGTCAGGGAGAATGTACGAGGCCCTCACACGGCCTCTGGTCCACACAGTGATGAGAGCCCCTGGTAGCCCACCAGGCTCCCTGCGGGGAGCTGCCCTCTCTTCCGCCCTGGCTTCCTATACGAGGCAAACTTGCAGGTCCCAGACAGCTGCCCTATCTGCTCCTTCCCCGGTAGGAGGGATCCAGGGATGTAATCTTGGCAGACTTCCAGCATTCCCTTAAGGGACTTTAGCACTTCCTCTCACATGCTCTGAAGCTGTTCTATTTATACATTGCTGCACAATGAACCACCCCCAAACTTAGTGGCTTATAACAGCAATTATTATTAATTTTGCTTATGAATATGCAATATAGGTAGAGCTTGGTGGGGAAAGTTCATATTTGCTCACCAGCTGGGGCAACTCAACAAGGGCTGGAGGATCCACTTCCAAGATAACCTTCAAGGCTGGAAAGTCACTGCCACCTTTTGGCCAGGGCTTCCTCATGGCATGGTGGCTGCGTTCTGAGAATAAATGTTCCCAAATGTCCAGGCAGAGACTGTAAGATTTCCTATGATCTAGCCTCAGAAGTCCAGGACAGTATCTTCAGTCACTAATGGCCAACCCAGACTCAAGGAAAAGGCAGTTAGACACCACTCTCAATTAGAACAGTAAGAAACGATAACCCTGTATGCGAGACAGCAAAAGAGACACAGATGTACTGAACGGTCTTTTGGACTCTGTGGGAGAGGGCAAGGGCGGGATGATATGGGAGAATAGCATTGAAACATGTAAATTATCATATGTGAAACGAATCACCAGTCCAGGTTGGATGCATGATACAGGGTGCTCGGGGCTGGTGCACTGGGATGACCCAGAGGGATGGGATGGGGAGGGAGGTGGGAGGGGGGGTTCAGGATGGGGAACACATGTACACCCATGGCGGATTCAAGTCAATGTATGGCAAAACCAATACAATACTGTAAAGTAAAATAAATTAATTTTTTTAAAAAAAGAACAGTAAGAAAGAAGATGCAGCCATCTTTAATTTACTACACATGAGTCTGGGTGATCAGGACTGTTTCAGAATTTCAGTGTGTGTGTGTGTGTGTGTGTGTGTGAGAGAGAGAGAGAGAGAGAGAGAGAGAGAGAATTGGGAATAGGCAAACATTTATCCATTTCTTCAACAAGCACTTTTGAGCATCTCCATAGGGTCATTCAAGACATGTCCACACTCTCCAGGAGCTCCCAGTCATGTGAGAGAAGCAGATACAGATAGATGAATGTGGATATCTATCCATTCAATCTACATTGTTTGAGCACCTATTAAGCACTAGGTCTGGTGCTGGGGTACAGGATGACCAAGTTGGGAGGCCCTGTCCTTATGAAGGTCACAGTCTGTCAAAGCAGATAGACTTAAAAGCTGCTATTACAATGAGTATTGTGAGGGCTCGGAGCAGAGCTGCATGGGGCAGGGATGGTCTCTGGCAGGGAGGTGTGCTGCTGTCTTGCTGGGAAAGGGGTGTTCAGCAGAATCCTTCAGTAGGCGTCTATGCAGATGAAGTGGGGGAAGCAAGGGGGTTGCTGGTAGGGGGGATCATCCACATGAAGGCTCATGTGCAAGAAAGGGTGAGAAGCTCTTCAGGGCTTCAGAGATATTCAGTGTGGTGTGTGCTTGCATGTGTACAGAGTGTATATATGCCTGGGTGTATATATCCATGTGTGTGCACATGGGAAGTATGTGAGAGTCTATGTGTGTACGTGCGCATGTGAGTGCATGCATATGTGTGTTTGGAGGAACACCAGGACCTCCTCCTCTGCCCCTGGCCTAAGATGAGAAGTGTGCCCACTCTGCAATCCAGAGGTCTAGGGAACAGCACTCTCACTCTGCTGCCATACATCTCAAGGGCACCCATGGCCCATCTCTTTTTACACACTAGCCTCTAGTGGACAGATGCCACTAGCTCCCCACTCAGGCACCTGTTGACATGCCATGATTGGCATGTAGCATGGAAAAGGGGAGACAAGCTCTGGGCCCAGCCTCAAGGTGACCAGTCCACCTTCTCCTCCAGCCTGCTGGGGCATCCTTGGGACCTCCCACCTTCTCTGTTGGAGCTGAATCTGACCCAAACTCATGGATGCGACCATGCCTCTGATTAGACTGGCCCGCCAGTGGCAGCCTGGACCAGACCTTGTGCATCTCTGGGCTACAGAATTCTCCATTTTGAGAGAGGAGAACTCACCCTGTGAAGAAGAGGCTCCGTCCCATGTGAGTCAGGCAACCCTACCCCAAATTCATGTATATAAAAGCTCTTCAAGAACCATTCTCTAGTTTCAGGTCTATATCCCCCTTGTGAGTGCGGTGAGGAGCTAAAAAGAGGTAGGCAGAGAAGGTGGGAAGGTGAGGCACGAGGCTGGGTCTTCCTGGGTTCAGTCTGGTAGATGGCCCCAAGAGAAAGCTGTCCCAGTCCCACGTTTCCACTTCGCCTACTCCTCAGCAGCACATCAGGGTGAGGAAGAAGAGGGGACAGATAATAATCAGAGAGGCAATAACAGTCTCAAAACTATTCTAATCATTTTTCTCTTTTTGCCCTTCTATTACCCTACAGGCATTGTCCTTCTGTCTGGACTTGGTTCAACTGCATGTTGATCATGTGATCAACAGCAAAAGTTAACATGACTTTCACTAAATAAAAGTTTCTCTCTCACACAAAAGAAATTCAGCATCAGGCAGCCTAGGTCTGGTAAAATGACTTCATAAAGTTGGCAGAGACCCAGGCTCCCTCTAGTTCACGGCTCTGCAACCATCTTCGTGTCCAAAGATGGCTGCTAGAGCTCCAGCCATCACATCTGTGATCAAGGCAGCTCTTTGTCTTTAAGTTGTTGTTTAAAAAAAAAAGATTTACTGAGGTATAATTTATTTAAGATAAAATTCATATATGTTAAATAGTTTTGTAAATCCTGACATATTTAAATACCCATGTAATCACCACTGCAATTAAGACATAGAACATTCCCATCTCCCTAGAGGGCTTCCCTGGATGGCTCAGATGGTAAAGAATATGCCTGCAATATAGGGGACCTGGGTTCAATCCCTAGGTTAGGAAGATCCCCTGGAGAAGGAAATTGCAACACACTCCAGTATTCTTCCCTGGAGAATTCCCTCGGACAAAGGAGCTTGGTGGGTTACAGTCCTGGGGGCTAAACCCAACTGAGCAATGAACACTTTCACTTTCACCTCCCTAGAAAGTTCTCTCATATTCCGGTAGTCAGTGTCCCCTTTGACATTTCCTATTTTAGAACTTCATACAAATGCAATAATTTACTATTTACTCTTCCGTGTCTGAATTCTTTCACTCAGCATATTGCTTTTGAGGTTTATCCATGTTGTTGTTTATATCAGTGGTTTGATCCTTTTTATTACTGAGTGATACTCCACAGTATGAACGGTCCATTGTTTATTCACATGCTGGTAGACATTTGTTTCTTTCTTCTCCATCCTTTTTAGGAGACTTTCTAGAAGTTCCATGTAACATTTCCTTTGGATTTCAAAATAGTCACATGGCCACACCTAGAAATGCAGCTCTTTAGTTGGGTGGAAGTGGGATTTTTTTCTAGGAGGAAGAGGGGGTGGATGTTGAAGACAGGAGTGGGCTCATTTGACAGACTGAGAAACCGAGATCCAAAGAAGCAGTGATTCACCCAAGGTCACCTAGGTCCTCATGACACAGGTGGGTCAAAGCTCCAGATTTAGGGCCTTTTCAATCTGTCCCAGGAAGACCACTTCACATCCAGCAGGTATTCCCCTTGGCCAGTGCCCACAGAGTCTGGGGTATGGGGTGAGAGCACCATGAAGGAGCTGGCTGGTGTCAGGGAGAAAGGAATAACACTGATGTCAGGGAGCATTTAACTGGGCATTCACTAACCACCAGGCCCACATAAGAGTAAAGCCATCCAGTAGGCTAGTCACTCCTGTTAGCCCCATTTCTCAGATGAGAAAACCACATTTAGAGAGGTTAAGCAACTTGTCTGAGGTCACACAGCTAGCAAATGGCATCGATAGGTTCTAGACCTTCAGTTCTGTTGAAGGCAGGATCCAACCACCGAGAGAAATATCCTTTCCAAGAGGTAAAGGAGGTTCTGTCTTGAGACCTGTAAACAAACAGCCCATCCAGAGCCCTGCCTATGGGCCTCAGGGGCCTGCCACAGACTCCTACTCTCCTAATTCACTCAGGACCTTTTCTCATAAGTCTGCTTTCCTCCATTTCATGCCTATAACGTATTAACATAAACAACGGTGCTGACAGCAGCTCAGTTCTAACTGGCTCATGCTGGAATCTGACTGATGATTTTCATCAGGGAAAAAGACTAAACAGGTTAAGATGATTAAATTTTCTTAAACCTACAGCTAAGCCTAATCAAAGCCATTTGTGCAGAGGTGTGTATGTGTGTGTTTTCCTTTGCTGGAAGGTTGATTGGCAGTTTCAAATAGACAAGAATGACTGCTGGGGGAACTGAGTTAAAATAAAGCATTTTCCACAACTTCCAGACATGAGTACAGGCCACTTCCACTTCCCTGCCTAGGCTGGAAATATCATTTTCCCTGAGAAACGTCTGATGATGAAAATGAAGTTCAGAGTCTACATTTCACCCTCTCCTGGTTTCCCCCTCAAGTTGAATCCTTTTCTAATTAGAGCTGTCTGTGTTGAAGGACCAGGGAAGGGCCATAGCTTCCTCATTTCCAGGAGCTGGAAGGGTAGGGAGCCTCCCACGCAGCCTGCCGATATTGTCTTTGGCAAAGCCTTTCCCCTCTCTGGGCCCTAGCCACCCTTTCTATACAATGGGGAGGCTGGCCCTCAGGATCTCCTGTTTATCATGCCCAAGGAGTGGAGGAGGGGCACAGCAAACAGCAAAATCAACCCCCTTCTGTGTGATGTTCTTATGCAAAGCTCTTAAGAGGACTTACTAATTATGTCATAACCTACCTGGATACTGAAGGGGCTGAACAGGTCACAGGGTCCACATGGCTGACTGCAGAGAGAAGGAGCCTCTGATTGTGGTTCTAAGACATTACTGGCTGAATGTTTCACCTTCTATAACACCAGACGTCAAAATGTTAACCACCCCATCTACCCACTGGGAATGCTTCTGTAAGTGCTTATAGACACCCGCTCTCTGCACAGTATAGCTTCCTAAGGATGGCTATGCACCCCCTGACCCCTATGCACCCCCTGACCTCTTCAACCCCTTTCTCAGTGCCCCCTAAGCTGTTCTCCTCATAGTCGCTTACTGCTCAGGTTCCCTCGTCCCAGAAGGCAGGTTGTCAAGAAAGTTTGAGTCCTGGTACCTCCCTCTGCATTCACACGGCCCACAGGAAACTCTCATGTGAGGCTGTCTACTGCCACTGCCCCTCCCCCTACCTCCATGGGCCCCTCCAGCCAACCTTCAAGTCCTTGGGGAAAAGGCGGCAGTCTCCATGTTCAAAATCATCCCCCAACCCCAGGGGATGTGTGCCATAATCAGTCTCGCTGCCTTCCCTTTACTTCATGAAGCAAAATAGCCTATGGGTTTCTGAAACTTGGCAAACATTTCGCCAGGGACTGCTGTTGGACTTTCCCTCTGACAGCTCATTCCTAATTTCTGTAAGTACTTCTGAAGTCCTAGTAACCTGTTTGGAGAGGGCACTCCCACTGCCCCCATGGAGTAATAGAGAGGACACAAACACTCCTGAATTCCTTTCAGATCTAAATGCTCTTTTACAAAGGCTGGAGGTAGATAATGAAGGTGAGCGTTCACTGG
Source organism: Oryx dammah (assembly GCF_014754425.2). Lineage (NCBI taxonomy): Eukaryota > Metazoa > Chordata > Mammalia > Artiodactyla > Bovidae > Oryx > Oryx dammah. The sequence continues at coordinate 27,490,908 of NW_024070186.1, read as the reverse complement.
ACCATTTCTGCTACCTTTCAGTAATCTGCACAGGTGTGACTCCCATCTTACCTTGTAATGTATTTTTTTCAACTTTGGGACTTAAATCAATCTTCTACAACATATTATATTACATAGTTTTGAGGGTATTTTCCAGTACTTTTTCCTGGAAAAAGAAGAGCAAACTAAACTCAAAGCAAGCAGAAGGAAATAAAGACAGTGAAGATAAATAGGGATTAGAAAAACAATAGAAAAAAATCAACAATCCAAAAGTTATTCTTTGAAAAGATCAACAAAATTGGCAAACTTTTAGCTAGTCAGGCCAAGGGAAAAAGGGAGAAAGCTCAAATAACTAAAATCAGAAATGAAAGAGGAGACATCACTAACAACCTTACAGAAATAAAAAGGACTCTAAGTAAATACTACAAGTGACCATATGCCAACAAATTAGATAATTTTATCGAAACAAATTCCTAGAAAGACAACTATCCAAACTGACTCAAGAAGAAATAGAAATCTGAATAGACTATAACAAAAAAAGAGAGTTAATCATTTAAAAACTTCTCACAAAGAAATGTCCAGCTGCAAATGGCTTCACTGGTGCATTCCACCAATTATTGAAAGAATAATTAATATCAACCCTTCACAAAATCTTCCAAAAAATAGCAGAGATGGGAACACTTCCCAATTATGTGAGACTAAAATTTCCTTAATACCAAAACCAAAGGCATCACAAGAAAACTACAAATCACTATCTCTTATGAATACAGATGCAAAATCTCTCAACAGAACACTAGCAAACTGAATCCAGCAACAAATAAAAAGGATTACACATGACAATCAAGCAGAATTTATTCCAGCAAAGCGAAATTAAAAATCAATGAATGTAACACACCATATTAATATGGTTCAGTTCAGTTCAATCGCTCAGTCGTGTCCCACTCTCTGCGACCCCATGACCATGGCACACCAGGCCTCCCTGTCCATCACCAACTCCCGGAGTCCACCCAAACCCAATTCCATTGAGTCGGTGATGCCATACAACCATCTCATCCTCTGTCGTCCCCTTCTCCTCCTGCCTTCAATCTTTCCCAGCATCAGGGTCTTTTCTAAAGAGTCAGCTCTTCACATCAGGTGGCCAAAGTATTAGAGTTTCAGCTTCAACATCAGTCCTACCAATGAATACCCAGGACTGATCTCCTTTAGGATGGACTGGTTGGATCTCCTTGCAGTCCAAGGGACTCTCAAGAGTCTTCTCCAACACCACAGTTCAAAAGCATCAATTCTTCGGTGCTCAGCTTTCTCTATAGTCCAACTCTCACATCCATACATGACCACTGGAAAAACCATAGCCTTGAGTAGACGGACCTTTGTTGACAAAGTAATGTCTCTGATTTTTAATATGCTGTCTAGGTTGGTCATAACTTTCCTTCCAAGGAGTAAGAGTCTTTTAATTTCATGGCTGCAGTCACCATCTGCAGTGATTTTGGAGCCCAGAAAAATAAAGTCCACCACTGCTTCCACTGTTTCCCCATCTATTTCCCATGAAGTGATGGGACCAGATGCCATGATCTTCGTTTTCTGAATGTTGAGCTTTAAGCCAACTTTTTCACTTTCCTCTTTCACTTTCATCAAGAGACTCTTTAGTTCTTCTTCACTTTTTGCCATAAGTGTGGTGTCATCTGCATATCTGAGGTTATTGATATTTCTCCTGGCAATCTTGCTTCCAGCTTGTGCTTCTTCCAGCCCAGCGTTTCTCATGATGTACTCTGCATAGAAGTTAAATAAGCAGGGTGACAATACACAGCCTTGATGTACTCCTTTTCCTATTTGGAACCAGTCTGTTGTTCCATGTCCAGTTCTAACTGTTGCTTCCTGACCTGCATATAGGTTTCTCAAGAGGCAGGTCAGGTGGTCTGGTATTCCCATCTCTTTCAGAATTTTCCACAGTTTATTGTGATCCATACAGCCAAAGGCTTTGGCATAGTCAATAAAGCAGAAATAGATGTTTTTCTGGAACTCTCTTGCTTTTTCCATGATCCAGCGGATGTTGGCAATTTGATCTCTTGTTCCTCTGCCTTTTCTAAAACCAGCTTGAACATCTGGAAGTTCACAGTTCACATATTGCTGAAGCCTGGCTTGGAGAGAGGACCAAATTTAAACAAAAACAAAAACAGAAAAAAAACATGACTTTTCAACAGACATAGAAAAAGGATTTGGTAAAATCCAAAAGTGAGGAGACAAAAAAGGTGATCCAGGAAGAGAAAATAATCTAAAAAGTCACAAGGGAAAAAGTTTTATTGAGGAGATACACTAAAAGTAAAGGAGTTATTTTCAGAAAGGCGATAAGAGGGCCAATCTATAGAGAATCTTAAAATCCAGTTTAAGGGATCAAGCAGGGAGCCATGAGGGTTTTGAGTAGAGCTCTGACATAATGCAAGTGGCATTCTAGTAAGCTAATCCAAACCAAATTAATCAATGATAAATTTGCATACACCAGTGTGACCCTAAGGTACAGAGCAATAATCACCAACATTTTCTGAAGGATGAATTGCGATCTAATTTAGCCCCAGAGAGGATCCATGCTTTAAGGCTGGAAGGATATATAAGTTTCAAGGCCCTCTTTAGAAAAGGGAAATAAAATTACAAATCAAAATTAGGTGCAAAAATGAATTTATATTTAAAATGAACAAAGTAATTACAACATGTTCATGGGCTACTCCAAGCCATCTGATACAAGCCAGAGTGATGAGGGAGGAGTCTTAACCAATGCAGTTATTATATCTAACTTCTGGAAACTGTACAAACCCATATGAAAATGAAAACACACTGTATGGGATCCCCACAAGTGAGACAACCTGCAGTTTGAACCTCCTCTGCCTTCTGGTGAATTTGCCCACAAGTGTGCTGCAGCCAGTGTGTATGGGCTCCTGAAAAGCAGCTACTAGCACCCAACTTAACGTTCAGTGATGTCAGGTTAGTAGCTTCTGATCAGCCTTGGTGGGAGTATTTATATCAGTGAAAGAGAAAGTCACTCAGTCCTGTCCGACTCTTTGCAACCCCATTGACTATACAGTCCATGGAATTCTCCAGGCCAGAATACTGGAGTGGGTAGCCGTTCCCTTCTCCAGGGGATCTTCCCAACCCAGGGATCAAATCCAGGTCTCCTGCATTGCTGGTGCATTTTTTACCAGCTGAGCCCCAAGGGAAGCCCAAGAATACTGGAGTGGGTAGCCTATCCCTTCTCCAGGGGATCTTCCCGACCCAGGAATAGAGTTGGGGTCTCCTGCATTGCAGGCAGATTCTTTACCAGCTGAGCTACCTGGGAAGCCCATTTACACCAGAGAAATGGCCAAATGCTACAAATTAGAGCATCTCCCCATCTCCAGAAAGTAGCTGTTAAACATTTCCCACCATTCCACTGAATCTACTTCTATTTATAGGTAAAGTATATATCCAGGTCTGGTCCTTGGCACAGTCTCTGTCACTGGCCATCATAGCTGGACTGGTCAGAGGTCAGAGTCATTAGATTTAGTATCAAATCAGGAGAGATCTCAGAGCCTTCCATTTGTGCAGACTATTCACCCCACTGAAGCCCCTTCACTCTCTCATCTTCTCTGTCCCTCACCCACCAGAACACCCCAAGGCAGCCCCATCAGCATTGCCATGTAGGTGAAATGAGAACACTTCAGATCAAAAGTGTGAGCTTTTTCTCCAGGGCCAATAAGAGCAAGGAGACAGGACCACAGGGGAAGGCGACTCTTTACGCTTCTGGCCTTGGAGTCCTCCATGACAATGATCTAAAATTGAAGCATGCCCTGACCCATCATAACAATGCCATGGCCCTATGCCTGAGGTGAACTGTGTCCCCTGGATTAGGTGACATTTCCAGCCTTCAACACTATCAGAGCACTGAGGCCCTAAGTTTCCACCTCTGTGCCCATATCTCCTCTCGTTTTCCCTAAATATGCTCACCTCCAGTTCTAAGGAGCCCCTCATCCCAATATGATGGGCTCGGGAAAGGAGGCCGTGCTCCCCTCTCTGTGCTCTCCAGAGTTCACAGGCTTTGACCCTTTCCCTACTCTCTATCCCTCTCCACAGAGAGAGGCCTCAGGTTTTACCAGGCCTCCATACAGCCAGTCTTTTCCATCCTTCCTCTGGACCTGCAGGCCCATTTCACAGTTAGGGAAACTGAGGCTCAGAAGTCACACTGACTTCAATGTCCATGTCCTTTCCATTTTACTAAGTTGCCTTTGAACAGGTGTGAATTCTATTTCCTGCCAGCAAGGAGCCAGATCCCTAGGCAGAATGCATTCCCAACCTCGCCACAGTGTCCAGAATGCCCACAATTCCCAGGGTAGTCACCACAGCTTTAGGGCTGTGGAATGAATAGGTGGGAAGGGGAGGGGCTTCCCAGGTAGTGCAGTGGTAAAAACTCCACCTGATAAAGCAGCAGATGCAAGAGACGTGGGTTCAAACCCTGGGTCAGGAAGTTCCCCTGGAGGAGGGCAAGGAAACCCACTCCAGTGTTCTTGCCTGGAAAATTCCATGGACAGAGGAGCCTGGAGGGCTACAGTCCATGGGGTCACAAAGAGTCAGATGTGACTGAGCGCGCACACACACACACACACACACACACACATATGAATAAGTGGGAGTGCACACAGGATAAAGACAAGGAAGAGAAGGGGTTAGGTAGGAATAGGGAAGCATCCTGGGTTTATAGCCTGAGGACATAAATGAATGGTACTCAGTGGGCCATATCTGGTTCCTGCCCATCTCTAGGGATGCTCACATCTAGGTGTGTGCAGCATCTATCAGCCAGAGCTATGACTACCTGTGAGTAAATCTTCCAAGGATCCTTTGAGAATAAGACTCAATACCAGCAGTAGTGGGGCATCTCTGGTAGTTCAGTGGTTAAGAATCAATCTTCCAATGCAAGGGACATGGGTTCCATTCCCGGTCGGAGAACAAAGCTCCCACATGCCGTGGGGTAACTAAGCCCACAGGCTGCAATGAAAAGATCTCACATGCTGCAACAAAGATCCCGTGTGCCACAACTAAGACCTGACATAGCAAAAATTAACATTTTTTAAAAAATATCAGTGGTTACTTTCTAACACCATACACAAAAATAAACTCAAAATGGATTAAAGATCTAAACGTAAGACCAGAAACTATAAAACTCTTAGAGAAGCAAAACACTCTTTGACATAAATCACAGCAGGATCCTCTATCACCCACCTCCCAGAATACTGGAAATAAAAGCAAAAATAAACAAATGGGACCTAATTAAAATTAAAAGCTTCTGCACAACAAAAGAAACTATAAGCAAGGTGAAAAGACAGCCTTCCGAATGGGAGAAAATAATAGCAAATGAAGCAACTGACAAACAACTAATCTCAAAAATATACAAGCAACTCCTGAAGCTCAATTCCAGAAAAATAAATGACCCAATCAAAAAATGGGCCAAAGAACTAAATAGACATTTCTCCAAAGAAGGCGTACAGATGGCTAACAAACACATGAAAAGATGCTCAACATCATTCATTATCAGAGAAATGCAAATCAAAACCACAATGAGGTACTATTTCACGCCAGTCAGAATGACTGCGATCCAAAAGTCCACAAGCAATAAATGCTGGAGAGGGTGTGGAGAAAAGGGAACCCTCTTACACTGTTGGTGGGAATACATTCAGTACAGCCACTATGGAGAACAGTGTGGAGATTCCTTAAAAAACTGGAAATTAAAAAAAAAAACTGGAAATAGAACTGCCTTATGACCCAGCAATCCCACTGCTGGGCATACACACCAAGGAAACCAGAATTGAAAGAGACACATGTACCCCAATGTTCATCACAGCACTGTTTATAATAGCCAGGACATGGAAGCAACCTAGACGTCCATCAGCAGATGAATGGATAAGCAAGCTGTGGTACATATACACAATGGAGTATTACTCAGCCATTAAAAAGAATACATTTGAATCTGTTCTAATGAGGTGGATGAAACTGGAGCTGATTATACAAAGTGAAGTAAGCCATAAAGAAAAATACCAATACAGTATACTAACACATATATATGGAATTTAGAAAGATGGTAATGATAACCATGTATGCGAGACAGCAAAAGAGACACAGATGTATAGAACAGTCTTTTGGACTCTGTGGGAGAGGGAGAGGGTGGGATGATTTGGGAGAATGTTATTGAAACATGTATAATATCATATAAGAAATGAATCGCCAGTCTAGGATCAATGCAGGATACAGGATGCTTGGGGCTGGTGCACTGGGATGACCCAGAGGGATGGTATGGGGAGGGAGCGGGGAGCGGGGTTCAGGATTGGGAACATGTGTACACCCGTGGCGGATTCATATTGATGTATGGCAAAACCAATACAATATTGTAGAGTAATTAACCTCCAATTAAAATAAATAAATTTAAATTAAAAAAATAAAACTCACTGGACACACACCAAAAAAATAAAATAAAATATCAGTGGTTAAGGGACTGTGTTTTAAGCCCAAAGATGTAGATTTGAATCCTGTCTCCACTACTAACTAGCCATGGGCCCAAGGGGAAGTCACCTAGCCTCTCTGAGGTTCAGCGTCCCTCCCTGTAACATGGAGACAATAGAAGCACACACCTCATGGGTTATCACTGGGGGTGAAAGGAGATAATGCACATAAAGTGCTTAATACCTGGCATAAAGGAGCCATGACTGTGTGTGACCCCATAGACGGCAGCCCACCAGGCTCCCCCGTCCCTGGGATTCTCCAGGCAAGAACAATGGAGTGGGTTGCCATTTCCTTCTCCAATGCGTGAAAGTGAAGTCGCAATCAGCGACCCCATGGACTGCAGCCTTCCAGGCTCCTCCATCCCTGGGATTTTCCAGGCAAGAGCCGCACACAGTGGTTATTACTATTATCACCAAGCAAGGAGAATACCTGACAAACGTTTGCTGGCTGAATGAGCAGCAATTATCCAGCCAGCCAGGAAGGAGAGGCCAGCTCACGTGGCCGTGACTTCTAGGCGAGGCCATGGCACACAAGCTCAAACTCCCAGCTCAGCCTGGTCAACTTACTTAACCCCTGTGCTTCCGTCTCCTCATCTGTAAAAGAGAGACAATCACAGTATCTAAGAGAGAATCCGCCTGCCATGTGTGAGACCTGGGCTCAAACCCTGGGTTGGGAAGATCCCCTGGAGAAGGGCCTGGTAACCCACTCCAGTATTCTGACCTGGAGAATCCCAGTGGACAGAGGAGCCTGGCGGGCTATAGTCCATGGGGCTGCAAAGAGTCAGCCACAACTGAGCGACTAAGCACATCAACTAACAAGATAGAAAGATAGATAGGAAGGCAGATAGATATATAGACACGTACAAATGGATTATTTTTTAAGCATTAAATTAATTAACATTTGTAAAGAACTGAGAACAGTACTTGGCACATTTCAAGTGCTATTCAGTGTGAGATACTGCTGTGACCCAGGTGTCAGCCTATGGCTGTCAGCCAAGAGGTCACTGGGCCTCGAGACAGAATTACTCCCTGCAGAAACTTTGTCCCCATACAGAAGGTCTCCCACAGCTGCCAGACCTCTGTCATCCATACCTCTGGCCCTACCACTCACTCTGCTCAGATTTCCAATTATTTGTCCTGTTTTGAATTCAAGTGGGATATTAGTGGCGAGTCTGGCTTTATTAATGGCGGTGTCTTTAGTGTGATCGACTTTCTCCTTCACTCCTCGCTCTCACTCTAAGAAGCTCTGTTTCCTTTAATTAAGCCCCATGCTAAGTGCCGAGCAGGTGACGTGGGTCTGGAAAGGCCTTTGTTCTGGGCTTATGTGCTTTCTCATGGGCTGGAGATTGGAGAGACAGTGTGCTGCAGCCTTTGAAGTCTGACATCCATCCCCACAATCAGAGGAGTGGGACAGTGTGGAGAGCCAGGCCCAAGAGGCAGGAGCCCGGCTCTCTTCCCAGTCTGCCTTCTTAGATCTGTGAAGTGGGGGTGGGGTGCAGGAGAGTGTCTCTGCTTCTGCTTCCAGCACCATGACACTTGGCATCGACTGAGGATTAGAAGATGACAAGAAGACAGGAGTTTCAATAGCCAAAGATATCCGAACGGAAGTGAGGCATAGGGAAAGCAGCTCAAACGTTGCATTACCCAGCCTGGGGTTGAATCCTGGCCCTGCTGTGCCTTGACAAGTTGCTCAAGCATACTGAGTCTCAACTGCCTTCTCTGTATAATGGGATGATGGAATCTACCTCAGACAGAGAGCATTCAGGAGCCACCTTAATGCGACCTCTGCTGTGCAACAAGTTTCCTGTTTGAAGGACACCGTTATTTCCAGTCTCCGATGTCCTGCAGGGCTGTCAGCACCTCTGCTTCTCCTGATCACCAAGACAGAATTAATCCTACTGTTCTTTGCACGTCTCTGTGCCTTTTGTGGATGGATGCATGCATAAATCATCACATGAATCCCACACTATCAAATGATGGCGGACGTGTCTGTTTTTCCAGCCACAACCTGCTGCTTACACCATCTCTGGCAGCTGAGTGAAAAGGGAGGCAGGCTCTGTAAACAGTAGGCACTGGAAGACTGAACCAAGTGAGTTGAGCCCTATTCGCTGTCCAGTAAGCCATCACCACAGGTGCCAAGCAGCCTCTCTCACGTAGGTGAGACAGACCTGCACTTGTTGTAGGGCTTTAAGCCTTTCTAAACACCATTACAAAAATGAGAGCCAAGGTGGGTGATTCACTGTTGAGTGAAGACACAAAGGTTGAGTGTAAAGCCGCCAACACAGAAATACTAAAGAAATGTCACAAAATTGGTTTTGATGCCACAAAGGACTCATGATAATAAATGCCACAGTGAACATGACTGTCTCATGCAGACAAGCATTGGCACCTGTGTCCCCTCCCTCACTGTGTGGTGAGAAAGCTCCATCACCCTCAGCTGGCTCCCAAATGCCCACAGGTGTCCCCAGACAACCACTGCCTGAGTCCACCTGATCTCCCAGCTGACAGACCTGCAGCAGAGTGGACAGGGAGAGAGAGAGCCAGGCCTCTGTCAGGTGCTAAAGAGCAGCTCTGGACCCTCTTTCCCAGAGGTCTGGGGCAAAGGGACTCCATGCTCCTCACTCCGATAGTCCTGGCACTGCCACCAAGTTCACCGTTCACCCCAGCACCCTGCCCTAGTGGCCTTTCTCACTGCCTCCACGAAGTCCTGCCCAGTCTTCTATCTCCCGCCTGCTCCTGCACCAGAGGCATCTGGAGCCCTGTGGATGTAGTGATTCTCCACGGCACTTGGTATTTCTTCCTCTCAGCCCCTGAGGGAAGTTTGGCACTGCTTCTCTCACCTTCCCTCCAAGATTATGAGCGCCCCGGGGCTGGGTCTGCTACGATTCTTCTGTGTGTCCACAGCACCTAGAAAAGCCGACACAGAGCAGGCCGTTGGGAAAAAGCCAGGAAAACTGGCTTCAGTCACAGAACTATGGCCAGAAATATTCTTTTGACTTTGATAGTCTACAAATTTCATTCAGTTCCAAAAGTGCTTACTCGTCTAGAAGTGCCTAGACATCAGTCCTGTGCCTATTGTACAAGTTAGAATGACAGGTTTCTGTAAAAGACTGAGACTCAAACTGGCTGAAACAAATGAAAGGAGGTAGGTTCCAGCCTAAAGTGTGTGTGAGTCACCCACCGCTGGATTCGGGTGCTTGATTGCGGATCTTCTACGTTCCTCTCTCCATTTCCTACGGTATTGGCTTCACTTTCAGGGGAGCTTCTTCCACAGAATGACCAGATGGCCACCAAGAGCTTCAGCTTTTGATTCTACCACTTTAGCAATTCCAGATAACTTACAACTCTCGTAAGAGCTAAGAGTAGCCGCCATCCAAGGAGGCCTCTCATTGGCCCAGCATGGGCCCGCCCCTGAACAAATCACTGCAGCTGATGGGAGTGGTTCTCTTGATTGGCCACATCTGAGTCACGTGCCCACCTCTGACACTCGCTGCTGGGAGGACACTGGTCTGCGCCGCCCACGTGGACTGAAACTCGGATGGGCAGTTTCCCCAGGGGAAACCAGGTTACTCTTTCCAAAAGAATGGACCATTGTCAGGCAAAAGCAATTATTACTCACCAGAGTGCCTACATTAAATAAGGCAAGTAAAGTAACAAGTCTAGATTGCAAATTAACATCCAAAAAACTTCAGGCAAAAAAAAAAAAAAAGCCAAGCTAGTGAAAGGCTAAATAAGAGCCAACTCTATCTAATGGAAGTCTGACCGTGTGTCACAGACCTTCAGAATTGTTGGAACTGAAGTGAAAGCAGGCTGGAGCAGTCGGGAAGGCTTCCTGGAAGAAGAGGTGGGGCTTAAAGGACTGGCAGGCCCAAGATAAACAGGGCAGTGCTGCTGGCCTTCCATGTCTTAGAAGGACACTGAGCTGTCGCAGGACTGTGCTGGGGCGGGGGAGTGGGCGTGGGCGGGTGAAGGGTTAGAAGGGAAGTAGAGGGCTGGAGAGCCTCGCCCCCTCCAATGGGCTTGGCTCCACCCACAGGACCTGGGCCAGCGTGATCAAAATCTAATTTACCCATTAGGCGCGTTTCTTCTGTACAAATCAAATCACGAGCTATTTTTCCACATCGTAAATATTGTTTTAAACTCTTGCTCATAGGCAATTAGATTACAAGCATCGCCTGGTGAGCTATACGCCAATGCGTTTGGCGGGCCTCTGGTTGCTTTGCGAGCGCTTTCCTTTTGAAATGTTTCCCAATGATTTTTAAGGGTCTTTGAAATCCTCTCCCTTAGTGATGCGTGAGGGCTCTTGTCTATGGCCATTAATCTCCATAACAGCCCAAGAGAGACTGTCTCATCTGTGTTCATTTCCAAATGGCTTCGTTGAACTGCACACCCTCCTTATTTCTCCCTGCGGAGAAATAAGTTCTGTCACTCCTCACCCACTAGCTATGTCCCTCCCCCTTCCCCATCTTTGTGTGCCCAGGGAAGTACACACCTGAGCATCAGCCCACAGGAGACCTTCATTCAAGCGCCAAGATCGTCACTAATTTTGAGCAAGTTAGTCCATTTATCTTCCCTGACCTCAGTTTGACTTCTGTAGAACGGGTTTTGGTGGTGGTGTTCAGTCGCTAAGTCATGTCCAGCTCTTTGGGAACCAGTGGACCGTAGATGTCAGGTTGCCATTTCCTTCTCTATACCTAACCCTAGTGGCCCCTTTTTCCCCTTTGCTGGCCTTACTAAGGTTGCACAGCTGACTAGGCTTTTGTCCTTTCTTTTCTCACGAGTGCTTCCTTCCTTTTCAGACCAGCCCCTCAACCCTTTATATGCCTTCCACCTTGGTTCCTCTTGGGCCCTGCCCCAAGGGTGGTTGCTCCTTCCTTGAGACCCATATAACCCCAGCCTGACCTGGCTGAGCTCCCAGCCACCTCCTCCAGAAGTGTGGCGCAATGACCTTGGCCCTCTGTTATATATCTCTTTTCTGGACATCCACCCCATGCAGCACAGTTTAGTTCCTGATGATAATAATAGCTCTAAACACCTTTTACTGAGCACCTACTATGTGCCAGGCATAATGGTAGAGACTATGTACACTACACCTTTCAGTCCTCCCAACAGTCCTGCACTGTATGTTATTATTCCTATTAGGAACCTGAGGTTCAGAGAGGTAAAGTACCATCTCTAGTTCACACAATCTATAATGGCTGAGCCAGAAGTTTCTGCCTAAGAATGATCTTTTACTGACCTTCTGCTGAGCCAGGCAGGGGCTGCGCCTCCTGTAATCCCCACAACAGCACCCCTAATGAAGTAGGTAGTGCTACCCTCATTTCATAGAAGAGAAAACAAAGTGGCATCTCCCATCCGTAACTTCTCAGCTGGAGTGAGATTCAAAGTCAAATCTGCTGACTCCTCCTTCTCCTATCCTCCCCCCAAACCACACAGACCCCCAGAGGTGTAGTTGCCTTGTTCCCAGATGGGAGGACAGCCCCACCTCCCAAGGTACTGGCCAACCTTCCCAGAGACAGTGCACCTTCTCTGAGCTGGGAGGTCAGAAGCCCACACTCACAGAGAACGGTCCAGAGAGCTTGACAACATGTGCAATCTCTTCCAAAGGGCTTTTCCTTCCTTCCTCCTTCCTTCCATAGCTACTTAAGGAGCAGCACTCTGGACAAGGGTGTATCCGGTTCTGTGTCTCTCCATGTTTCAGAAGGACAAAGTTCTATCTCCCAGCCAAGAGCTTTCTGGAGAAGTGCTGCCAGGGCTGCAGGTTCTCCCGGAGAAGATGTGCCTGAGAGGCAGCAGTGACACTGATATCCGTGAGGCTGTACCCCCGCGGGCCAGGCTGGGGGTGGAGTCCTGGGGCTCCCCAGCCCCTGCACTGAATGGAGGGACAGGAACACGGGTTTCCGCAGTAATATCTGTCCCCAGGGAATGATGTCAACCCAGTCCTGAGAGGGAGGATGGTCTGGACTTCGGGGGCTTTGTAAAGTTGTGAAAGCAATAAAGGGCCTCCCCTGCCCTGCTACTGCAGCAGTTCACGGGTCTCCCATGTCCCTGTGGGGCCCCTCTGTGTGCCTGAGGTTGTGGGATGACCTCCTTGTAGCAAAGGCAGCCTCTTCCCAAAGGTCTGAATCTCAACTACCCTGTTTATCCCTCCCTGAAGTTGCTTTTCCTAAGCTGAGCTTTGACCTCCACTAAAGGGCACTATGAGAAGCTGCCTCATGGAACTTCCTTTGGTCACTGTTGAGGGATGTTGTTCCTGAGGGTAACACAGATCACATCATCTCATCCTCACAATACTGATTTCCAACAATCCTCTCAATCCCAACATCAGGAGCTCATAATTTTTAATTTAGTGGAAATTATGAATCCTATGGGCTTCCCAGGTAACGCTAGTGGTAAAGAACCCACCTGCCAATGAAGGAGACATAAGAGACTTGGGTTTGATCCTTGGGAAGATTGGCTCCATTTCTCTCCAATTAGAATCAGAAAACACCAGAACTGGAAGGCATTGTTTAGATAGCATCTAGTCCAGCCCGTCTGTTTTGCTCATGGGATGCTGGAGGACCAGGAAGGGAAAGGGACTGGACTCCGGTTGCATAGCCATCTAAGAGCCTCCGTGACTCCAGCTAAGACCTGTCTCCTCAACTCCAGACTCATCTCCGACTTCCCACCTGACACATCCAGTTAGGTGGCTCAAATTGAGCATGTCTGAAATTGAAATCTTGATCTTTCTTCCAGACTGTTGCCTGACACAGTCTTTCTACCTCTCTTGTTAATGTGAACTCTACATTTCCAATTGCAAAAATTGAAAAATTTGGCATCCTTAACTTACAATCTCCCCCTTTCTTCTTCTCTAATTCTCCTTCCCCTTCCGTCTCCTCTTCCCTCTCCTTTTTATTCTCCCTCTGTCCCTCTCTCTTTCTTTCTCTCCCCTACCCCCAATCACCACATTTGGTCTATGATCAAATCCTATCATCCAGATTTTCACCACTTGTCACCCCCTGGCTCAGGCCACCATCTCCTCTTGCCTGAGTTGTCTCCTCACTGTTTCTTTTGCTTTTGCCCTCAGGCCCTTGATCTATTCTGAACATGAAAACCAGAGTAGAAACATAAGTTGCCCTCTAATACCTAGATAGCATATTAAAAAGCAGAGCCATTACTTTGCCAACAAAGGTCCATCTAGTCAAGGCTATGGTCATGTATGGATGTGAGAGTTGGACTGTGAAGAAAGCTGGCCACCAAAGAATTGATGCTTTTGAACTGTGGTATTGGATAAGACTCTTGAGAGTCCCTTGGACTGCAAGGAGATCCAACTAGTCCATCCTAAAGGAGATCAGTCCTGGGTGTTCATTGGAAGGACTGATGCTGAGGCTGAAACTCCAATACTTTGGCCACCTGATACGAAGAGCTGACTCATTGGAAAAGACCCTGATGCTGGGAGGGATTGGGGGCAGGAGAAGAAGGGGATGACAGAAGATGAGATGGCTGGATGGCATCACCGACTCGATGGACATGAGTTTGGGTAAACTCCGGCAGTTGGTGATGGACAGGGAGGCCTGGCGTGCTACGATTCATGGGGTTGCAAAGAGTTGGGCACGACTGAGCTACTGAACTGAACTGAACTGAATGGCTTCCAGTTTTGCTCAGGAAAATGCAGAGTCCTCTTTATGATCCACAGACCCTCTATGATTTGCTCTCTGCTTCCCTCACCTCTCTGACCTTATCTTGTACCCTTCTCCCCTCATCCACTCCCCTCCAGCCAAACCTGCTCCTCCCGATATCTCACCTTTGCATTTGCTATTCCTGCTGACAGACATTCTTCCCCCAACAACCACATGGCTGGCTTCCTCACTTCTCCTAGGTCTTTACTCAGAATTTACCCTCTTATCTCATATATATGGTAACACAATTTTCCACAAGCATCCCAAGACCATTCAGTGAGCAAAGGGCAGCATTTTCAACCAATGACGCTAGGAGAGCTGGACATCTACATGCAAGAGAATGAAGTTGGACTATGACCTTATATCATATATTAAAAGTAACTCAAAATGAATCAAAGACCTAAGCCTAAGAGCTAAAACCATAAAACAGAAGAAAATGAGGGAGAAGCTTCATGATGTTGAATTTGGCAATGATCTCTTGGATATGACACCAAAAGCACAAGCAACAAAAGAAAAACTAGATTAACTGGATTTTATCAAAGTTTAAAACTTTTGTGCATCAAAGGACACTATCAGTTGAGTGAAAAGATAACCCACAGAATGGGAGAAAATATTTGCAAGTACATATCTAATACGGGATTAATACCCAGAATATATAAAGAATTCCTAAAACTCTGCAATAAAAAAAGCAAACAACTCAACTCAAAATGAGCAAACAGCTTGAATAGACATTTCTCCAAAGAAAATATGTGACTGGCCAATGAGTACACAAAAGATGTTCAATATCATTAATCCTTAAGGAAATGCAAACCAAAGCCACAAAACCTACTTCATACCCATTAGGATGCCTCTCATATAAATACACACATATTTTATAAAATTTATAAACTTCTAATATAGATATACATATATATTGTAAGTAAGTGATAGTCATTCAGTTCAACTCTTTGTGACCCATGGACTGTAGCCCACCTGGCTCTTCTGTCCATGGGATTTTTCAGGCAAGAATACTGGAGTGCGTTCTCGTTTCCTCCTCTAGGGGATCTTCCTGACTCAAAGATCGAACTGTCTCCTGTGGCTCCTGCGTTGGCAGGCAGACTCTTTACCACTGAGCCACCTGGGGAGCCCCATACACCCATGAAAAGAAAGAAAAGTGAAAGTGAAATCGCTCAGTCATGTCCGACTCTTTGCGACCCCATGGACACCAGGCTTCTCCATCCATGGGATTTTCTAGACAATGGTACTGGAGTGGGTTGCCATTTCCTTCTCCAGGGTGTCTTCCCGACCCAGGGATCGAACCCAGGTCTCCTGCATTGTAGACAGACGCTTTACCATCTGAGCCACCAGGGACGTCCATACCACCATATGACCAAGCAATTCTGCTTCCGGCTATATACACAAAGAAACTAAGACCAGGGGCTCAGAGAGTTATTTGTACTCTCATGTTCATAGCAGCAGTAATCTCAGTAGCCAGAGGCAGAAACAATCCAAATGTCCATTGTTAGATGACTAGGTAAAGAAAATGTGGTGTATCCACACCATGGAATACAAAGAGTTACCATTTAATGGGTACAGAGTTTCAGCATCAGTTCAGTTCAGTTCAGTTCAGTCGCTCAGTTGAGTCCGACTCTTTGCGACCCCATGAATCACAGCACACCAGGCCTCCCTGTCCATCACCAACTCCCGGAGTTCACTCAGACTCACGTCCATCGAGTCAGTGATGCCATCCAGCCATCTCATCCTCTGTCGTCCCCTTCTCCTCCTGCCCCCAATCCCTCCCAGCATCAGAGTCTTTTCCAATGAGTCAACTCTTCACATGAGGTGGCCAAAGTACTGGAGTTTCAGCTTTAGCATCATTCCTTCCAAAGAAATCCCAGGGCTGATCTCCTTCAGAATGGACTGGTTGGATCTCCTTGCAAAGTTTCAGCATAAGGTGACGAAAAAGTTCTGGAGATGGATGGTGGTACCATGTAAATGGACTGGATGCCACTGAACTGCATAGTTAAAATAGTTAAAATTTTATTTTAGGTATATTTTACCTCAACAAACCAAATACATTTAAAAAATTACCTCCTCACTGAGGCACTCCCTGGCCACTCTCTAAAATTTCTACTCCTCCCCCGACAGGATATTTTACATCTCCTTTCCCTGCTTTATTTTTTCTTCTCAGCGCTTATGACTATCAAATAATTATCATTTTTGCCTCCTTTGTTGTTTACTGCTACCTCCCCCACCCCATCAGAAACTACTAGAATATAAGCTCAGTGTAGGCAGAGATGTTTGTCTGTTTACTGATGCATTCTAGCACCCAGACTGGTGTTTGGCAGATATATAAATGTGTTGAATGAATGTGAGGCACCAAGGGTGTTGGAGGCCAAGAAGAAGATGCCTCAGCTCATTTCTAGAAAATTCACAGTTCCCAGGAGGGGCTCTGACCCTATAAAGCGGTCAGGACCCTGGAGGCACTTCCAAGCTTCCACTCCCCTCAACTCCTCCCTGCCTAGGGAGCTCAGCTAGGAGACTATCTGTGTGATTGCCAGAAGTAGGGGGTGGTTATGGGAACAGAGCTTATTGGAGCCTCAAGAGAAACCAGGAAGGATCCTCCCCTCCTGCTACAAACACTTCCCAGTCCCCTGTAGAAGGTGGCTGATCAGCCAACCTCTGCGCCAACAAGATAGCTATGGGCATTTACTGGGCACTCGCTGTGTGTCCAGTTCCTTACTGAGGTTAGGGGAGCAACAAGAAAACTATTCAGCTTCTCTTGTTGTACTGGAGGATGGACATAAACACGGACACACAGGTAACTGATACAGGTAAGAACTGAGTGCTCCACTGTAGGGTGTAGGCCAGGCAGCCTTTCCCATGGTTCTTATCCCCTTGTATGCAGTCAGAGAACGTACACTCCTGTTTCAACTTGTCCACATCTGTTCCCAGGTAAACATGCTCTGCTGGCCACTTATACCTCAGTGAGAAGTTAACCTAAATGTTCTTTCTTACCAAGGGATTTTACATCTAATATTTATCTTCTCAGTAAAATTTCTCACGTCCTAAGAAATGAATTTGAGGACTTAGGTGCAGTTGAGGCAAGAACTGTTCATGGAGAGTTCTCCTTCTTGAAATGGGACCCTAGGGGACCTCTGGGTGCTAGTGTAGCCCTGTAGTCAGGGAAGAGGTGATTACCATGAACTGGGGCAGAGTGAGATGTACCCAAGGAGGAGATTCCTATCCCAGAACAAGGCAAATGAAGACAACTGAATATAGCAGTGAGAGGTGGTGAGATCATAAGCCAGCTGGCTAAAGCCACGATTTAAGGGAAGAAGCCATGTTTTCCTCCCAATAACTCAGGTTTCTGGCCTGATCAATGGATATCCATGGAGGCTTCTTGTGCCAGGCCCTGAGCTAAGCACTGGGGTCACCACCACATCAGATGTTGTCCCCACCCAGACACAGCCCTCAGCCCAGGCATAAGAGGCCATAACCAAAGAGGAAGGCTGGGGCAGAAGGGCATTGGGGAGCCCAGAGAAAGAGCTCCTTGCTCAGCCTTCAGGATCAGGGAGGACCTCTGGGAAGGGGGACAATGTCCAGGCTGGGTCCTGAAGGCTTAATGACAATTGGGCAGTTGCAGAGGTAAAGAAGGAAAATCCCAACCTGGGGGGCTGCATGTCCAGAGAACTCATGACCACTGCTTGGTGGCTGGGGATCCAGCAGGGTTGGGGGAGGGAGAATGATGAGATAAAGAAGGTGGTGGTGGGAGCTAGATTGTGGGAATCTTGGGTGTAATGTTGATGATGGGAGCTTTCTGATTGAGTCTAGAGTTTTAGGCAGGCAGGTGCTATAGTCAGACACATGACTTGAAGGATTTTTCCTACTGCTGTATGGAGAGTGGGTGGGGTGGGGGTGGGAGAGGAGACTGGAGCTTACGGAATCATTTGGGAAGTTACTGAGCAATCTAGATGTTGTAACCTGAGGTGGGGGAGACTGTCAAGGACAAGCCTGAGTTTGGGGTTTGGGCAGCTGAGTGAGTGATAGCACCAGTCCTTGGGTCTGAGGTGAGGAGGAATTGATGCAAATGCTTTTGAAGTGTGGAGGTAAGATATGTGCTGGACACTCAGGTAGAAACCTATGAAGGTTTGGAGCTCAGAGGAAAGATACAGGTTTGAGAGCCATCCACACATCAAGGGTAACAGAAGCCAGGACTAGGAACGTGATCCCACAGAAAAGGTGGAGCAATGGGAAGAGAGTTCAGGAAGCACTTCTAGGAATTCCACAACTCAAAACTGGGCAAAGAAAGACCCCCAAAGCCAATGAAAGAGCAGCCAGAAAGGCCAATTCTGGGGGTGAAAAAACTGCACAACCATTGGCAGGGCTGGTCATTCAGTCATTCAACAAATATACATTTGGGAGCTTGTGATTGAAAGGCATGCAGAGCAGAGCTGAGAAGTGCTTCCTTCTTAGGGATCTCAGTCATCCACTATAGCCTGCCTTGGTCAGAGATCACTCCTAACCCAGTAGCAAAGGGGCTCCCACAGCCCTTCGGCCCACTCTCCTTCCTCCCCAGACCATTTATCCCCTTTGTGCCTACAGATGGTGTAGCTTCTAGAGTTAGACTACATGGACTGAATCTCATCTCAGCCACTTGCAAGTTCTGTGACCCTTGGCAAATTACTTAACTTCTCTGACCCCTAATGATCCCATCTATGAAATGAGGACAATTCTCATCCTCTCAAATGAGAATCAAATGAGGCTGATTCTCCAAGTGTTTAGAAGATCAAGGATTATATATACATACATACATATATATATATATATATATATATATATATATATAGCACCCAGTAGAGCTCCTGGCTTCATATCCTCTCTTCTTTGTTTGAACAAACATCCACTGAGTGTCTCCTATGTTTCCAGAAACTGGACCACGCCTGGGAATACAAAGATGAAGACAAGGATTCTTTCTCCTAGGGAACTAACAGTTCAGTGAAGGAAACAGCAAATAACCAACAATGGATGTCCAGTGAGATCACTGCCCTGGAGCTGAAGCTTGGAGCGGAGGTAGGAGGGCCCTGGGCTCTACTCCAGTTCTCCTCTCACTTGCTGTGCGACCATGAGCAATAACTTGGCCTCTCTAAGCTCCAGGTTCATCTGTAAAATGGAGATAATCACACCTGCAAGATACTGGCCACTGTGAGGAGATTCACAGGAAGGAGAGGTGGTTGAAATGTCCAAAATTCAGGACATTTATTTCCACAGTTTCTGGGAATTGTGAGGAGAAGCTGAAATGGAGGCAGGAAGTAACAGAAAAAATTGGAAAGACAGAAATGTAGCCAGCAAGAGAACAAGCCAGGGATCATTGCCCTCTGGCTCCCACGGCCTCTGTCCCCAGCTCTATCGACATTAAAGGGAGAGCTGAGGACTTCCCAAACCAAAAGGGAAAACAAGTGCATTCTTGAGATTAGCTGAGGCAAACAAGAGCCAGGAGAGCCTCACGTTCCCATGGACCCCGCCCGGGCCATCCCCAGGAGAAGGCCTGGGGCAGTAGCAGGGTGGAGGGAGGCCAGGGGTGTGGAGGGGTCACACGGGTGAGAGGGTACCTCTGGCACCCACTCTGGCCCCAGGAGCCAGGTTCTGAGCTTCTGTTCTGTTTTCCATGGCCCAGGGCTCCATGCTCAGCTGGGATCAGCAAGTATTTCCTGACAGCTAGACTCCTTCAGCCTCCAGACACCTGTCATGGCTGCTGGGGACCAGAGCAGAGCTGGCAACAGGCTAGGGGGACAAGAACATGGTAACCAGAGCCATGGCTTTTTCCAGTTCCCTGAGTCCCTGTGTGCCTGTGAAGTGGGGTGGGTCTGGCCTGAGATGGGCTTAAGAACCTGGGATCAGAAGGAGCCCCAAGGCTTACTTCCCAGCAAGGGCAGTCACAGAGAAAACCCTGAGACCCCAGACAAGTAGAGGACTGCTGGTCAAGATGGATGGTCAAGGAACTTTCCTGGTGGTCCAGTGGCTAGGACTCTGCACTCCTGATGCAGGGGGCCCGGGCTCAATCCCTGGTCAGGGAACTGGATCCCCCATGCCACAACTAAAGATCCTGTGTGCCTCAATGAAGATCAAAGATTTGGAGTGCTGCTACTAAGACCCAACTCAACCAAATATATATATATATAAAAGATGAACAGTCAAGGGTCCACTGCTGACCCAGAGGTCTGGCCACCTCTAGTCTCTAAAGACTGGGCTACTGCAGCCCTAGCGATTTTCATCTCTGGCCATTTCTGGGCAGGGCACCCTGTCTGGGGTAAGAAGAGTGCTGAAGTGGGGAGTTTTGACCCTGGCTCCCCTCACCTCTCCAGATTCCAGCAGTGCCCTGACTCAGTGGAAAAGTCAGAACTATATTTCTTCCCCTGTAAAAAAGGTTAAAGACTTCCCCAGCTCCCCTCTCAGGATGTGGCCCTTCTCTAAGGGCTGTCCTGGAAGGAAAGGCCAGAATGACTCAAGGGCCAGGGGTGTCCCCCATACTAGGACACTACCTGTTATTCTCTTGAGCCAGAATGGACCCCTCAGAACCCCAGGAGAGCTGAAGGGGCAAGCCCCATCCTTGAGTGACCATACAGGCGACAGACAACAACAGACCAAGGGGCTACCCTACGACTCTAGAAACAGCCTTGTGCCCATGAGGAAGGTTGGGTGGGGCAGCCTGAAGCACATCTCCAAGACAACAATAGTAACAGCAGTGCCCCAGGAGAGTAATAGAGAATTAAGGGCATGCTACCTTGGCTGTGGTGAAGCCATTAAAAGAATTCTAGCATGCTTCTCACAGGCAGGTAGCAAACCTTAAGCTTCTAAATGCTGGGTTTCTTCTCCCATGGGAAATTTAGAGTTGTATGGTAGGAAAAACAGAGAGATGTTGCCTGGAGTCAACATCAAATGAGCTTTGTTTTTAAACGTCTACATTTATGGAGATGGACATGGGATAAAGAAGAGGAGGGGAAAGAAGTATAGCAGAAGGGAAGAAAGAAGAGGGAAGGAGGAAGAAGGGAGGAAATGAAAAAGGAGCAGGGCAGGAGGGGAGGAGAGATTCTGAGACTTGGTGAGCAGAGTTCTGTGGGTGGAAGAATGAAGTTCAGTCCACTGGTGCACAAAGCCCTTGTGACAGGCCATGGGGTGGCCATAGGGCTGTCCAGCCTTTGAGTTCTAAGTCCTGTGTCCTTGCCAAACACAGAGGAGGTCCTGTGGTAAGGCTTGCTGGGGGAGATGGAAGCATCTGATACAAGTGAGCAGAGCTGCTGCCTTTGAACTGATGTGGTGGGTCCTTTCCCAGGTGTGTCTGGGCAGCTGCCATGGGGTCTACAGAAAAGAGGCCCTGTTGCCATAAACTTCTGGGGCTGCAGAGCCTTGGGGTCCTGCTTCTCTCAGGGGAAGGAGAAGGAGCCTGAACCCATAAAAAGTGATCTTTCTTTGTTCACAGGTTTTGTACATCAATTCACAGTTGTTTTATACTCAGTGATTACTGAGTTACTATTCTGTGTAGTTTCTATCTGCTGGATATTTAATAAAAATATTTTTAAACAATAAATTAATTTTCAATGATAAAATAATAATGGAGATTGCATCAAGATGGCACATTGAGCACATGTGTCTGCTTGTCCTTCCATAAATCCTTAAAATGATCAACACAAACATGTGCACATATGCATATACACACACACACACACCACTAGAAGTGGCGCCAGTGATGACCAGAAATGAAGATAAATTTTTAAAAGACAGAACACAGATGGGATTAGACCAGTGGAAAGAAAACCAGTCAAAAACATTCAGTGGGGGACCACTGTGAAACTCTGGCACAATTCCAGGGTTATTCCAAGCTCAAGATGAGTCTCGATATTCCTGTCTGTTGTTGTTCAGTCGCTCAGTCCTGTCTGACTCTTTGCAACCCCATGAACTGCAACAGGTCGGACTTCCCTGTCCTTCACCATCTTCCAGAGCTTGCTCAAACTCATGTCCATTGAGTTGGTGATGCCATCCTACCATCTCATCCTCTGTCATCCCCTTCTCCTCCTGCCTTCAATCTTTCCCAGCATCAGGGTCTTTTCCAATGAGTCAGCTCTTCACATCAGGTGGCCAAAGTATTGGAGCTTCAGCTTCAGCATCAGTCCTTCCAATGAATATTAAGGATTGATTTCCTTTAGAATTGACTGGTTTGATCTCCTTGCAGTTCAAGGGACTCTCAAGAGTCTTCTCTAGCATCACAGTTCAAAAGTATCAGTTCCTTGGCGTTCAGCCTATTTTATTGTCCAGCTCTCACATCTGTATATGACTACTAGAAAAACCATAGTTTTGACTATATGGACCTTTTTAAAAGGCAAAGTAATGTCTCTGCTTTTTAATATGCTGTCTAGATTTGTCACTGTTTTTCTTCCAAGGAGCAAGTGTCTTTTAATTTCATGGCTGCAGTTATGGTCCACAGTGATTTTGAAGCCCAAGAAAATAAAATCTGTCACTGTTTTCATTGTTTCTACCATCTAGTTGCCACGAAGTGATGGGACCAGATACCATGATGTTCATTTTTTGAATGTTGAGTTTTAAACCAGCTTTTTCACCCTCCTCTTTCACCTTCATCAAAAGATGCATACCATTTCCACACACCTCTCTTCTCCGTACTCACATTTATCCCTCCTTCTGAAAAGAAATTACCAGAAGCAGAACAAACAGCATCTATATGTCAGAAGACAGGAAATCTCAAAATCAAAGAAAAGTTCACATAGAAGAATCACCAATATATGAAAGAAAGACACCAAAGTCAACAAATGGCATGATATCTGAGGAAAGACAGTTAACAAGCAATCTGAAAGCAGCTATAAAAGTATATAAATGTCCTCAGGGGGATAAGAGAGGATAATTGAAATAATTAATAATACTCTGACATAATTGAAAGCAAAATATTGAAACATAAGCAACAAAAGTGAGCATTACAAAAGACAATCAAAGGTTTTGGAAATGAAAAATATGATTGTCAAAGTTTTAAAACAATTAAACACACTAAATCTAAATCCAAAACAGACAAAGCTGAGGAGTAAATTTGTATGCTAAAAGGATGTTCTGATTTCACAACTTAGGACCAAAGTATAAATGACAAGAAAGTATAAAAAGAATAATTATAGTCAATTATTATATTCAATATTATTGTATTGCACACTTGAAAGTTGCTAAAAGAACAGTCTAAAAAACTCTGACAAGAAAAAGAATTTTTTTTTCTGACCATAATGCATTAAGATTAGATCTCAATTACAGGAGAAAAACTTAAAAATTCCAGCATATGGAGGCTGAACAACACGCTTCTGAATAACCAACAAATCACAGAAGAAATCAAAAAAGAAATCAAAATATGCATAGAAACTAATGAAAATGAAAACACAACAACCCAAAACCTGTGGGACACTATAAAAGCAATGCTAAGAGGAAAGTTCATAGCAATACAGGCATACCTCAAGAAACAAGAAAAAAGTCAAATAAATAACCTAACTCTACACCTAAAGCAACTAGAAAAGGAAGAAATGGAGAACCCCAAAGTTAGCAGAAGGAAAGAAATCTTAAAAATTAGGGCAGAAATAAATGCAAAAGAAACAAAAGAGACCATAGCAAAAATCAACAAAGCCAAAAGCTGGTTCTTTGAAAGGATAAATAAAATTGACAAACCATTCGCCAGACTCATCAAGAAGCAAAGAGAGAAAAATCAAATCAATAAAATTAGAAATGAAAATGGAGAGATCACAACAGACAACACAGAAATACAAAGGATCATAAAAGACTACTATCAGCAATTATATGCCAATAAAATGGACAACGTGGAAGAAATGGACAAATTCTTAGAAAGTACAATTTTCCAAAACTGAACCAGGAAGAAATTGAAAATCTTAACAGACCCATCACAAGCACGGAAATTGAAACTGTAATCAGAAATCTTCCAGCAAACAAAAGCCCAGGTCCAGATGGCTTCACAGCTGAATTCTACCAAAAATTTAGAGAAGAATTAACACCTATCCTACTCAAACTCTTCCAGAAAATTGCAGAGGAAGGTAAACTTCCAAACTTATTCTATGAGGCCACCATCACCCTAATACCAAAACCTGACAAAGATGCCACAAAAAAAGAAAACTACAGGCCAATATCACTGATGAACATAGATGCAAAAATCCTTAACAAAATTCTAGCAATCAGAATGCAACAACACATTAAAAAGATCATACACCATGACCAAGTGGGCTTTATCCCAGGGATGCAAGGATTCTTCCATATCCACAAATCAATTAATGTAATACACCACATTAACAAATTGAAAAATAAAAGCCTTATGATTATCTCAATAGATGCAGAGAAGGCCTTTGACAAAATTCAGCATCCATTTATGATTAAAAACTCTCCAGAAAGCAGGAATAGAAGGAACGTACCTCAACAGAATAAAAGCTATATATGACAAACCCACAGCAAACATTATCCTCAGTGGTGAAAAATTGAAAGCATTTCCCCTAAAGTCAGGAACAAGACATGGGTGCCCACTTTCACCACTACTATTCAACATAGTTCTGGAAGTTTTAGCCACAGCAATCAGAGCAGAAAAAGAAATAAAAGGAATCCAAATTGGAAAAGAAGAAGTAAAACTCTCACTGTTTGCAGATGACATGATCCTCTACATAGAAAACACTAAAGACTCTACCAGAAAATTACTAGAGCTAATTAATGAATATAGTAAAGTTGCAGGATATAAAATCAACACACAGAAATCCCTTGCATTCCTATACACTAATAATGAGAAAATAGAAAGAGAAATTAAGGAAACAATTCCATTCACCATTGCAACGAAAAGAATAAAATACTTAGGAATATATCTGCCTAAAGAAACTAAAGACCTATATATAGAAAACTATAAAACACTGATGAAAGAAATCAAAGAGGACACTAATAGATGGAGAAATATACCATGTTCATGGATCAGAAGAATCAATATAGTGAAAATGAGTATACTACCCAAAGCAATTTACAAATTCAATGCAATCCCTATCAAGCTACCAGCGATATTTTTCACAGAACTAGAACAAATAATTTCAAGATTTGTATGGAAATACAAAAAACCTCGAATAGCCAAAGCAATCTTGAGAAAGAAGAATGGAACTGGAGGAATCAACTTGCCTGACTTCCGGCTCTACTACAAAGCCACAGTCATCAAGACAGTATGGTATTGGCACAAAGACAGAAATATAGATCAATGGAACAAAATAGAAAGCCCAGAGATAAATCCACACACATATGGACACCTTATCTTTGACAAAGGAGGCAAGAATATACAATGGAGTAAAGACAATCTCTTTAACAAGTGGTGCTGGGAAAACTGGTCAACCACTTGTAAAAGAATGAAACTAGATCACTTTCTAACACCGCACACAAAGATAAACTCAAAATGGATTAAAGATCTAAATGTAAGACCAGAAACTATAAAACTCCTAGAGGAGAACATAGGCAAAACACTCTCTGACATAAACCACAGCAGGATCCTCTATGATCCACCTCCCAGAATTCTGGAAATAAAAGCAAAAATAAACAAATGGGACCTAATTAAAATTAAAAGCTTCTGCACAACAAAAGAAACTATAAGCAAGGTGAAAAGACAGCCTTCCGAATGGGAGAAAATAATAGCAAATGAAGCAACTGACAAACAACTAATCTCAAAAATATACAAGCAACTCCTGAAGCTCAATTCCAGAAAAATAAACGACCCAATCAAAAAATGGGCCAAAGAACTAAATAGACATTTCTCCAAAGAAGACATATGGATGGCTAACAAACACATGAAAAGATGCTCAACATCACTCATTATTAGAGAAATGCAAATCAAAACCACAATGAGGTACCACTTCACACCAGTCAGAATGTCTGCGATCCAAAAATCTACAAGCAATAAATGTTGGAGAGGGTGTGGAGAAAAGGGAACCCTCCTACACTGTTGGTGGGAATGCAAACTAGTACAGCCACTATGGAGAACAGTGTGGAGATTCCTTAAAAAATTGCAAATAGAACTGCGTTGTGGCCCAGCAATCCCACTGCTGGACATACACACCGAGGAAACCAGAATTGAAAGAGACACATGTACCCCAATGTTCATCGCAGCACTGTTTATAATAGCCAGGACATGGAAACAACCTAGATGTCCATCAGCAGATGAATGGATAAGCAAGCTGTGGTACATATACACAATGGAGTATTACTCGGCCATTAAAAAGAATACATTTGAATCAGTTCTGATGAGATGGATGAAACTGGAGCTGATTATACAGAGTGAAGTGAGCCAGAAAGAAAAACACCGATACAGTATACTAACACATATATATGGAATTTAGAAAGATGGCAATGATGACCCTGTATGCAAGACAGCAAAAAAGACACAGATGTGTATAGCGGACTTTTGGACTCAGAGGGAGAGGGAGAGGGTGAGATGATTTGGGAGAATGGCATTGAAACGTGTATAATATCATGTAAGAATCGAATCGCCAGTCTATGTCCGATGCAGGATACGGCATGCTTGGGGCTGGTACACGGGGATGACCCAGAGAGATGTTGTGGGGAGGGGGGTGGGAGGGGGGTTCATGTTTGGGAACGCATGTACACCTGTGGTGGATTCATGTCAATGTATGGCAAAACCAATACAGAATTGTAAAGTAAAATAAAAAAAATTAAAAATTAAAATAAATAAATAAGTAAAATATGTTGACATGTCAAATCATCTAACTCCTGACCTTGACTTAGTTCAGAAATAATTATCTTAGGATAATTCTTTGATAATTATAAGAAAGAAAGACTTTGGAAATACTGTATGTAAGCTAGATGTGGTCTATTGTTAAAATATACTAATAATATAAATTACAATTAATTCAAAAATAAAAAAAAGAAAAAGAATTTTTTTTGTAAATATGTATGGTGATGGATGTTAGTTAACTAGACTTACTGTGGTGATCATTTCATGCTGTGTTCAAATATCAACTCATTACATTGTACACTTGAAGCTAATATAATATTATAAGTGAATTAAGAAAGAATAATTTAAAAATATGTATAAATTCCAGTATCTAATAATAATCCTAGGAGAAGAGAACAGAGGCAAAAAGGAGGCAGGGGGTGGAGGAATTATTGAGGAAGTAGAAGACACTGCATCCTTCTAAAAAGGCAAGCCAACACAGATGCAGGCTCATGCTCTGGAACCCAGCCCTGGAGACACCCCAGAAGTCAAACAGCAGACTTCCAAACTGATATATAAACTCTGAGATGGCCACACCACTCCAACAAAAGGCAACAAAAGGCAGTTACATTATGAAGTGTGTGTTGGGAGAAGAAGGATGAAAAATGGCAGCTCAGAAGATAAGAGTGAAGCAACATGAATGGGAGACAGGATGGTGGGAGGTTTTGGACTGTCCTTTTCTCTCTCCCACATTTCTCTGGAAATAACATGTCTTTTCTTTGACTCCTATAAGGCAGAAAGACAGGAAAGTGAAAATGAAAGTGTTAATTGCTGCGTCATGTCTGACTCTTTGCAACCCAGTGGACTATAGCCCACCAGGCTCCTCTGTCCATGGAATTTTCCAGACAAGAATACTAGAGTGGGTTCCCATTCCCTTCTTCTCGGAATCTTCCCGACCCAGGAATAGAACCTGGGTCTCTTGCTTTTCAGGTGGATTCTTTACTCTCTGAGCCACCACGGAAGCCCAGAAAAACAGGAACCAGGTACTACTGAGATGGCTTTCAAGTCCCACTGGGGTGTAGTAGTAGAAGTGGATGAAGAAATACTGGCTGGCTTCTGCTTTCTCTCCTCCCCTCCTAACCTCCACAGCCAAGTGGCCAGATGTTTGCAGTTTATATGGTCAGGATGGAACAAACCAGCAGTGCCAGGGTACAGATGGAGACTGTAACTCCAGACATCCCTCACTCTGTGACTCACCCACCTCATCTCCCCCTTGTCCAAACACATTAGAAGGGACAGAACCACTCTCCTCAGTTGCTATCTCCCCCTTTCATCAGTGTAGGTAAATAATACTCCCAGGGATTCATAAGGACAAATACAAAGGCATCTAAGGAACATGACTGCTATAAGGAAAAAACAGACTGACCAATCTCTACCAGGCTCAATAAAATGACGGGAAAATAAAATAACTTGAAATAGGTATATTAAACTTCTTCAAAGACATGTGGAAGATACTGGAAACAAAAAGCAGGAACTAGATGTCACAAATGAAAATCACCTGAAAATCCTGGGTAAGAAACACATAGTAATTGGAACAAAGAACTCAATGAACAGATGGGATAGCTGAATGGTTACAGCTGAAGAAAGAATTTGCACATTCAATGATCAGGTTGAGGAGCTCGCCCAGAAGGTATCATGAAGGAATTGGCAAATATGAAAGAAAAGTTCAGGGATTAAAAAGTAAGAGGAAAAAATATCAACCTATACAAAAAGTGAACACCCATAAATAGGGACAAAAATAAACAAAGGAAGAAATACTTGAAGAAATAATGACTGAGGATTTCACAGAATTAGAAAAAGATAAGATCTCAGATGGAAAGGACCTGCAAATTAAAATCAATGTAAGTAAAAAAAACTTTCCACATTACAATGAAAATAAAGAATATCAAAGACAAAAAGAAAAAAATTTTAAGTAGCTAGAGAGAATAAACGAATTATCTACAAAGAAACAAGAGTCAAACTGCCATTAGCCTTCTCAACAACAACATGGAATGCAAGAAGATAAGAGACCATTATTTTCAAAGTGCTGACATCAAAGAACTTGAACCCAGAATAATATACCTAGCAAAACTGTCATTTAAATGTGAGGATGGGGACTTCCCCGGTGGTCTAGTGGTTAAGACTTCACCTTTCAATGCAGGAGTGTGGGTTCAAGACCTCATTGGGGTGCTAAGATCCCACATGTCTCATAGCCAAAAAACCAAAACATAAAATAGAAGCAGTATGTAACAAATTCAAAAAAGATTTTTTAAATGATCCCCCCTTTTTTTAAAATTTTTAAAAATGTGATGATCAATCATACAAAAATCTGCATACTTTACCACAAACCTTGCTGAAATAACTCCTGGAGAACATACTCAGAAATAGAGAAATAGATACTGGAGAATTCTATAAAATATGAATAGAGTTGTCAAATATAAGAAAAAACACAGAAACAACAATACCATATCTGGCTAAATATGAATTTCAGATAAGCAATAAATATTTTTTAGTATAAATATCTCATATGCAGTATTCAAATTTAACTGGGTATCCTGCATCTTATCTGGCAACTCTAGGTATGGGATATAAATATGGATAAATAAATTAATACAGTTAATTATAGTCTAAATAAGAAAAGGTCTGGTAAGTCAAAAGGGATATTCATGGAACTCCAGAATTAAAATTCTAGATGAAATATATGGTGAGAGGTAGAGGGAGAAAACCAAAAGGTAGCAAAAGAGGACTAAGGAAATTGTCATATTCAGGGGAAAGATGGAGAGAACTGACAATTAGCATAAGTTGACAAGTTAGAGGCAAACACATAAGAATAAATATAGGATGCACAATATTCACATCAGCAGCAGAAAATTCGACCTATCCAATAGCATTCAGGAAAGGAGAAAATAGAAACAATACAAACAGAAAGTAAATAAAAAACAGGACACACAAAAGTCAAAATAAGTCCCAACATAATATTAGTTGTAGTAAGCTGTGTACTCAGATTAAATTCATCAATTAAAAGACAAGACTATCAGAATGGATCTCTTAAAAAAATCAAATAATATATTTCCCAGAAGAAAATATTTCAAACAGAAGAGTATATAAAATTTGAAAAAAGGGGAGTTGAAGAAGAAACTATATGCAAATATGAACCAAAAGTAAATCAGACTGTCAAATTTAATATGAGATTAAATAGATATTAATTCAAAAAAATTCATAAATAGAAAAAAACTACACCCTAGATAGAAGGACTATTACATTTATAAGAAATTATGTATATATATATATGTAGATAAAGATATATCATCAAAATATGCAGTGACCAATAATAAAGAAAAATAGATGTCAACAGTTTTAGTTGGAAGATTTTTATATACTTTTCTCAGAAACTAATATATCAAGCAGAAATAAAAATATTAGTATAACTAAAGATTAAAATTTACAGTTAAATTTTATGGAAGACTTGTATCTGATTTCTACTACATGTAAAACCCATAGTCCATAGCTAAATGGTACTTAGAGAAATTTTTATAGATTTAAATACATTCATCAGACTACAAATGAAGTGTAGGCATTAAAATTAAGAAGCTTGAAGAATGTGTATGTACTTCCAAAGCAAAAATAAGAAAAATAAGGGTATAAATCAGTAATAGAAAACACGAATAAAACAATAGAAAATATTTAAGCTGGTTTTTAAAGACACAAATAAAATGGACAAACTCATCAAGACTAATAAAGGAAAAAAGAGAAAAGTATAAGCAAACACAGGATGTAAAAGGAAGAAATAATTACAGTTACAACAGAGATTTTTTTTTTTTAATATTTTGGCCACACCACATGGCAGGCAGGATCTCAGTTCCCCGATCAGGAATCAAATCCTCAACCCCTGCATTGGCAGCACGGAGTCTTAACCACTGGACCGCTAGGGAAGTCCCAAAATAATTTTTTAATAATGAAAAATATGTGACAGCAATACAGAAAGTTTTGGAAAGAATTTACATTGTCAAATGCGGTAAAAGACAAGCTGAAAATAAAATAGACATTAAAAAACAGAAATTATATAATGAAAGACTACTTTCATTGTTACTGCCTTCTTCAACTACCAAGAAAAATCTGAGGGTTACATGACTTTAAGAAGAGGCCAAAACAATTAAGAAATTGTTAAAGTCTGTATTATACAAGTTGTTCTAAAAAAAAAATAGAAAGAGGGAAGGGCTATCCAACTCATTTCGTGAGACTGGAATCATTTATCCATGATTTCAAAGCCAGATATGGACCTTATAAGGAAAGAAAAAAAAAGGAAGAAAGAAAGAAAATAAGACAGTAATAGCTAGTACTCCAAATCCAAAAGTGTATTTAAAAGAATACATTATAGTGAAATAAAATTTGAAAATTAATGTATCCATACATTAATGGACTGAAAAAGAAAATTACATTATTCTGTACTTAGGTGTAAAAAAGGCACAGGCTAACCATTTATGATAAAAGGCCTCAAAAAACTAGGAAGAGCTGGAACTTCCTTACCCTGACAATTATTATAGATTATAACATGGAGTAAACCTTAAACTCCATTGAAAACATTTAGACACATCCTCTCTAATACCAGCAAGCAATTAAAGATGTCCACCATCACTGTTTTAACTAGGTATTACCTAGTACTGGCAGTCCCAGCCTGAAGAGTAAAACGAGAAAAAGAAATTAGGTAAAAGACACAAAGAGAAAAAATAAGACTCAGTATTTGCATATAACTTGATTATCAGCATAGAAAATGCAACAGAACTAAATAAACAATAGAAATAATAGGAGAGTCTGGCAAGGTTGCCAGATACAAAATCAACATCCAAAAAATCAATACTATTCTCTACAGCAGCAACAATCAACTAAACTACAATAATAAAACAAGATGCCATTCATAGTAGCAGCAGAAAGAGCAAAGTATCCAGGAATTATCCTGGCAAACAATATACAGCAAAAGATACCCTGAAAAAAGTGAATATGCTGGAAAAAGTGGCAGCTGGGAGGAGATATTTGCAGCAATTAATATCAGAATTTTAAAGGAACTCTTGCAAATTAAAGAGAGCAATTAAAACCTGGTTGACTAACAGTTTTATGAAAATATATTTAACCTCATTAGTAATTAGAAAAAGATCAATCAAACAAAATAAGAGAGGCAACAGAGTAGTAAAAATCATAAAATTGAATAATAACAAACAACATATGGTGTGCAGAGGAAGAAACTTGGTTTCAGCACCTACACGTGGGTAGTACAGTAATGCTGGAGAATAATCTGGAAGCAATTAATGAAATTTGGTATGCATATTCTCTATCAGCTATCAGCTGCATTTCTGATACTTCTCTGGCAAAATTGGTGCACAGCTCCATTACACATTATAGGAGTGTGTACACACTGCTACATTTAAAACATATAACCAACAAGGACCTACTGTATAGCACAGGGAGCTCTGCTCAACATACTGGAGTAACTTAAATGGAAAAAGAATTTGAAAAAGCACAGACACTTGTACATGTATAACTGAATCACTTTGCTCTGCAACTGAAACTAACACAACATTGTTAATCAACTACACACCAATATAAAATAATTTTTTTAAAGTAAAGTAAAAAAAAAAAAACATATATAAGGATGCTTTTTCACACCATTATTTCTCACAGGGGACAAACTAGGATTTAACCACTAAGAAAATGGACAAACAAAACATATGCAAATAGCAAAAGGAACCATGTTGACATACATATGTTTGAAAATGTGTTGAGTGACAAAAAAAGAAAAGAAACTGAAAGAGGTCTGCACCTTATCACTTATGCAAATTTCAAACACACACATACAGCAACTGTTAAATATTTCAAAAGCTTATCCTTCCAAAAGCCCCAGGCAAGGACAACCAACCGAAACAATAGACAAATATTAAAACTAAAAGAGAATTTAGCAAGTTAGATATAATATCAAGTTACAAAACTCAATAGCATTCTCTAAACTAGAAATGTAACAATAAAATAAGACATCACTCAGGATTGTAACAAAAACTCTCCTTTAAGAATTATCTTAACAGGAAATGTACAATACCACCACTGAAGGACATACAGAAGATTTGAATATATAGATATCCCACACTTGTACTTGGAAAAGTGTAAGACACTGAAGAAAGAAACTGAAGATGACATAAACAGGAAAGACCTATTGTGTTCATGGATTGGAAGAATTAATACTGTTAAAATGCTGTACAGATTCAATTCAATCCTTATCAAAATACCAATGGAATTTTTCACAAAACTAGAACAAATAATTTTAAAATATGGATGGAAACACAAAAGACCCTGAGTAGCCAAAACAATATTGAGAAAACAGAACAGAGCTGGAGATATCACAGTCCCTGGCTTCAGACCAAACTACAAAGCTATAGTAATCAAAATAGCACGGTATGGCATAAAAGCAGACACAAAGATCAATGGAATAGGATGGACAGTCCAGAAATAAGCCCATGCACTCTGGCCCAATAATCTATGAAAAAGGAAGCAAGAATATACAATGGAGAAAGACAGTCTCTTCAATAAATGATGCTGGGAAAGTTGGAAAGCTACAGGTAAAAGAATGAAATTAGAACATTTTTTCTCACCATTTACAAAAATAAACTAAAAACAGATTAAAGACCTAAATGTAAGACCTAAAACCATAAAACATCTAGAAGAAAACATAGGCAGAACAGTCTCTGACATAAATTGTAGCAATATTTTGTGGATCTGTCTCCTAAGGCAAAGGCAACAAAAGCAAAAATAAACAAACAGGACCTAATTAAACTTAAAACTTTTTGCACAGCAAAGAAAACCACTGACAAAACAAAAAGACAACCTACTGAGTGGGAGGAAATATTTGGAAATTATATGACTGACAAGGATTAAATATCCCAACATGTATACAGATCATGCAACTCAATGTATAAAAAATAAAAAAACCCATTAAAAATTTGGCAGGGGACCTGAATAGATATTTTTCCAAAGAGGATATACAGATGGCAAACAGGCACATGAAAAGATTCTCAATGTTGTTAATAATCAGAGAAATGCAAATCAAAACAAAAATGAGATGCTTGTCAGAAGGGCTATCATTAAAAAGACAAACATTGGTGATGATAATAAACATTGGTGTGGATGTGGAGAAAAGGGAACCCTGTACTGTTGTTGAGAATGTAAATAGGTATAGCCATTGTGGAAAACAGCATGGAGTCTCCTCAAAACACTAGAAAATAGAATTACCATATGATCCAGCAGTTCTACTCCTGGGTATAAATCCAAATAAAATGAAAACACTCATGTGAAAAGATACATGCACCCCAATGTTCATAGTAGCATTATTTACAATAGCCAAGATGGGGAGGC
Organism: Oryx dammah; assembly: GCF_014754425.2. NCBI lineage: Eukaryota > Metazoa > Chordata > Mammalia > Artiodactyla > Bovidae > Oryx > Oryx dammah. The sequence continues at coordinate 27,456,595 of NW_024070186.1, read as the reverse complement.
AACCTAAGTGTCCATCAACAGATGAATTGATAAAAAAGATGTAATATATCTGTACAATAGAATACAATTAAGCCATAAAAAAAGAATGAGATGTTGCCATTTGCAACAACATAGAATGCCCTGGTGAGTATTACACTAAGTGAAATAAATCAGAGAGAGAAAGACAAATACTGTATGCTGTCACTTATATAGGGAACCTAAAACAAAGCTAACTAGTGAACATAACAAAAAAGAAACAGATTCACAGATATAGAGAACACACTAGTGGTTACCGGTGCACACAGGAAAGTGAGCCAGGGCACAGGACTAAGGGGCACAAGTTAGCATGTATAAAAGAAATACGCTATAAGAATATATTGTACAGGGACTTCCCTGGTGGTCCAGTGGCTAAGAACCTGCCTTGCAATGGGAGCTATGCAGGTTCAATCCCTGGCTGGGGAACTAAGATCCCACTTGCTACTGGCAACTACCAAGTCATGCCTGCCTTGAATAAGACTGGCTGCAGTGGTATAAATAAATAAATAAATATTAAAAAAAAAAAAAAGAATATATTGCACAGCACAGGGAATATGCCCAATACAATAACTCAGTTCAGTTCAGTTTAGTCATTCAGTCATGTCTGACTCTTTGCAACCCCATGAATCGCAGCACACCAGGCCTCCCTGTCCATCACCAACTCCCGGAGTTCACTTAGACTCACGTCCATCGAGTCGGTGATGCCATCCAGCCATCTCATACTCTGTCGTCCCCTTCTCTTCCTGGCCCCAATCCATCCCAGCATCAGAGTCTTTTCCAATGAGTCAACTCTTCGCATGAGGTGGCCAAAGTACTGGAGTTTCAGCTTTAGCATCATTCCTTCCAAAGAAATCCAAGGCTGATCTCCTTCAGAATGGACTGGTTGGATCTCCTTGAAGTCCAAGGGACTCTCAAGAGTCTTCTCCAACACTACAGTTCAAAAGCATCAATTCTTCGGTGCTTAGCCTTCCTCACAATCCAACTCTCACATCCATACATGACCACTGGAAAAACCATACATACCCTTGACTAGACGGACCTTTGTTGGCAAAGTAATGTCTCTGCTTTTCAACATGCTATCTAGGTTGGTCATAACTTTTCTTCCAAGGAGTAAGCGTCTTTTAATTTCATGGCTGCAGTCACCATCTGCAGTGATTTTGGAGCTCCCAAAAATAAAGTCTGACACTGTTTCCCCATCTATTTCCCAGGAAGTGATGGGACCAGATGCCATGATCTTCATTTTCTGAATGTTGAGCTTTAAGCCAACTTTTTCCACTTTCCTCTTTCACTTTCATCAAGAGGCTTTTTAGTTCCTCTTCACTTTCTGCCATAAGGGTGGTGTCATCTGCATATCTGAGGTTATTGATATTTCTCCTGGCAATCTTGATTCCAGCTTGTGATTCTTCCAGCCCAGCGTTTCTCATGATGTACTCTGCATAGAAGTTAAAGAAGCTGGATGACAATATACAGCCTTGACGTACTCCTTTTCCTATTTGGAACCAATCTGTTGTTCCATATCCAGTTCTAACTGTTGCTTCCTGACCTGCATATAGGTTTCTCAAGAGACAGGTCAGGTGGTCTGGTATTCCCATCTCTTTCAGAATTTTCCACAGTTTATTGTGATCCACACAATCAAAGGCTTTGGCATAGTCAATAAAGCAGAAATAGATGTTTTTCTGGAACTCTCTTGCTCTTTTGATGATCCAGAGAATGTTGGCAATTTGATCTCTGGTTCCTCTGCCTTTTCTAAAACCAGCTTGAACATCTGGAAGTTTACGGTTCACATACTGTAAAGCCTGGCTTGGAGAATTTTGAGCATTACTTTACTAGCGTGTGAGATGAGTGCAACTGTGTGGTAGTGTGAGCATTCTTTGACATTGCCTTTCTTTGGGATTGGAATGAAAACTGACCTTTTCCAGTCCTGTGGCCACTGTTGAGTTTTCCAAATTTGCTGGCATATTGAGTGCAGCACTTTCACAGCATCATCTTTCAGGATTTGAAATAGCTCAACTGGAATTCCATCACCTCCACTAGCTTTGTTCGTAGTGATACTTTCTAAGGCCCACTTGACTTCACATTCCAGATGTCTGGCTCTAAGTGAGTGATCATACCATCGTGATTATCTTGGTTGTGAAGATCTTTTTGTACAGTTCTTCTGTGTATTCTTGCCACCTCTTCTTAATATCTTCTACTTCTGTTAGGTCCATACCATTTCTGTCCTTTATTGAGCCCATCTTTGCATGAGATGTTCCCTTGGTATCTCTAATTTTCTTGAAGAGATCTCTAGTCCTTCCCATTCTGTTCTTTTCCTCTATTTCTTTGCATTGATCGCTGAAGAAGGCTTTCTTATCTCTCCTTGCTATTCTTTGAAACTCTGCATTCAGATGCTTATATCGTTCCTTTTCTCCTTTGCTTTTGGCTTTCCTTCTTTTCACAGCAATTTGTAAGGCCTCCTCAGAGGGCCATTTTGCTTTTTTGCATTTCTTTTCCATGGGGATGGTCTTGATCCCTGTCTCCTGTACAATGTCATGAACCTCTGTCCATAGTTCTTCAGGCACTCTATCTATGAGATCTAGTCCCTTAAATCTATTTCTCACTTCCACTGTATAATCATAAGGAATTTGATTTAGGTCATACCTGAATGTCTAGTGGTTTTCCCTACTTTCTTCAATGCAGTATAATTTATAAAATTTTTGAGTCACTATCTTGTACACTTGGAACTAATATTGCAAATCAACTACACCTCATTTTTTTAAAAATTAAAACACCAGTGCTCAGCGAAATTAAGACACACAAGCTTTGAAGCATATAAGGGTATAAGTTGAAAACATCTTCACAGATGAACAACCCTACACATTTTATAAGAGCACATAGAACTGTCCAAAGACGAGGAGAAAGGAATTGAAGTAGTTGAGGGAACAAAATGGAATAAATAAAACAAGAGAGGTGCCCTGAATAGACAAATAATGATAATGTTCATGAACTGAGGTGTCTGATAAATTCACTTCTGCACTTGAGGTCTAGAAAAAGAGGAAAAAATATGTACATAAACAAAAACACTATATAGGGCAGGGATGCACACCAAAAGCAGGGGAATGTAGGCCAGTGTCACTGCAGATGGTGACTGCAGCCATGAAATTAAAAGATGCTTACTCCTTGGAAGAAAAGTTATGACCAACCTAGACAGCATATTCAAAAGCAGAGACATTACTTTGCCGACTAAGGTCCGTCTACTCAAGGCTATGGTTTTTCCTCTGGTCATGTATGGATGTGAGAGTTGGACTGTGAAGAAGGCTGAGCGCCGAAGAATTGATGCTTTTGAACTGTAGTGTTGGAGAAGACTCTTGAGAGTCCCTCGGACTGCCAGGAGATCCAACCAGTCCATTCTGAAGGAGATCAGCCCTGGGATTTCTTTGGAAGGAATGATGCTAAAGCTGAAACTCCAGTACTTTGGCCACCTCATGCGAAGAGTTGACTCATTGGAAAAGACTCTGATGCTGGGAGGGATTGGGGGCAGGAAGAGAAGGGGATGACAGAGGACGAGATGGCTGGATGGCATCATGGACTCGATGGACGTGAATCTGAGTGAACTCCGGGAGTTGGTGATGGACAGGGAGGCCTGGCGTGCTGCGATTCATGGGGTCGCAAAGAGTCGGACATGACTGAGCAACTAAACCAAACTAAACCGAAGTGATAGAAAGTGAAAGTGAAAGTCGCTCAGTTGTGTCCGACTCTTTGCGATCCCATGCACATACAGTCCATGGCCAGAATACTGGAGTGGGTAGCCTTTCCTTTCTCCAGGGGAATCTTCCCAACCCAGGAATCGAACCTGGGGTCTCCTGCATTGTAGGCGGATTCTTTACCGAGTTATCAAAGAAGCCCCCAGATTGCTGATAAGAGAGGGAGGAGATGGTGAAACTAAACACCAAATGTTCAAAGAAAAGGAAGAAATAGTAAAAGACAATTTCCCAAAGTTAAAGACCCCAAAATTAAAAAGATAAAGCAAGTGCTAAGTTGGCTGAAAATGAGTATCAGTGAATGCAATGATAAATAGTAAATAAGTGGTAAATAATTCACACATCATAGTTTCACAAAGAATTCCTTTTATTTATAGATACTCTCAGAGAAGAAAAAAATAATATGTAGAGGAATAAAAACAGTATTAAGAAGAGACTTCTTACAAGCAACATTAAATGCAAGAAAATAATCGAGAAATAATGTTTTGAGGATTAAATTAAATCAAATAAAAGATGTTGAATCTAAAGTTCTATACCTAGGAGGGGGTGGTCCTAAGATGGCAGAGAAATAGGATGGGGAGACCACTTTCTCCCCCACAAATTCATCAAAAGAACATTTAAACACAGAGCAAATTCCACAAAACAACTTCTGGATGCCAGCAAAGGACACCAGGCACCCAGAAAAGCAGCCCTTACCTTGAAAGGAGGTAGGAAAAAATATAAAAGACAAAAAAGAGACAAAAGAGGTAGGGATGGAGCTCCGTCCCAGGAAGGCAGTCTTAAAAAGAGAGAAGTTTTCAAACACCAGGAAACACTCTCACTCCGAGTCTGTGGCAAGCCTTGGAAGCACAGAGGGCAACATAACAGGGAGGAAAAATAAATAAATAATCAAAACCCACAGATTACGAGCCCAACAGTAACTTCGCCAGCGGAGAAGCAGCACAGACGCCTGCACCCACCACTAGCAAGCGGGGGCTGTGCAGGGAGGCATGGGCTGCATTGCTTAGAGTAAGGATCTGGCCTGAATGCCCCGATGGCAATCTGAGTGAACTAGCTTGGGCTAGCAAACCAGACTGTGGGATAGCTACCACATGTAAAGCCCTAAGACACCGCCAGGCCTGCGCACAGAACAAAGGACTGAACAGAAGTAGCTGACTGCAGACCATCCCCCTCCGGTGACAAGCAGGCAGAGCCGGAAGGGGGCAATTGCAGCCCCAGAGAGACATTATCTACCAAACTGCAAGCAGGCTTCTTTGCTAACTAAGACTTCTTGGGGTTCTGGACAGTTAACATCCACCTGAGAAGGTGCACCGGTTGTACATCCAGAAAACCGAGCGGTGGGGACTAGGGAGGCGATAAGTCGCAGCGACTGCGCTCACCAAACACCTCATCACCTGAGCTCCTCAGACCTGGGAAGGGCACAAAATGCAGGCCCAACCAAGTTTGCACCTCTGAGGACTACCCGAGTGCCTGAACCTAAGCGGCTTAGACCTGGGAGGTGCATGCAGCCCAAGGCCGGCCTCAGATGGTTCCCGGTGGAGTAACCTAGAGCCTGAGCAGTGTGGGCAGGGAGGGTACACGTGCCATGAGCGGGGGCAGGCCCAGTGTGACAAGGCACTGCAACCCCACGCCAGTGTTATTTGTTTGCAGCATCCCTCCCTCCCCACAGCGCGACTGAACAAGTGAGCCTAAAAAAAAGTGTCCACCACCACCACTTTTGTGTCAGGGCGGAAATCAGACACTGAAGAGACCAGCAAACAGAAGAAGCTAAAACAGAGGGAACCACCTTGGAAGTGACAGGTGCAATATATTAAAACCCTGTCATTAGTACCGACTACATAGGAAGGGGCCTGTACTCTTGCCTGGAAAATCCCATGGACGGAGGAGCCTAGTAGGCTGCAGTCCATGGGGTCACTAAGAGTCGGAAACAACTGAGTGACTTCACTTTGACTTTTCACTTTCATGCATTGGAGAAGGAAATCGCAACCCACTCCAGTGTTCTTGCCTGGAGAATCCCAGGGATGGGGGAGTTTGGTGGGCTGCCATCTGTGGGGTCGCACAGAGTTGAACATGGCTGAAGCAACTTAGCAGCAGCAGCAGCATAGATCTTGAGAAATATAAGCCGGACTAAGGAACTATCTGAAAATGAATTCACCCCACAATACCCACAACACCACCAGAGAAAGTCCTAGATATATTTTTACTATTTTTATGATCATTCTTGTTTTTTTCAATTTAAAAAAATTTTAAGTCCTCAATTCTCCTTTAATTTTCACTTTTATAAGTTATTATTACTTTGCAAAAAAAAAAAGACCCTATTTTTTAAAGCAAACTTCATATATATATATTTATTTATTTATAATTTTTGTGACTTTGTCTTTTTTTTTTCTTTTCTTTAATACTATATTTTTGAAGTTCCAAACTCTACTCTAGATTTTTAATCTTTGCTTTTTGGTATTTGTTATCAATTTTGTACCTTTAAGAACCCAATCTTCAGTATCCATTTTTACTTGGGAGTGAGATTACTGGCTTGACTGCTCTCTCCCCCTTTGGACTCTCCTTATTCTCCACCAGGTCGTCTCTGTCTCCTCCCTACCCCCTCTCTTCTCTACCCAACTCTGTGAATCTCTGTGTGTTCCAGATGGTGGAGGACACTTAGGGAACTGATTACTGGCTGGATCTGTCTCACTCCTTTTGATTCCCCCCTTTTATTCTCCTGGCCACCTCTGTCTCCTTCCTCTCTCTTCTCTTCTCTGTATAACTCTGTGAACATCTCTGAGCAGTCCAGTTGTGGAGTGCACATAAGGAAGTGATTACTGGCTAGCTTGCTCTCTCCTTTATTGATTCCACCTCATCTCATTTGGGTAACCTCTAACTCCCTCCTCCCTCTTCTCTTCTCCATGTAACTCTGTGAACTTCTCTGGGTGTCCCTCACTGTGGAGAAACTTTTCATCTTTAACCTAGATGTTTTATCAATGGTGCTGTATAGAAGGAGAAGTCTTGAGACTATTGTAAAAATAAGACTGAAAACCAGAAGCAGGAGGCTTAAGTCCAAATCCTGAGAACATCAGAGAACTCCTGACTCCAGGGAAGATTAATTGACAGGAGCTCATCAAACGCCTCCATACCCACACTGAAACTAAGCACCACCCAAGGGCCAACAAGTTCCAGAGCAAGACATACCATGCAAATTCTCCAGCAACACAGGAACACAGCCCTGAGCTCCAATATACAGGCTGCCCAAAGTTACTCCAAAACCATGGACATCTCATAACTCATTACTGGACACTTCATTGCACTCCAGAGAGAAGAAATCCAGATCCACCCACCAGAACACCAACACAAGCTTCCCTAGCCAAGAAACCTTGACAAGCCACCTGTACAACTCCACCCACAATGAGGAAACTCCACAATAAAGAGAACTCCACCAACTGCCAGAATACAGAAAGGCCACCCCAAACTCAGCAATATAAACAAGATGAAGAGACAGAGGAATACTCAGCAGGTAAAGGAACAGGATAAATGCCCACCAAACCAAACAAAAGAGGAAGAGATAGGGAATCTACCTGATAAAAAATTCTGAATAATGATAGTGAAAATGACCCAAAATCTTGAAATCAAAATGGAATCACAGATAAATAGCCTGGAGACAAGGATTGAGAAGATGCAAGAAAGGTTTAACAGGACCTAGAAGAAATAAAAAAGAGTCAATATATAATGAATAATGCAATAAATGAGATAAAAAACACTCTGGAGGCAACAAATAGTAGAATAACAGAGGCAGAAGATAGGATTAGTGAGGTAGAAGATAGAATGGTAGAAATAAATGAATCAGAGAGGAAGAGAAAAATGAATTAAAAGAAATGAGGACAATCTCAGAGACCTCCAGGACAGTGTTAAATGCCCCAACATTCGAATCATAGGAGTCCCAGAAGAAGAAGAAGACAAAAAGAAAGACCATGAGAAAATACTTGAGGAGATAGTAGTTGAAAACTTCCCTAAAATGGGGAAGGAAATAATCACCCAAGTCCAAGAAACCCAGAGAGTCCCAAACAGGATAAATCCAAGTCAAAACACCCCAAGACACATATTAATCAAATTAACAAAGATCAGACACAAAGAACAAATATTAAAAGCAGCAAGGGAAAAACAACAAATAACACACAAGGGGATTCCCATAAGGATAACAGCTGATCTTTCAATAGAAACTTTTCAGGCCAGGAGGGAATGGCAAGACATACTTAAAGTGATGAAAGAAAATAACCTACAGCCCAGATTACTGTACCCAGCAAGGATCTCATTCAAATATGAAGGAGAAATCAAAAGCTTTACAGATAAGCAAAAGCTGAGAGAATTCAGCACCACCAAACCAGCTCTCCAACAAATGCTAAAGGATCTTCTCTAGACAGGAAACACAAAAAGGGTGTATAAACTCGAACCCAAAACAATAAAGTAAATGGCAATGGGATCATACTTATCAATAATTACCTTAAACGTAAATGGGTTGAATGCCCCAACCAAAAGACAAAGACTGGCTGAATGGATACAAAAACAAGACCCCTATATATGTTGTCTACAAGAGACCCACCTCAAAACAGAGGACACACACAGACTGAAAGTGAAGGGCTGGAAAAAGATATTCCATGCAAATAGAGACCAAAAGAAAGCAGGAGTAGCAATACTCATATCATATAAAATAGACTTTAAAACAAAGGCCGTGAAAAGAGACAAAGAAGGACACTACAGAATGATCAAAGGATCAATCCAAGATATAACAATTATAAATATATATGTACCCAACATAGGAGCACCGCAATATGTAAGACAAATGCTAACAAGTATGAAAGGGGAAATTAACAGTAACACAATAATAGTGGGAGACTTTAATACCCCACTCACACCTATGGATAGATCAACTAAACAGAAAATTAACAAGGAAACACAAACTTTAAATGATACAATAGACCAGTTAGACCTAATTGATATCTATAGGACATTTCACCCCAAAACAATGAATTTCATCTTTTTCTCAAGCACACACGGAAACTTCTCCAGGATAGATCACATCCTGGGCCATAAATCTAGCCTTGGTAAATTCAAAAAAACTGAAATCATTCCAAGCATCTTTTCTGACCACAATGCAGTAAGATTAGATCTCAATTACAAGAGAAAAACTATTAAAAATTCCAACATATGGAGGCTGAACAACATGCTGCTGAATAACCAACAAATCACAGAAGAAATCAAAAAAGAAATAAAAATATGCACAGAAATCAATGAAAATGAAAACACAACAACCCCAAACCTGTGAGACACTGTAAAACCAGTGCTATGGGGAAAGTTCATAGCAATACAGGCATACCTCAAGAAACAAGAAAAAAAGTCAAATAAATAACCTAACTCTAACCTAAAGCAACTAGAAAAGGAAGAAATGGAGAACCCCAGGGTTAGTAGAAGGAAAGAAATCTTAAAAATTAGGGCAGAAATAAATGCAAAAGAAACAAAAGAGACCATAGCAAAAATCAACAAAGCCAAAAGCTGGTTCTTTGAAAGGATAAATAAAATTGACAAACCATTCGCCAGACTCATCAAGAAACAAAGGGAGAAAAATCAAATCAATAAAATTAGAAATGAAAATGGAGAGATCACAACAGACAACAGAGAGATACAAAGGATCATAAAAGACTACTATCAGCAATTATATGCCAATAAAATGGACAACGTGGAAGAAATGGACAAATTCTTAGAAAAGTACAACTTTCCAAAACTGAACCAGGAAGAAATTGAAAATCTTAACAGACACATCACAAGCACAGAAATTGAAACTGTAATCAGAAATCTTCCAGCAAACAAAAGCCCAGGTCCAGATGGCTTCACAGCTGAATTCTACCAAAAATTTAGAGAAGAGCTAACACCTATCCTACTCAAACTCTTCCAGAAAATTGCAGAGGAAGGTAAACTTCCAAACTTATTCTATGAGGCCACCATCACCCTAATACCAAAACCTGACAAAGATGCCACAAAAAAAGAAAACTACAGGCCAATATCACTGATGAACATAGATGCAAAAATCCTTAACAAAATTCTAGCAATCAGAATGCAACAACACATTAAAAAGATCATACACCATGACCAAGTGGGCTTTATCCCAAGGATGCAAAGATTCTTCCATATCCACAAATCAATTAATGTAATACACCACATTAACAAATTGAAAAATAAAAGCCTTATGATTATCTCAATAGATGCAGAGAAGGCCTTTGACAAAATTCAGCATCCATTTATGATTAAAAACTCTCCAGAAAGCAGGAATAGAAGGAACGTACCTCAACATAATAAAAGCTATATATGACAAACCCACAGCAAACATTATCCTCAGTGGTGAAAAATTGAAAGCATTTCCCCTAAAGTCAGGAACAAGACAAGGGTGCCCACTTTCACCACTACTATTCAACATCGTTTTGAAGGTTTTGGCCACAGCAATCAGAGCAGAAAAAGAAATAAAAGGAATCCAAATTGGAAAAGAAGAAGTAAAACTCTCACTGCTTGCAAATGACATGATCCTCTACATAGAAAACCCTAAAGACTCCACCAGAAAATTATTAGAGCTAATCAATGAATATAGTAAAGTTTCAGGATATAAAATCAACACACAGAAATCCCCTGCATTCCTATACACTAATAATGAGAAAATAGAAAGAGAAATTAAGGAAACAATTCCATTTACCATTGCAACAAAAAGAATAAAATACTTATGAATATATCTACCTAAAGAAACTAAAGACCTATATATAGAAAACTATAAAACACTGGTAAAAGAAATCAAGTCAGTCAATCAGTTCAGTCGCTCAGTCGTGTCCAACTCTGCAACCCCATGAATCACAGCACACCAGGCCTCCCTGTCCATCACCAACTCCCGGAGTTCACTCAGATTCACGTCCATCGAGTCAGTGATGCCATCCAGCCATCTCATCCTCTGTCGTCCCCTTCTCCTCCTGCCCCCAGTCCCTTCCAGCATCAGAGTCTTTTCCAATGAGTCAACTCTCTGCATGAGGTGGCCAAAGTACTGGAGTTTCAGCTTTAGCACCATTCCTTCCAAAGAAATCCCAAGGCTGATCTTCAGAATGGACTGGTTGGATCTCCTTGCAGTCCAAGGGACTCTCAAGAGTCTTCTCCAACACCACAGTTCAAAAGCATCAATTCTTCGGTGCTCAGCCTTCTTCACAGTCCAGCTCTCACATCCATACATGACTGCTGGAAAAACCATAGCCTTGACTAGATGGACCTTTGTTGGCAAAGTAATATTTCTGCTTTTCAACATGCTGTCTAGGTTGGTCATAACTTTTCTTCCAAGGAGTAAGCGTCTTTTAATTTCATGGCTGCAATCACCATCTGCAGTGATTTTGGAGCCCAGAAAAATAAAGTCTGACACTGTTTCCACTGTTTCTCCATCTATTTCCCATGAAGTGATGGGACCAGATGCCGCAATGTTCGTTCTCTGAATGTTGAGCTTTAAGCCAACTTTTTCACTCTCCTCTTTCACTTTCATCAAGAGGCTTTTTAGTTCCTCTTCACTTTCTGCCATAAGGGTGGTGTCATCTGCATATTTGAGGTTATTGATATTTCTTCCAGCAATCTTGATTCCAGCTTGTGTTTCTTCCAGTCCAGCGTTTCTCATGATGTACTCTGCATAGAAGTTAAAGAAGCTGGGTGACAATATACAGCCTTGATGTACTCCTTTTCCTATTTGGAACCAGTCTGTTGTTCCATGTCCAGTTCTAACTGTTGCTTCCTGACCTACATTTAGGTTTCTCAAGAGGCAGGTCAGATGCTCTGGTATTCCCATCTCTTGAAGAATTTTCCACAGTTTATTGTGATCCACACAGTCAAAGGCTTTGGCATAGTCAATAAAGCAGAAATAGATGTTTTTCTGGAACTCTCTTGCTTTTTCTATGATCCAGCGGATGTTGGCAATTTGATCTCTTGTTCCTCTGCCTTTTCTAAAACCAGCTTGAACATCTGGAATTTCATGGTTCACATATTGCTGAAGCCTGGCTTGGAGAATTTTGAGCATTACTTTACTAGCGTGTGAGATGAGTGCAATTGTGCGGTAGTTTGAGCATTCTTTGGCATTGCCTTTCTTTGGGATTGGAATGAAAACTGACCTTTTCCAGTCCTGTGGCCACTGCTGAGTCTTCCAAATTTGCTGGCATATTGAGTGCATCTATAGAGCCCTCTTAAATAATAGAGGATGGACTCCAGATCAAAAGAAAGATGTTACCAATTCTATACATGAATGGAATATCTTACATGTTGGCAATAAAAATTTATACACAACCACAGAATAAAAATGAAGCTAAGCAAACTTTATCAGTACAACAACAAATAAGAACATAAAACACAAAAAAGACAAGATGTTAGGAATGCATTCAGAAATTTAAATAATTTAATAAAATTTTTAATAATTTTAATAAAATAAAATATATTCTTCAAAATCACAGATCTGATGGCAAAAAAAGAGGAAATTATCAAATGAATGGAAAAACAACATACCCTGCCCCAAAAGAAGTGAAGAAGTGAAGTCGCTCAGTCGTGTTCAATTCTTTGCGACCCCATGGACTGTAGCCTACCTGGCTCCTCCATCCATGGCATCTTCCAGGCAATAGTACTGGAGTGAGTTGCCATTTCCTTCTCCAGGGGATCTCCCAACCCAGGGATCGAACCCGGGTCTCCCGCATTGTAGACAGATGCTTTACCATCTGAACAAGAGGAAAGTTTAAAGGCCAATAAGCATGTTCAACTCCATGGAAATACAAATGAAAACAACAAACAATATTTTGTTTTTCATCTGATAGATGGGCAAATATTTTAAAGTAGTAACAAAATCGAGTACTGATGAGGAAGTAGAGAGAAGGTTCTTATTTTGCTGGGGGGACAGTGGTACAGCCATTAGCAGAATTCACTAAGAGTGCAAATACAAATATTATTACATGATTCCACTTACTGGTACACACCAAAGAGATGCCCTCCCATGTGTAATCAGACAGGTGAATGATGCAGTGTCTAGAGAAAGATCTAGCAATATTTAGTTATGTACAAGGATATATCTGGCAGCATTGTTTGTAAGAGTAGAAAAATGACAAACTACGTAAATGTCCATCAATGAGTAAATATACAAATAAAAGGTGGTGTTTCATTATAAAAGCATTCTGTGTGCTATGTGTGTGCTAAGTCACTTCAGTCTACATAGCTGTTAAAATAAAATAAGAAGATCTATATATACCAACAAGGTGGGTTTTTTAAAAACACAGTGTGAGTTTAAAATGAAATGGGCAGAATACTACATCAAGTATAACAACACTTGTAGACTTAAAACTGTAAAAATCTCACTGTATACTACTTAGGAATGGCCTGCATACTGTAAAAGTGCAAGAAATACATAGAAGGAGCATCCACCAAATTCATGATAGTGGGAGCTTCAGGTACTCTGGGGCACAGAGGGAATGCAAGTGAAGACACCCTTTAGGTCTAACTGTGATGTTTTATTTCTTAACATAAAAGAAAAAGGAAGATGTCAATGGTTATTGATTCTTGGTTGTGTGAATTCGTGTGCCCTTTATATCTTTGTACTTTTTCATTTTCTTTTAAAAAAAGAAACCTTCTCAAGAGAAAAAAATATATATAAAGCAAATGATAAAGAAAACAGATGTAACAGTATTATTATCAGAAAACAGAATGCTTGACCAAAAAGAAAAAAAAAAAGACATTTAAAGGGACAAAGAGGGATGTTTTATACTGATAAATATACATCTTGAAGATTTATATCATGAATCTTTATACACCTAACTCAAAAATTAAAAACATATAAAGCAAAACTAGAAAGCAAAAGGAGAAACAGACAAATCTATCATCAAAATAGGAGACTTTAGCACTTTGCCCTCAGAAATCAACAAATTGAGTAGAAAAAAAGTAAGTAGAGGCATAAATGAATAACTCTCTTGCTCTAATAGTTATAAATAGAACTTAATAATCAACAAACTAACAATATCCATTTTCCCCAAACATACATGAGCAATTAGAGGAAATTAATCATCATGCTACAGAAAATTTTTTCACAATTCCAAAAAGCAAAATCATATGGATCTCATTCATTGGTTTACTAGTTACTGGAAAAACAAAGTGAGGAAAAACAGAAGATGGAAAAAGAGAGTAAAGAAGCAGGAAAGAGAAGCTATACCATAATTTAATGTGGGTTCCAGGAGTTTCAAAGAGGAGAGCTGATGCTATGCACAATTTCACTATTCCTCCTGAGGAGCCCTCTCTTAGCACCATCTTGGTCTGGGTTCTGGGGACACAAGTATGGACATGATACAGTCCCTGCCCTCAGGGAGACCACAGGCTAGAGTAGGAAGAGAAAGCAGTGCCCCACATGGCACAGGGACCAAGAAAGCCATCTTCTATCCCCTGAAATTGACAGCAAAAAGCAACAGTAGAGATTCTGTTGTGATCCTCACACAGGAGCTCCAAAATAAACAACTGGAGCTTGCCTGAACACTGCCTCCTCAGTTCTTACTTAAGATCTAAATGGTTGTTGAAGAAAGGCAGAAAAGTTTCTAAATTCTTAATGAAAGTTAGACTTTCTAAGGGAAGGGGTTTGGAGGTGGAAGGGTGGAGAGAGAAGTGATAAGAGAAGAAACAGACTTATTGATACCCTAACAAGAAAGAAACAAAGATTTGGACTGGGCTCCATTCCAACCACCTCCCACTACATCTCTTCCTATTGGGAAGAATTTTCTGAGAAAATGTATCTATAAACAGCTAACAATTTTGGTTCTGTTCTAAATGCCTGAAATATTCTCTCATCACATCTTGACTGGTTCAGGAATCCCAAATACTTTACTGTGGTCTAAGTCTCAGACCTGATGGGAAGAGCACTTCATGGAAAGGACATTGGGAAATTTCTGGACTTAAAGAAAGTAGCCCATTCCTTCAATTCTGGGACATCTATTCCACACTTCAGTTCAGTTCAGTTCAGTTACTCAGTCGTGTTCAACTCTTAATGATCCCATGGACTGCAGCAGGCCAGGCTTCCCTGTCCATCACCAACTCCTGGAGCCTACTCAAACTCATGTCCATCACGTCCGTGATGACATCCAACCATCTCATCTCTGTCTCCCCCTTCTCCTCCCACCTTCAATCTTTCCCAGCATCAGGGTCTTTTCCAATGAGTTGGTTCTTCGCATCCGGTGGCCAAACATCAGTCCTTCCAATGAATATTCAGGACTCATTTCCTTTAGGATGGACTAGTTGGATCTCCTTGAAGTCCAAGGGACTCTCAAGAGTCTTCTCCAATAACACAGTTCAAAAGCATCAATTTTTCAGTGCTCAGCTTCCTTTACAGTCCAACTCTCACACCCATACATGATTACTGGAAAAACCATAGCTTTGACTAGACAAAACTTTGTTGGTAAAGTAATGTCTCTGCTTTTTAATATGCTGTCTAGGTTGGTCATAGCTTTTCTTCCAAGGAGCAAGGGTCTTTTAATTTCATGGCTGCAGTCACCATCTGCAATGGTTCTGGAGCCCAAGAAAATAAAGTTTGTCACTGTTTCCATTGTTTCCCCATCTATTTGCCATGAAATGATGGGACTGGATGCCATGATCTTAGTTTTCTGAATGTTGAGTTTTAAGCCAACTTTTTCACACTCCTCTTTCACTTTCAAGAGGCTTTTCCGTTCTTCTTCACTTTCTGCCATAAAGGTGGTGTCATTTGTGTATCTGAGGTTATTGGTATTTTTCCCAGCAATCCTGATTCCAGTTTGTGCTTCATCCAGCCCAGCATTTCACATGATGTGCTCTGCATATAAGTTAAATAAGCAGGGTGACAATATACAGCTTTGACATACTCCTTTCCTGATTTGGAATCAGTCTGTTGTTCCATGTCCAGTTCTAACTGTTGCTTCTTGACCTGCATACAGATTTCTCAGGAGGCCGGTCAGGTGGTCTGGTATTCCCATCTCTTTCAGAATTTTCCACAGGTTATTGTGATCCACACAGTCAAAGGCTTTGGTGTAGTCAACAAAAGTAGATGTTTTTCTGAGTTTGCTAATTCACAATAAGGCCCCATGGCATGAGGCCATACGTTCCTGGCATAAATTGACACAGAGCCACAGAGTAGGTACTCATCAATGTTTTATGTTGTTGCTGCCTTTTTTTTTTTTTTTTCGGTTGCACCTCATGGTATGCAGGATCTTAGTTCCCCAACCAAGGATTGAACCCGCACACCTGCTCTGGAAATGCAGAGTCTTAACCACTGGACCCCAGGGAAGTCCCTCAGTGTTTGTTGATAGAATAAGTGGAGGAAGGAATGAAGCACAGATTCCAGAAACAACAGTCTCTGATGTGGCCTAATGACTTGACTACGAACTAGTCCATCTTTGTTTCCCAGGAAGTCTGTGCCACTAAGACTTTTGCTCCCTCTGACTTGAGCCCCGCATCAGAGACACTCACATCACTAGAGAGATTGAAGGACCAGGCTGATCTTAGAATGGGAGATGGCATCAGGCTTGTAGGGTCATAGCTTCTCTGGGAAGACCTTCCCATGAGGACAGACTCATGCTCCAAGTCTTGGTAAAGAATTATCTTGGTCACTGAGAGCCCAGGAGAAAGCAGTGAGTGAAACCGGAGGAGATTCTAATGGAGTCATGGGTCTTTAAGTGTTTCTCCATGGTCACGTTTTTTTGATATGGAATCACATGCTTTGATAAGGAACAGCCCCAGGAGGCACTGGGGCAATGAACTCATCTTGCTCTCCAGCTGCCTTTGCAGAAGAACCTTTATTTTCTTCTACCAAAGCAATGTTATACACATTGAACTAAAATATTTCTCTGCTGATGGAGCTAATGCCCTATCACAGACAAGATCCACCAGTCTGATTTGACAGAAGGTCAGTAAGTAGAGAATAGCTTACATGGCAATAAAGTTATGGGAGAAATTGATTAAAGTCAGTCCCACACATGTGCAGTTACAGACCAAAGTTTTAAAAAAAAAAAAAAAACTCCCCTTGGAATGAAACCAAATGATCGCCTGGATCCTAAAGTGAAGCTATATTGTTCCAATTTTTCCTTTATCAGACAAAAGGAAAGGTCTTTCCACATAGCCTTTTGACATAGAGCTAATTTAAAGAAGATTTGGGAGTATGATGCCGGATCAGATGCCTTTACCGAATTCCTTGCTGTTTTCATTTGAAATCTCTCATTTATGCTCAAATTTCCAATTGGAAATTTAATGACTTTTTCTTTAAGGGAAGTTGGCAAGCTGAGTTGGTTTAAATACAAATCTCCCAAAGGTAAAAGATCAGACATCATTATAAAAATAGAAAATATTCCCATTGTCCTTTTGAGATGTTTCTCCTAGAAGACGTGAAGATGTTTCTGAACAGCAGATGCGTTTTGGTAAAACAAAGTTGAAAAATATGTGAAACTCTTGACATTGGAATTACTTCCT
Organism: Oryx dammah; assembly: GCF_014754425.2. NCBI lineage: Eukaryota > Metazoa > Chordata > Mammalia > Artiodactyla > Bovidae > Oryx > Oryx dammah. Next base: position 27,439,337 of record NW_024070186.1, on the reverse strand, counting down.
GAGCTGTGTCAAGTTATGTGGCTGCCCAGAGTAACTAAGACCATTCTCTTTGTGACCATCCTATTCTATTTATATAAACTCATTGGAAAATGCCCCAGTTCCCTGGTGGTTCAGACGGTAAAAAATCTGCCTGCAATGCAGGAGACCCAGGTTCCATCCCTAGGTCGGGAAGATCCCCTGGAGAAGGAAATGGCTACCCACTCCAGTATTCTTGCCTGGAGAATTCTATGGACAGAGGAGCTTGGCAGGCTACAGACCATGGGGTCGCAAAGAGTTGCACACAACTGAGGGACTAACACACACAACAGAAATACTGGTCATTTGCTGCCTGATGACTCACGCTGCCACTCTGCAGAAGTCCTTTCCCTCCAGCGGCCCCATCTGTCAAATGGGAAGGCTGGTCCATAACATTTAGGGGCTCCTTAAGAATGGACATTCTCTGAATTCATGGCATTTAACATATCGAATGAGTTTTGCATTCATCTGTTATGGACCTTTTTATTTTCAACTAGCAAAATATTAAATTGTTCTATAAATAAACAAATATAAAAAAACTTTAAAAGTCAAATTGTTGACTGTTTTCTCAAATTAGACATGGGTCATTCGGGGCAATCAAATAACAACCAGTCTTCCACTAGCAGCTCAAACTGTCCCGAGATGAAGTGTTTCTCTGCCTCTGCCCCACCCAAGCTGGTTTAAGCCCAATTCAAAACCCTGATTATTTTAAAGAATAAGGAAATAAATGAGATATGTTGAAATGGCCACTCTAGCCCCTTGTTAGCAGAGACTGCCTCAACATCTATACAGAAGAGGATCAGGGCAGAAATTTGTTAAGAACACAAGGAAGTGGCTAGGAGATTTGCCTCAGAGCTAAGGTTGATTAATAAGGACATGGCATTGTCTTAGATTGTAATTTGCTTCTTTATTTATTATTTAGTTGATGTATACCTGAGACTTTACTTTCGGTGGTTCGGAGGAAGGTGCTGATGGAAATTTGGAAAGTACTCTTCCCAAGCCTCCCCTTGACTCCACGCATGACAATTGATGCTGAGACGGCTGAGGACTTCCTCGAAGGGTGTCCCACCCAGAGATATCTAGGACAGATAGGAAATGTCCTTTCTTTTCTGTCTAGACAGTTCCAGACGGCACAGTCATCAAAGTCAAAGGGAGTGCTGTGTTGGACGTGACTGTGTGCGCATATGTGTCACCCGTAGGGGCCAGAGCACAGTGCTTGTTTGGGGGGCTCAGTGGAGCAGAGGACAAAACAGAAGGAGGGCTGCAGAGGTGGGCAGAGCTGGGTTTTATCCTAGGGATTGCGGGCAGGTTCTGCTGAAGACCTTTATGGCATAGATGAGCCACTTAATCTTCTCATCTGAAAGAAGGGAGGCCCCTCCCTCCCCCACAGGCTTGTCTGGTTACCTAGATTTCCACAAATGGTTGAAACATGTCCCACGTCCCTCTCTTTGTTACATGGGCCCGTTTCATGCTGGCCTCCCCAGGCCCTCGTGGCAGGCTCTGATCTCCTCCCACAAACACAAGGAACACATTTTCTCTGTGCTCCCAAAGCAGTCGAACAAGTCCTTGCAAGTGACCCCTGACTTTACCCTAAAGTGGAGCCAGGGGTAATCACAGTCACTCTGTACCTCCATCAAGGGACACCAGGCACCCGTGCACAGAAGAGGGGAGAGTCAGTGAGGGTGGAGGAATCCTGGGGCAAATGTTAGGGCAGGACAGACAGGACCTCAAATCGGTTTTGCCACTCAGACACCAAGGATCCTTGAGTCCTGACAAACCTGGCCTTTTCAGACCCTGCTGATGATGACTGGGGTTGGGAGAGTCAGGTTAAATTTCCTGACCTGCTTGTCCCAGCCTGACTGGGGCCCTTTCTCATTCAAACTGCAAGTCCCAGCGAGGGTTGTTGGTGTGTCCATGAGAGTGTATGTGTGTGTGTGTGTGTGTGCACGTGCAAACACACATGTGCAGATACCCGTCTGTACACAGATATGACAAACATCACAGCTTCTCAGGTCAAAGCTAGTTTCAACCTGTTAACAAAAGAGGGAAAACACAGCAAAGATAACCCAAAACACATTTGCAGTAAGTGCTTATTTGAAATGAAATCAGAAAATCGGCTTCAAATATGAAAAACACCTTTGTGAGATAAGAGCTTTTAAAAAAAAACCCTCAATTTTAAAGAAAATAATTCCCTGATAAACTGACCAAACAAAAATACTGGAAGCCATAAAACATAGCAATAAATTGAAAGGTTAGGCAAATGATATGTTTAGACTATATCCACATAATTTACCAATGTAATATATACCACATATTTACCAATTAAATACAATAGCTATTAAATGACACTGAGATCAATAATCACGTCATCCCTTTCTTCTGCTGTACTTTCATTTTGTGGGGCACCTTCTCATTCGGCATCTAGTAAACTTCTTTTGCAGCCCTCCAAAATGCAAGCTGATCAAATTAATATGATGTAAAATGAAAGCAATATTCTTATAAATATTTATATGTAAAGTCTGAACTTGGAGGCCAGAATAATGTTACATCGACTCTGAAAAACCACTGGGTTTACATCTTCCCAGCTCATTCTAGTCTTCCAGCACCGCGTGGCAGCAATGTGTTTTCTCAGAAAAGTCAACTAATTTTAGAGAAAATTCATCTTTTTTTATTTCTTAACCTGGCCCATGAAAGATAACAGTTCACCTAGGTTTCAACATCTGCTGAGAGGAAGATTAAAAACAAAATCTTAATTTCTGGTGTGTTCTTGTTGTTGGAAAAAAAATATCACTAGCGAGTATTATTAGCTATCTTCGAGTTGACAAGAATGCAGGATTAAGTTTCTTTAAGGCAATTACACTTTTGATGACCCCTCTGCATATAAAACATGTTAGCTAATGGGGGTGCAGAGGGGCAGCTTAAGTGTTTGATCAGGAAATCCTGCGTGAGCATATTGGATGGAAATTTGATTAGTGGCCTTAGTGACGGGCGATCAGATCCTCCGGGTCTGCACAATCAGATCTGGCAGCACTTGCCTTCTTGCCTCTTTGAAGGAGGCGAACATTTGTACAGAATCAAGACAGTGCTGGGTCCTTGGGTTTTGTTGTTTTTTTTTTTTCCTTCTAGGTCCTTTCCTTTAAGTTATTGCAGACTAAAGCCTGAAAAGTACCTTTTATTTTCTTTGAACAATATGTTTGCAGTTACCTTCATGTTGTAGAATAAAATAAAAATCGGCCTTTCTCTGAAAATTTGAGGTCAGAGGAAGCAGAAATGAAAAATCGAGAGTCAGAAGGGACCTCAAAAAACATCCTTGTAAGCAAAGCTAACACTCACACAGTACTCATTACACCTCACTGCCACCTTGCTGCAAGGATATCCACACATTCATTCTCACAACGCCTCTGTTTTACCAAGGAGGAAATTCACACAGTACAGTGAAGTGACCCAAGGTCACCTGGTGGGGATTCGAACCCAGGTACCTGGGCTCCTGACCCAGGCTCTTGGCCACTCCACACACCACACACTCTGCACTTCTGCCTCCCCAGTGATATAAGTGGGAAAACTGAGCTCCCAGAGAAGATATGAATCTCCCAGAGTGAATCAGCTATGATTTAAACTACAATCTTTTTAAATCGTTCAATGTTCTTCTCTCATGCCACCTAAACTTCTAAATCTCACCTTCCTCTGTTAACCTGGACAAAACAGAATCTGTTCTAGATGCTTTCCATCCATCATGCCAGAAAGTGTGGAAATGACCCCCAGAAATGGGTACTATTTCTGTTTTACAGATCAGAGAAGCTGTGTCTTAGAGAGGTTAGGTGACTTGCCTGTGGTCACACAGCAAGAAACAGAAAAGAGATTTCATCTCACATCCATCTCACTCCTTTCCACTTTCCTTCTGAGAAAAAATGAAGCTGGGAGGAAAGAATAATCCCAGTAATATTTGGGGGTCAAACAGAAGCTAAAACAGTTAGTTTGCATTGTGCAAATTTCATGCATTTGTTTAGCATGAGGAATAGGGCTTCATGTTAGGTGTATTGTATTTAGTTAAACCAATAGGTATTCTCCATGTGCCTGAACCCGTCAGCCAGGTGAGGCATGGCATTAGCAAGAAGTAATGGCCAGATTTGGCTTTTAAAAGATGCATTTTTTAAAATGCAGGAAAAAAAGTCACATGTGCATAGGCACACAGGAGCGTGCACACATAAACATCATACAGTCTATGTTTCACTCTTTTATTTTTCATATGGACTCTAAGCTTCCCAGATCCTCCCCTCCGGTGTGAACCATATAACTGTGGATACTTTTACAAAGGAAATGAAACAAAACAATCCTGAAATCTCTCAGTAACAAAAACGATCAAGGTAGGTTTTGGCATCAGACTGACCCTGAGTCACAGAAAAGTCAATTAATTGTGATGGCCATAATGGATCGATTATTCTGGGAAATCTCCGACATGACTTCAGCCCAGCAGGCTGACAAGGAGACACACATCAAATGCGCTAGCCCTTTCCGAGGGAGCAACAGCAGGGGGTGGGGGACCCACAAGCACAGCCACTCACCTCAGACAGTGTGGTCCCGACACTCAGGGAGATCGGTGCATGTCCCTTCCTCAGCTGGGAGGCTGGATTCTGCCACTTTCAAATATCTTGCTTCTTGTCAGTTAATAATTATACAAGTGAAATGTATTTTTAAAATACAATACGAAACTAAAACAGCAACTTGTATGTTTTGCAGAGGGATGGGGCAACACATATATTTTAATCCATGCCCAAATGAATCAAATTCATTTCCTTCAGATTTCAATGTTTCACTTTTCTCCAATTTTTTTTAATCTACTATAAAAATAACTCAAAGAAGAGCAAAAGATGAAAGGCTCATCCATCTAGATACCCATAGAGAACCACCATTAACATGAATAGTGCATTTTACTCTGGACATTTTCAGTCTAATATATAATTATAATCATTGGGCATAATCACAATTGCTACATTAATTTTTGAAAAAGCATTGTTGATATTTTTCCTGATTATAAAATCAATATAAGCCCTTAGAGAATGTTCAGGGTAAGCAAACAGAAAAGTATAAAGAAGATGAAAATTCCCTGTAGCCTACCCCTCTGCAAGAAGCCCTCCTAATGAGAATCCCTGGCTCTGAACCGCTCCCCTCTCCAGCCCTTGGGTCCTCAGTTCCAGGGCCTGGCTGTGCCATCCGTCTCCATGTCCTGGGAGAGGGGACGAGGGGGCTGTCCTCACATCAGTGCTCCCAGTGCCTCCACCAGGTCCAAGCTGCCAGCCCCTCAGCCCTGGGGCCACACACCCGCCCTGTGGTCGTTCATCTTCTTGGCTACCTTATGTCAAAATATTCATACTTGTTTTTGCCTTGTTAGCTAATGTCCTTTGCCGGCCACTACCCCTCTGCCGTCGTACCCCATTTTAAATATTATGGTCCTAATTACAGCAGATGATTGTTGAATGACCAAACAGGGCGGACAGACCGTGATCACACTCCAGAGGCCCAGCCTCTCTCTTACAAAATGGGACTTTTTTTTTTAACACCATCCAATGATGTCACCCGTTTGCGGTTTCTCTGGGACTTTATTAAAATGTTTGTGACGGAGCCAATGTAAACCATCCTAAATCCAACACAGAGCTGAAAGGACTGATTTTAGGGAATGTGAAGATATGGATCATTGGGCCTGTCGAAGCCCCATCTTGAGCCAATTATTGGTGTCATCTTGAGCCAATTTAATCAATCCAAGAGGGATTGGGGGGTAGAAGGGGGCTCGGGCAGAGGTTGTGAGCGTTGGTCAAATGTGCTGGCTCAAAAGTGTGTGTCATGAAAGCAACTGGGCCCCCACTTTGTGGATTTCAGTCCCCGCTTTACTTGCACTTTCATCCCAGGGTACCCGCTGATGCCCAGTTTCAGCCTCATTATGGGGTTTGTTTGAAATCCTTGAGTAATCCTGGCCCAGATTTGAGAAAGGAAGCCCCCAAATCTTCAAGAACATTTCTCACTGGGGAGACAACGTCAGGGGTGCAGAACCCACTAGATGCTGCTGACATTCAAGCCACTGAGGGGCCCCAACTGGACGACAAAAGGGCCTGTAGCACTCACAGTGGAAATGCTTAGAAACAGAAACCAGCCGCTAAGCAGCCTTGAGTACTTACCTATTGTTGAGTTGCTCTTTCTTTTTATCTTCTTTTTTTAAAATTTTTATTGAGGTATAGTTGATTACAATGCTGTGTTAGTTTCAGCTGTACAGCAAAGTGATCTGTTATACATACACATAGATCCACTCTTTTTTAAGATTCTTTCCCCATATAGGCCATTACAAAGTATTGAGTAGAGTTCTCTGTGCTATATAGAGAGTCCTCATTAGTTATCTGTTTTATATGTAGTATTGTGTATATGTCAATCCCAATCTCCCAATTTACCCCTCCTTCCCTTACCCCAGTAACCATAAGTTTATCTTCTATTGTCATATTGAGTGAAGTAAGTCAGACAGAGAAAGACAAATATCATATGATATTGCTTATATGTGGAATCTAAAAAAAGGCTACAAATGAACTTATCTACAAAACAGAAATAGTTTCTCTTTATCTTTTAATTGAGTAGCCAGCACCACAAATCATAAACTGTATGGTTTTCACTTAAAAAAAAAAAAACAACAACAAAAGAAAAACATTGACTGGAAAGAAAAGACCCTGAGACACCAGCACCAGAAATATTCGGTGTCAGGAGCTGAAGCCACATCAGCCTCCAGTTTTACACTCTGTGCCTTGAGTGAGTGACACAAATACAGGTAAGACAATTTTACTTTTTTTCTTACAAATCCACAGAGAATGATCAACATCTGTGGTATGCAATTATTACTCATATCTTATTTCTCCACAAATATATTTTTTATTTCTCCATGCCCCAGAAAGGATGTAAAGAGGTGGTACCCAGACCTGACATATTTGATTAGCTGCCCCATCCTCTCACCTGAGTTCTCCTTCCATCTATCTAGGTTTCAAAGGGCTGCTTCTCCTTCTCCAGAGGCAACTCTTCACATTTTTTTATGATATAAAAAGAGTGCAGGCTGTCTAGTGTGTGTACTTTCTGTGTTTTGATGGCTAACATCCGTGAGTATGCTCAGTCAGTTCTCCAGAACCGGCTATTTGTCTTGGATATAACGCTGTGCGAGGCTGCGCGGTTTGGAAAGGTTACCGCGGCAGTGAGGCTTGTCACAGTGCATCTCTGTGCAAGCTTGAGTCGATGGTGCGGAATGTGCACCGATAACACAATTGTTTTCAACCCACAAAATTGACGAGAAAGGCCCTCTTCAGTTCTGGAATGCAGGCTTGCTGTCAGTTCACAAAGGAGGTATCCAAAATCTTACGCCAGGAATGAAAGAATATGAGTCAGACAATCGCCTTGATGTTCCCAAATTTAATTACTTTAAAGAACTCTGCTTCCCCATCACTGAATTATTTTTCAGAAAACAATGGATATTGGATTCATCTATTCCCATCATATGCATTCTGAAAGCTGTTTGGATTAAAACTGACTTTCTTTCTATTTTTACTTGTTTCCAAAGACTTTGATTGCTAAACTTTTAATTTCTGTAAACTTAACGGGCTTCTGGAATAATCCAGGAGCATTGTTTACTCTGAACGTGCTCAAAACAAATCCCAAAGCAACTTTAATCGTTGCCACTTCCAAGGAAAGAAGAGGAAACACAACTCTGGGATGGGCTGGCTTGGTTCATCAAGTCAGTCTCTCCACCAGAGAATGTGTTAGTCTGTTTAGAAGTCAGGCTAACCCTACCTTTCCATTACGGAAGGAAATGGATTTTAGATTCAAGACTCAAGGTGGGTCCTCTAAATACGAGATCAAATGTTCTGGTGCTTTCAACAAGCAAATGCTACTGCCTTTCTCAAGGCAGAGGCCAGCCGGGACTGCGGGCTTCATAAACAACACTCTGCTATTTATTGGAGCTGCCCACCCGAATCCAAATCTTCCTCTCTTCAATCGCGGCCTGTTTACCGCAGCTTAAACGGGGTTCTGCAGCCCTGCCTGGGTCTGCAATTTATTACTTGCTGAGAGAGCTCAGACCCAGAGTTTAAATGTCCCTAGTTGAAAGTTTATACCAGTCAGGACAGAAAATTATTCTCTCTGCCTAGGTTGAAGCACATTACTTCTTTATTGAATTAATTATGATAAGGATCATAACTTTAAACGAGGGGTGAGGTGCTGGCTTTCCGCTGGGATTGCTTGGAGCAATTTTCATCCAAGCATTTTTGTGGAGTTATTGAGTCTGGCAGGTCTGAACTTTGGAGAGGAGTAACTTTCTCCAGAACTTGAAAGGGCTTGGACATTGATCCAGGCAAAGCTGTACCAGATTCCATGTTTTGAGACAGGGAAATTTGCACTGCATGCTGAACAAATAACCGCGGGACCGGATGAAAGACAGCTCGGGAACTCCTCATGTGGCCTTGAGCTTGGCCTTTCCCTGACGGAGCTGGCCTGGGGAGGGCAAGGACAGACAGGGACAGGCAGGTCCCCAGCAAGCCCATCTTCCCCTGCCTCTTGATTTTAGAAGGGCTGCAGGGCTGTGCAAGCAGTGGGCTGGTCCTGATGCACAGAGGATGCTGGGCTGAACAGCAAAGGACACTTGCTCCAAGGTCAAGTGGACCTGGGTCTAATTCTGCTTTGGCCACTCTCTAGTGCCAGAATATGAAGAGTGTCCCTTCCCTTCTTTGTTTCACCCCACATCACTGGACTATTTAAAGAAGTCAGTTTGTTTATGTATAATGTATGCTATTTAGAATATATGGGACTTCCCAGGTGGCTCAATGGTAAAGAATCCGCCTGCCAACACAGGAGACACAAGTTCAATCCCTGGGACAGGAAGATGCCCTGGAGGAGGAAAGGGCAACCTGCCCCAGTATTCTTGCCTGGACAATCACAAGGACAAGGGAGCCTAGCGGGCTACAGTCCATGGGGTCGCAAAGAGTCAGATACAACTGAGCACGAACACACACAATACAGAATACACAGATGTTCTGTATACACACACGCACACACACACACACATATATATCTAGTACTCAGTTGGGATTATTTAAAGGTAGTCATGATTACTATTCTCATTATGTTCAGGAAAATGGAAAAGTTCAGCCAGACCAACGTCTCATATCTCTTCCAGCTAAAGTCTTCCACTCCTACCCAGGTGACAAAGCTTTGTAGGTCTCTGGCTCCCAGTCCAGGAACATGCTGTCCATAGTCCTCACCTGTGGGTCCCTGCCCTCAGTAGCTCGGGGCCTGAGGTAGTTCCAGCCTCCTCAGAAGCTCAGCTCTACTCTGAGAGAAGAGCCTGCTACCCCAGGAGCTCAAACCAGCAGATCCTGACCAAGGCAGTTCCATTTTGGATAGGTTTTATTTCTGCTGCTTCTGAGGGGCAGTTTACCTCCAAGTCCCACCCGGAGACCTGGCTGCCGCGGGTCCACCAGTGTTGTTCAGAGCAGGCCAACCAGGCAGTCGGCCAGTTAGCCAATCCAGGGGCCAGTGGGTGGAGCGGTCTGGGGTTCTAGCTGCTTAGCTGTGAACAAGTCCACCCTGAGGCCCTCTGCAGGCGGGACATACACTGTTGCCACAACAGCTCTTCCCTGTACCCCGCTCTATCCCCTCAAAGCGCACTTTTCATCCCACAATTCATGCCCCCCTCTTTGGAATCTACATGGCTTGGGTTATTGGAGCCTTCTCTGAATGGGGTGATCCATGGTTTTAATCTGTCAAAAGAAGGGTACCACAGCTGGGATCATGGCAAGGGCCAGGGACAGTGAACAGAGGCTGGGCTCAGGTGCACTAGCCAGCAGCCTGCCCGGCAGCCCCAGCCCACTCCCTCAGGGCCAGGCCCTGGCTCCTCAGGCCTGCCCAAGCCAAGCCTCTGAATGAGGAGGGTCCCTTCTCCTCCACAGGGTTAGCCAGGGGTGAATGTGGGGCAAATATCAGATTTCTCAGTTTCCTGCAGTGCGAGGCAGACGACAAGATTATTACCTCTCCAAGGGGATACAGGCTGAAAATAACAGCAGGTTCCAGGAGGGTTTTGAGAGTTTTGTGGAATGCGATAGAGTAGGAACATGACTGACCCTGGACGGGGTGTCCTGCCCTGTCTTTCAGCACCTGTTCTCATTCAAGGGTCCAGCCTTCTTTGAGAAAGAAACATACAAAGGTGTTCACACTAAAATGTAAATGATTCTTCATGTCTTACACTGCATAAGGGTTTTTCACAGAAAACATATAAGTAGAAATTTTCATTATAATTCTGCAGTCACTGCGTTCTCTGATATACGAATGTGCAGAGACACATACTGACATACACAAACCACACACAAACACATACGCACATACAAACACACGTCTCTCCATCCAAACCCTTACCCTAACCCTGAGTACCCTGGACCCTCTCTCCCTCCTGGCATTTACCCCATGGACTGTAGCCCACCAGGTTCCTCTGTCCAGGGAATTTCCCAGGCAAGAACACTGGAGCAGCTTGCCATTTCCTCCTACAGGGGATCTTCCTGACCCAGGGATCAAACCCATGTCTCTTGCATTCCCTGCACTGGCAGCGACAATATGCCCCACAATCCACTAGAGCATCCCCCTACTTTGTTTCCCTAATTTTCTTGAATGCATCCTTCAAATCCTAGCCCAGTTGCCATTTCCTTCAGGACGCTCTCAGAGACTCTCTCCCTCTCTCTGGGCCGCGTTAGCAGTTGTTCCCAGCGTGCCCTCTGTGCTCCTCCAGTGCAGCCCTCCCCGCCCTGAGCGATCATCATTTGGTTCCTGGCCTCACTCTCCCATGAAACTGTCAGCTCCTGAGGGCAGAACCGAGGTCTCACTCTCCATTTCATCCCTAATGCTTCTTTCTTCCTGAGAAATAAAGTCAGAGCCCCTGGCAGGGATGTGGAGCAAGGCACACACAGAGGCACTCCTGAGTGTGACACAGTTATGCATTTAGAAGCACCCCTAAGACAAAAAGGCATTCACCAATTTCCTAAAAATCTTTCCAACCTTAGCTCTGACAAAGAGAACCAAAGCTTGAAGAATTGGTGAAAGACACTGTGCCTCTCAGTCCTGAATGTTCATTGGACAGACTGATGCTAAAGCTGAAACTCCAATACTTTGGCCACCTGATGCAAAGAACTGAGTCATTGGAAAAGACTGATGCTGAGAGGGATTGAAGGCAGGAGGACAAGGGGACGACAGAGGATGAGATGGTTGGACGGCATCACCGACTCGATGGAGCAGGCTCTGGGAGTTGGTGATGGACAGGGAAGCCTGGCATGCTGCAGTCCATGGGGTCACAGAGTCAGACACGACTGAGTGATTGGATTGAACTCAACTGTGCCTCTCAGCATGTCATTGGGGTTTCCCTGGTGGCTCAGATGATAAGGAATCCGCCTGCAATGCTGGAGACCAGGCTTTGAATCCCAGGTTGGAAAGATCCCCTGGAGAAGGGAAAGGCAACCCACTCCAGTATTCTTGTCTGGATAATCCCACAGAGGAGCCTGGTAGGCCACAGTCCATGGGGTCACAAAGGGTTGGACACAACTGAGCAACCAACACTTCACTTTAAAAAAATACATTAGCTGAAAATGTGAAAATTGGCCAGTAAATAAATATGTGGTACCAAGCTGTGACCTCTCAGAGCTGTGGCAGCTCCACTCCTGCAGACTGAGGGTTCCCAGCCCATCCACCTCACTAGGTATCCCTAGAGGCAGGCGGACGGCTTTTCAGGCCATGCGGGTTATTATCCATGGTTTCACAACAGCACATGCTGCCAGCCTCCCTTGTTCTGTCACCTGGACCTGAAACTTCAGCTCCTTCCGAAAGGAGCAGAAATGCCACCCTCAGCACAAGGCCTGCTCAGAGCCATGGCTCACTCAGGATGACGGCTGCCCAGGACAGACCTGCCACAAGCCACCCTTGGCCATGCCCACCTGCCCACACACCACACACAGGCCTGGGAGACTGTAGGGTAAAAGAGCCAAAGAGCATTGGCCCTGGAGGTGCTCTGCTGCTGCTGCTGCTGCTGCTGCTAAGTTGCTTCAGTCGTGTCCGACTCTGTGTGACCCCACAGACAGCAGCCCACCAGGCTCCCCCGTCCCTGGGATTCTCCAGGCAAGAACACTGGAGCGGGTTGCCATTTCCTTTTCCAATGCATGAAAGTGAAAAGTGAAAGTCAAGTCACTCAGTCGTGTCCGACTCTTAGCAACCCCATGGACGGCAGCCTACCAGGCTCCTCCGCCCATGGGATTTTCCAGGCAAGAGTACTGGAGTGGGGTGCCATTGCCTTCTCTGAGGTGCTCTACCTGGGTTCAAATCCTGACTCCACCCATTTACAAGCTGGGTGAACTTTTTAGGCAAGATATTTAACCACTCTGAGCCTCTATTTCCTCATCTGAAAACTGGGGAAAATAATATTTTTAATATTTACTTTGATTTTCAGTTTTCTAATTTTATTTTGGTTGCACAGGGTCTTAATTGTGGTGCACAGGCTTTGCTTACTGCAGAGCATGAACTCTAGAGGGCGTGGGCTTCAGTAGTTGTGGCTCGCAGGCTCAAGAGCACAGCTCAGTAGTTGTGGTACACCAGGTGTGCCCCGCAACATGCAGGATCTTCCTGGACCAGGAATCAAACCCATGTTCCCTGCATTGGCAAGAGGATTTTTAACCACTGGACCACCAAGGAAGTCTGGGGAAAATAATATTTTTTTAATCCCATAGCTGTGGGCTGAAGCTTATATCCACCTAAAGAGCTCCTAACAGTGTCCAGCTATGGTAAATAACAAATGTCAGCAATTGTCAGCACACGCACACATATACAGAAATCTGCACTGCTCACCTGTGATTTCCCTATCACTGATTCTCAATCATAGGCTGAGAACTTCCCTTCTTAGACTCTGAGGAGCAAAGTCTCCTGAGCATCAGAAGTCTTGTAAAAACTCACAGTCATTCATTCAACAAGCGTCTAATGAGCATCTACAGTATGTGGGGTGCTGAGGAACCAGAGATGGGACAAGGCCCAGTCTTGCCTTGAGAAGCACATAGCCAGGCTGAGATGCAGAGCAAGGAAGTGATGGATGAATGCCATAATGAAGCATGAGAAGGGGGTGAGTGGTCAGTGGACAGAGTGGGGAGAGAGATGATCCACCCTTAGGCAATCAGGGAAGGCTTCTTGTAGGAGGGAACACCCGCATACTGAAGGCTGAGCATGAGTTAGCCATGTGAAGGGGTAAGGAGGCTGCACTAGGTCAAAGTAATCAATTAACCATCACAAGCACCACAACCAATAACTACTGTCAGGGCGTTTTCTCTGTGCCTGGACCAGTATCAAGCATTTGAGCCACGTATTCTCACTGAAGCTTCACTCTCAGCTCTGAATAAAGGCGGTCTGTATTTCGTCCAGAGCTGCATCCTCAATGCTTAGAACAGGGCATAACTTAAATGGTTCTCAATGAATATTTGCAGAACAAATAAAGATTAAGCCCCCCTAAAAGGTTGGTTCTAATATGATTCCCACTTTTCAGATGAGGAAACAGAGGTATAGAGAAAGCAGGCACCTTGCTCAAGGATGTCCCACAGAGTGAGTGAAAGTGAAGTCGCTCAGTCGTGTCCGACTCTTTGAGACCCCATGGACTGTAGCCCGCCAGGCTCCTCCATCCATGGGATTAACAGTACTGGAGTGGGTTGCCATTTCCACAGCTAGTTGTGAAACACAGCAAGGGCTGTCTGGCCAAGACCCTCCCCACTTAGTCAAGATTGGCCCAGAGGGACCTCAAAAGCCAGAGCAGCTGCTCCTTCATATCCCTGTAAAGGTCCAGGTCATAGACAATGGAAGCTCCCCTCCAAGTGAGCTCTGCAAGAAGTGAGCAGGGTGCCCGCTACCTCCTCCCTGCCCCCACCCATCCTCATGGCTCTTGGCCCGGCAGCCTGTGTTTACATTTCTCCCTCAATCTGAAGACTGCAGATTGAAATTATCTCCTCTCGGCTATGTCAGCCTGTCCTGAGCCTTGCTCCCAGCCCCAGCACCTCCCAGTAAGCCCAAGGCAGCCACAGCTGGGTTCTGATAAAGTTGGTTCTGTCTCATAGGTTTCTGATGGGTTGGGAGAAAGAAGACCCCCCCCCCCCGAACACTGCAAACGGAACTTCTCAGCCAGCAGCCCTGCCTGGGGACTTAGGGGAAGCGGAGGGCCACCCACCCCACCCCAGCCCCAGCACCCTCTGGGAGCCACAGAGGTGCTCATCACAGGAACGTCAGGAGAGTAGTCTGTGGCTGGCCCCAGGCCTCCATACTGCAGCCCAGGTCACCTAGTGGGCAGGTGATTTCCAGGGAAGTGGAGAGATTCAGTGCCCCCTCATTTTAGATTCTCTTTTCTCATGACCTTTCTCACTATCTCTGTGATACAAGCACTTGCTGTGCAATCTGGAGGCAGTTCCCTCCCTTCTCTGGGCCTCAGTTACTTCATCTATTCAATGAGGGACTAGGGTAGATGTTTGGCGGGGATGTGAAGGGAACTCTTTTAAAGTTCCCTGAGGTTGGTCTTCATGCCCAACACCCAGCAAAAAACCTGGCACTCAGTAGGTGCCCAAGGAGTGTTTGTTGATGGAATGAATGATGAATGTCCTACCTGTTCCCTTCCCCTGCCAGTGATGACTTCTCTTTCTCTTCTCAGCACTCTCATGAACCCCATTATACCTTGGAACCCATCTCTAGGCCATATCTTGATCTATGGAAAGATCTTTTCCCATTTCTGTTCTCAGTATGGGGTCTCAGTAAACATCATTTATTGCATTGTGGGAACTTGATACACTCTGGCTGTTACCGTCATTAAAATGTCAGATATGCTTGTCCATACTAAAATTTTAATAGTTAATAGACAATGAGCAGGTCTCTCTTTTTTATTCTTAGTGTTTATTCTTGTTGTAGAGTTTCCAAGTCAATTCTATTAATTCTCTTTCTTAAAATTTTATTATTGGGGTATAATTGCTTTCAATGTTGTGTGGATTTCTGCCGTACAGCAAAGCAAATCAGCTGTATATATACATATATCCCCACCCCCTTCAGCCTCCCTCCCACCTTTCCTCCATCCCTCCCCTCTAGGTCATCACAGAGCCCCGAGCTGAGGTCTGTCTTCTACAAGGGTTCTAAGAAGGGCCAGTCCAAGAGAACAAGTCTCTAAGCACATCTCTCATGTGCTACAGCAGGTTCTAGCCTGGTTCCCAGGTGTGGGAAGGAAGGCAGGCTGGTGTTCCTGCAGGAACACAGGGTCCTAGGTGAAGGTCCATGTCTCAGAAAGCCAGAGGAAGCAGAGCAACGGCAGAAACTTGTCAGCCAGCCAAGCTATAAGGAAACGTCCATGTGATGAGGGACCACATACTCACCATCCCCTGAAACAGTGATGATAATAGAGCCAGTGGTGGAAATGCAGGCAGAGAAGCCTGGGATGGAGTCAGCCCAGGCTAAGCCAGGCAAACAATTTGTAGCCGGATTTGCCTGACCTAGAACCAGGCACCAAGTCTGAGGAATTTGCAAAGAGCTAAACCAGGGTCCCGAAGGGCTTCTCAGGTGGTGAAGTGGTAAAGAATCCGCTTGCCAATGCAGGAGACACAAGAGTCGAGGGGTTCAATCCCTAGGTCAGGAAGATTCCCTGGAGGAGGAAATGGCAACCCGCTCCAGTATTCTTGCCTGGAAAATCCCATGGAAAGAGAAGCCAGGTGGATTACAGTCCATAGAGTAGCAAAGAGCTGGACACAACTGAGCATGAACACACACACAAACCAGACTGTTTGCCTGGCTCAGCCTAGGCTGACCCCGTCCCAGGCTTCTCTGCCTCCATTTCCACCACTGGCTCTATTACCATCACTGTTTCGAGGGATGGTGAATACGTGGCTTCCTGAGACATGGACCTCAGCCTTAGGAGGAAGGGCCATGGGGAGTACGTGGCCCCTCAGCACAGTGATGGTAATAGAGCCAATGGTGGAAATACAGAAAGCCATTCATTATAGCTTGGCTGGCTGGCAAGTTTCTTCCCTCGCTGTGCCTCCTCTGGCTTTCTGAGACACGGACCTCAGCGTCAGGACCCTGTATTCTTGCTGGAACTCTGAGCAACACGTCCATAATATAAAACAATTACAGATGCAATGGTTGAGTGCTAGACTATGGCATGGTTGGTACTGAAATCCGACTCTTACTTCAAAATCCTGATAAGGATTCCTGCTCCTGGAGGTATTGTGGATTTGATATTCTACAGATAAAAAAACTTCTGGTTTTAAAAAATAAGTAATGGATGAAATATATCAAACAATCTTTTTATTTTTTAACATAAATTTATTTATTTTAATTGGAGGTTAATTACTTTACAATATTCTATTGGTTTTGCCATACATCAACATGAATCCGCCACAGGTATACACGTGTTCCCCATCCTGAACCCCCCTCCCTCCTCCCTCCCCGTACCATCCCTCTGGGTCATCTCAGTGCACCAGCCCCAAGCATCCAGTATCATGCATCGAACCTGGACTGGCGATTTGTTTCATATATGATATTATACATGTTTCAATGCCATTCTTTATAAAAGCAGAGCTGAACTCAACAAAAAACAAAGATTCTCCAAAGGTCAAAGGAGAAGAGGCTTCCAGCCTGGAAAGCCAGTGCCACCAGCATTTGCTGATGCCAACACACTGTAACCTCAGGGTTTACTGGCAACAGAGGGGACAAGGCCTTGGGCACATGTGTGATTGGGTCCCCTACGCCACTCCTCTCCCACACACAGAAGTTGAGGTCTTTGAAGGGTTATATTCTCAGTGAAAGGTAAACTAGAAAAAAAAAAATCTGCCCACCATCAAAGGGAGACAAGATAGCTTGGGTCCAAGATTTGATCTTAGGCTTGGATCCAAGTGGAAAAAAGGAAAAATAAAAGAATAAAGGCTGCTGACAATTCATAACCATATCCCTGAACTCCACAGGTCTGGGTCAAATTTATACTATCTGCTTGGTCCAGGAAACCCCAAGTCAAGAAATTAAAGTAGTCCCAGACCCGCAGTGCTCTGTGGCATCTGGCAGAGAAAAGCAAATTCCTCTGGAGAAGCATCATCAGTCCAGGCCCCACAGGTTCCTCCCAGGTTTACAGTGGTCAGCAGAGCTTGCACTCAGTCAGAAAGGTGTTAAGACACATGAGAGACAGTAAGTGAAAATCATCAGAAAGAATCTGGAGTAGAATTATATTCAGAAGGACTTGAGACATTGGAATGATTAGGTACAACAATGTGAAATAAATAAGTCTAAAATGTTAAACAAAGTAAAACAAGGAATTGAAAACTCAAGCAGAGACTAATAAAAATGGCCAGCCTATTTGATAAACAGATAGATGAATAGACAGATAAAATTTCTTAAACTGGAAATTCAAATACTTGAAATTTAAAGCCCAATGAATTGGTTAAATGGAGAATTCCTGAGCTGTGAGACAAATCTAAAGAAATGTTATTCTGATTGATTTGTGTATATTGAAGAATCCTTGCATCCCTGGGATGAATCCCACTCAATCATGGTGTATGATCCTTTTAATGTATTATTGGATTTGGTTTGCTAGTATTTTTGTGTCTATGGGCCTGTCATTTTCTTTTCTTTTGTAGTATCTTTGTCTAGTTTTGGTATCAGGTTGACGGTGGCCTCATAGAATGAGCTTGGGAGTGTCCTTCCTCTGCAATTTTTGGGAAGAATTTCAGGATAGGTATTAACTCTTCTCTAAATGTTTGACAGAATTTTGTCTGTGAGGCACTTGGTCCTGGATTTTTGTTTCTTGGAAGTTTTCAAATCACTGTTTCAATTTCAGTACTTGTGGTTGGTTTGTTCATATTTTATATTTCTTCTTGTTTCAGTATTAAAAGATTGTATCTTTCTAAGAACTGGGCTGTTTCTTATAGGTCATCTATTTTATTGGCATATAGTTGCTTGTAGTAGTCTGTTAGGATCCTTTGTACTTCTGTGGTGTCAGTTGTAACTTCTCTTTTTTTGATTTATAATTTTATTGATTTAAGCCTTCTCTCTTTTTAACATCACTAATTATTACAGAAAGGCAAATCAAAGCTACAATGACGTATCACCTCACTGATGGTCAGAACGGCCATCATCAAAAGTCTACAAACAATAAATACTGGAAAAGGTGTAGAGAAAAGGGAACCCTCCTGCACCATTGGTGGGAACAGAAATTTGTACAACCACTATGGAGAAAAGTATGGAATTTCCTTTAAAAACTAAAAATAGAGCTGCCTTATGATCTAGCAATCCCACTCCTAGGCATATATTCAGAGAAAACACTAACTTGAAAAGACACACGCACCCCAGTGTTCATAGCAGGACTATTCACAGTAGCTAAGACATGGAAGCAACCTAAATGTCCATCGACAGAGGAATGGATAAAGAAGATACTGGCTTCCCTAGTGGCTCAGGTGGGAATCTGCCTGCAATGCAGGAGACCCAGGTCCAATCCCTGGGTCAGGAAGACCCCTTGGAGAAGTAAATGGCAACCCATTCCAGTATTCCTGCCTGGAAATCCCATGGACAGAGGAGCCTGGTGGGCTACAGTTCATTGGGTCACAAGAATTGGACATGGCTGAGCAACTAACACACACAATGGAATATTACTTTGTCATAAAAAAGAATGCAGTTGACTTCCCTGGTGGTCCAGTGGTTAAGAATCGCCTGCAAATGCAGGGAACACAGTTTCAATCCCTGGTCTGGGAAGATTCTACACGCCTCGGGGCAATGCACCACAACTACTGAGCCTGTGCTCTAGAGCCTACAAGCCACAACTCCTGAGCCTGCATGCCTAGAGCCCATGCTCTGCAACATCAGAAGCCATGGCAATGAAAAGCCTGCACACTTAGCAAAGAACAGCCCGCATTGCAACAACTAGAGAGAGCCCACCAGCAGCAATTGATCCAGTGCAATAAAAGAAAAAAAGAATGAAGTAATGCCATTTGCAGTCACACGAATAGATGTAGAGATTGTCATATTAAATGAAGTCACACAAAGATAAATATCATATAATATCACTCATATATGGAATATAATTTTAAAAAATAATACAAAATGAACTTATTTTTTAAAAAGAAACAGACTTACAGATTTTCAAAAAAACCTTATTATTACTAAAGGAGAAATGTGGAGGGGGGAGAGATAAATTAGGAGCTTGAGATTAACATACATACACTACTATATATAAGATAGATAACCAACAAGGACCTATAGCACTGGGATCTTTACTCACTATTATGTTATAACCTATATGAGAAAAAATCTGAAAAAGAATGAATATACATATACATATAACTGAATCACTTTGCTGTACACCTGAAACACAACATTGTAAATCAACTATACTCCAATACAATTTTTTAAAAAAGAAGTGCTATAGTGCAGCCCAGAGATTAAAACATGAAAACTGTAAGAGACACTAAGAGAAATGGAGGAAAAAATAAGAAGGTCTAAAGTATGGCTAATTAGAGTTCCTGAAGATACAATTTAGGGGCAAGCAATACAAGAGAAGTCTCTACACATGGACATCACCAGATGGTCAACACCGAAATCAGATTGATTATATCATTTGCAGCCAAAGATGGATAAGCTCTATACAGTCGAGACTGGGAGCTGACTGTGCCTCAGATCATGAACATGAGATCATGGCATCCTTACTGCCAAATTCAGACTTAAATGGAAGAACGTAGGGAAAACCACTTGACCATTCAGGTATGACCTAAATCAAATCCCTTATGATTAAACAGTAGAAGTGAGAAATAGATTTAAGGGACTAGATCTGATAGATAAAGAGTGCCTGATGACCTATGGAATGAGGTTCATGACACTGTACAGGAAACAGGGATCAAGACCATCCCTATGGAAAAGAAATGCAAAAAAGCAAAATGGCTGTCTGATGAGGCCTTACAAATAGCTCTGAAAAGAAGAGAAGCGAAAAGCAAAGGAGAAAAGGAAAGAAATAAGCATCTGAATGCAGAGTTCCAAAGAATAGCAAGGAGAGATAAGAGAGCATTCCTCAGCAATCAACGCAAAGAAATAGAGGAAAACAATAGAATGGGAAAGACTAGAGATCTCTTCAAGAAAATCAGAGAGACCAAGGGAACATTTCATGCAAAGATGGGCTCAATAAAGGACAGAAATGGTATGGACCTAACAGAAGCAGAAGATATTGAGAAGAGGTGGCAAGAATACACAGAAGAACTGTACAAAAAGGATCTTCATGACCCAGATAATCACGATGGTGTGATCACTCATCTAGAACCAGACATCTTGGAATGTGAAGTCAAGTGGGCCTTAGAAAGTATCACTATGAACAAAACTAGTGGAGGTAATGGAATTCCAGTTGAGCTATTTTTAAATCCTGAAATATGATGCTGTGAAAGTGCTGCAATCAATATGCCAGCAAACATGGAAAACTCAGTAGTGGCCACAGGACTGGAAAAGGTCAGTTTTCATTCCAATCCCAAAGAAAGGCAATGCCAAAGAATGCTCAAACTACCGCACAATTGCACTCATCTCACACACTAGTAAAGTAATGCTCAAAATTCTCCAAGCCAGGCTTCAGCAGTACGTGAACTGTGAACTTCCAGATATTCAAGCTGGTTTTAGAAAAGGCAGAGGAACCAGAGATCAAATGGCCAACATCCGCTGGATCATGGAAAAAGCAAGACAGTTCCAGAAAAACATCTACTTCTGCTTTATTGACTATGCCAAAGCCTTTGACTGTGTGGATCACAATAAACTGTGGAAAATTCTGAAAGAGATGAGAATACTAGACCACCTGCCATGCCTCTTGAGAAACCTATATGCAGGTCAGGAAGCAACAGTTAGAACTGGACATGGAACAACAGACTGGTTCCAAATAGGAAGAGTACATCAAGGCTGTATATTGTCACCCTGCTTATTTAACTTATATGCAGGGTACATCATGAGAAACGCTGGGCTGGAAGAAGCACAAGCTGGAATCAAGATTGCCGAGAGAAATATCAATAATCTCAGATATGCAGATGACACCACCGTTATGGCAGAAAGTGAAGAGGAACTAAAAAGCCTCTTGATGAAAGTGAAAGAGGAGAGTGAAAAAGTTGGCTTAAAGCTCAACATTCAGAAAACAAAGATCATGGCATCCGGTCCCATCCCTTCATGGCAAATAGATGGGGAAACAGTGGAAACAGTGTCAGACTTTATTTTGGGGGGCTCCAAAATCACTGCAGATGGTGACTGCAGCCATGAAATTAAAAGATGCTTACTCCTTGGAAGGAAAGTTATGACCAACCTATATAGCATATTCAAAAGCAGAGACATTAACAAAGGTCTGTCTAGTCAAGACTATGGTTTTTCCAGTGGTCATGTGTGGATGTGAGAGCTGGACTGTGAAGAAAGCTGAGTGCTGAAGAATTGATGCTTTTGAACTGTGGTGTTGGAGAAGACTCTTGAGAGTCCCTTGGACTGCAAGGAGATCCAACCAGTCCATTCTAAAGGAGATCAATCCTGGGCGTTCATTGGAAGGACTGATGCTAAAGCTGAAACTCCAGTACTTTGGCCACCTCATGTGAAGAGTTGACTCATTAGAAAAGACTCTGATGCTGGGAGGGATTGGGGGCTGGAGGAGAAGGGGACGACAGAGGATGAGATGGTTGGATGGCATCACCGACTCGATGGACGTGAGTTTGAGTGAACTCCAGGAGTTGGTGATGGACAGGGAGGCCTGGCGTGCTGTGATTCGTGGGGTCGCAAAGAGTCGGACACGACTGAGCAACTGAACTGAACTGAATAAGTACAGCATGAAAGATGGGATGTGGGTGATTACCTTCAAGCTTGGCTATCTGTTAAAAGTTTAAGAGTAACCACTAAAATGAGAGTTAAACTTCCTAAATCAATTGAGAAAGAAAGCAGAATTAAAAAAAAAAAAACTTAAATAAAAGTTAAGCAAGACACGAATAGTCCTGACCTTGAGGAGTTCAGAGCCTCCTCAAGAGGACTCTGAGTACACAGGACAAGCAAATAAAGACATAATTCTACTGATAACATTTTAAATGTGTAGGGTCAAGTGTTGATGAGAACATGGAAACTATGGGCAAGTAGGTTGTGACAGTCACAGCTCACGTGCATATAAGTTGTTCCAGTTGCTTGGGAGGGTCACTTGCCATTTCATCCCTGGAATCCTCCTCTCACTGCCTGGCCCCAAAGCCATTCACCCACCTGCAGGTGTCTGAAGGGGGCATACTTAGGCATTATGTGAATATCAAAGCCCCTGAAACAAGCTAAATACCCATGAACAAAAAATGGACAAAACTGTAGTTTAGCTATAACATAGAATATTTCTCCACAGTGAAAAGGAAGACTGGATAGATCTACTATGGTCTAATACTAAATATCCAATATCAAATACTCACCCGATACACACACACACACACACACCGAACACACCACATACCAAACAGCACTCTCCCAGGCCCAGGACAGGACCCTAGCACTTCACAGCTGTGCAATAAATGTGGACTGAACTGAACTGAGCTGGGGGAGGTACCACAGAGAGGAATCAAGAGAAACAGATTATGAGCCAGGAGGAGCCTCCAGCAGCAAGAGAACAAGATGGAAGAAAGTCCCTGGCTGGCACTACAAGGACACTTCATCACCAAGTGAAGGGGCAGACGCAGAGAAGAAACCCACAGACCCAAGCACATCTGGTGCCCAGGTGCTTATACTTCCCCCAAGCCCACACCCGAGGTGATGTGGAGTTGGGGACGAGTCCCAGGCTGGCTGAGGCTGGGAGGAGAAGGCTGGAAGAGGCTCAGGCAGCAAGCTCCAGCCTTGCCTCCTCCCTGCACTATCAGCCCTTGTCTTCCTGTTTGACCAAACTTGTCAAGTGTGTTTTTGAAAGCCCTTATCTTTGGGAAGACTTATGGTGAATGAGGGGGTCCAATTTCTCAGCGGGCCACAGTGACCACCCAGCCCACAGCTCTGAACTTCTGCTCTGAGCTCCCAGAGGCTGGAAAGTCTGCAGTACTTGGACCAGAGTTCCTACCAGGCTTCTCTCCCAAGGGAAGCCTGCAGAGTTATATAAATCAGGCATGTGAGTGTGAGCGTGTGTGAGTCTGTGCATGGGTGTTCATACACACTCTAACTTGGCTGCTACCCAACCACATAGAAAATTATCCCGCATTATGGGCTGGGCACTCTTTTGGACAGTGGAGATGAATCAGCTCCTTTCCATGTTCCAGTCCTGACTACTGGTCATGACTTTTCATTCACCATTCTGTACATTCTGTGGAACATTACTATATCCATACACATAGCAGACTGTCTCTCATTGCTAAGCTTTTACTCAGAGCTCTTTCTCCTGCCTGGAACTCCTTTCCTCTCTTACCTGGTTAGCATTTACCTGTCTTTCAGGTTTGGCTTCTGGGAGGTTTTCTTTGTCACCCCTCCATGCCTAGTTGGACTAGGTATCTCTCTTTAGGATTTCCATCATGCCCTGGATTATGTCTGCTGTGAAACTTACAGCAATAGTAAAATCAACATTTATGCAGCACTTTCTGTGCTCCAGGAGTGGTACTGAACAGTCAACATGCATTAATATTTTTACTCTCCATAACATCCCTATCAAATGGGGTAGCTTTTAGTTACCTTCCTGAGTCATTCTCTCTCCTTCTTTACTAACTTAACTCTCATTCTGTTGAGAATATGAATGTGCCCATCTTAATAATCAGTTAATAATCACCAGTCCCATCACTTCATGGCAAATAGTTGGAGAAACAATGGAAACAGTGAGAGACTTTGTTTTCTTGGGCTCCAAAATCACTGCAGATGGTTACTGCATCCATGAAATTAAGACACTTGCTCCTTGTGAATAAAAGCTATGATAAACCTAGACAGCATATTAAAAATCAGAGACATTACTTGACAACAAAAAGGTCCAGCTAGTCAAAGCTATGATTTTTCCAGTAGTTATGTATGGATGTGAGAGTTAGACCATAAAGAAAGCTGAGTGCTGAAGAATTGATGCTTTTGAACTGTGGTGTTGGAGAAGACTCTTGAGAGTCCCTTGGACTGCAAGGAGATCAAACCAGTCAATCCTAAAGGAAATCAGTCCTGAATATTCATGGGAAGGACTGATGATGAAGCTGAAGCTCCAATATTTTGGCCTGATGGGAAGAACTGACTCATTGGAAAGGACCCTGATGCTGGGGAAAATTGAAGGTAGGAGGAGAAGGGGATGACAAAGGATGAGATAGTTGGATGGAATCACTGACTTGATGGACATGAGTTTGAGCAAGCTCTGGGAGTTGGTAGGGGACAGGGAAGCCTGGCGTGCTGCAGTTCATGGGGTCTCAAAGAGTCAGACACAACTGAGCAACTGAACTGAACAGCTTAATAATAACATTTCATATTCATAACTCTGCAATTAAATTCTGACAATGAGATGCAGGTAGAAGTCGTTGGGGGAGAATTATGGGACTATCCTTTAAAGAGTAGCTGATGCAGCTGGAAAGCACATGTTGCCCTTCCTCTTTTTTTTTTTTTTTAATTTTTAAGGAAATTTTTTTTCTTTATTTTACTTTACAATACTGTATTGGTTTTGCCATACATTGGGAACACGTGCCCTTCCTCTTTCATCAGCCTTGCAGCCTGGAATGCTAACACAATGGCTTGAACCACCACAGTCATCTTGAAACCATGAGACAAACACTCTAAAAAAGGTGAAGGAGAAAAAGAGGACTTTCACCTTTGATACAACCAAGTGAACTCTTATTGGACCCAGTGATAATCCAATAACCATTAATTCTGGATAAAATTAAAAATATTAATACAACTATCTAAATGTATTGGAGAGTGACCAAAAGCAAGCAGATTCTAGAAGAGAGTTGGCATGTGGAAGAAAGGATGGGGCACAAGTCACTTCCCATTTTTATGGCTTTTAGCTTGAAGATAGTTCAAAGTCAACTTGAACAGACACTGAGCCATGTCTGAGCTGTGATGAGCCATAAGCACCATGAGATATGACCACATTTCTTAAGGAAAATGCATAGTTTTCGGACTTAAAGAACCAGAAGATAAAGTTCAGGAAGACCTTAGCTGCTGCAAAGTGAAAGGGGAATCTCCTTTCTAAGGATAGATCTGAAGACAAGGAGCCTGAATTCTATATACAAATTCTGTCAAACCATGGGTCACTGCTGACCTATGCACTCATGGAGCAGGATCAAAGCTGCCTAGTTGAGGATAAAAGAACTTCCAACCCAGTTAATGATCAGCTAAAACAAACAAACAAACAAATCAACATTCTCCATAAGAATATAATAAAATCCAGTGCCTCCACAATATACTCACAGGGTGTAGGATACAATTAAAAATACATTACTTAACATATGAAGAACAGGAAAGTATGATCAGTTCTCAAGAGAAAAGACAAATAATGGAGATGTGTATGTTGGGATTAGCAGACAAGGATTTTAAAGCAACTATTATAATCAGCATCAAAGATGTAAAAAGTATATGCTAGTAATGAATAAAGATGGGAAAAGAAATTTGCACTGTTACCTCTGGGCTGAGTGACTCTGGAGACAGTGGGATACCTAAGCAGAGTTGGGACTGAGAGAAGACAAAGGGAGAAAGATAGGGGAAAGAAAAAGAAAGGGAAGGAAAAGGAAAAAGGAGAGGTGAGGAGTAGAGAGAGCAAAGTGGAGAGAAAAATGCAAGGACAGCAAGTCCATCAGTTTCAGTGGCCGGAGAATAGTGTCCTGTGAAGGGATGGCCAGTCCTCCACAGGTCTCCTGACCCCTGTGACCTGAGAGTCGCCCTTCATCAGGATGCCTCTGTCCGCATCCTGTCACCCTGTACCACACTCAGGAGCATTGCTTACTCTGTGACCTCCAACTCCACCTTCCTCTAATGTTGCTACACCCAGGCAGGGACATTGCAATATTCACCCAAGTGCAGGGAGAGGAACAGGGAAACAAAGGCAGATTCTACTATGAACTATGAGAGCCACAGGACAGGACTCATTCTGTACAGCAGCAAAGCCCCTTCTCATCCTTGCTTCCAGCTCCCATCTATGAGGTGGGCACCATCAAGCCTGAACTCATGTAGACTTGCTCCCGGGAGGGCTCTATCTGGACAGCTGGACCACCAGCCAGCACTACCCAGCCATGCCTTCATTGTGAAGTGCAACAAGACTACCGTATTGACAGTGGTCTTGGGGTTCTGGGACGACCCTGGGCATGCTCAGAGAAATGAAGAACTTCAAGGTATGTTTTCTCCAAGTGCAGTCATAGCCCTTCGTTCACTGGCAGTAGCAAACAGAACTAACACAGACCTCAGCACCTAAGCCGTATTTGCATCCCCTTCTCCCAGGCAACTTCACAGCTGATTTCTGTCCCTCATAATGGTTCCAGAGGGTTGCCAGAACAGAGGGGTTCCCTCCCACTTTACATAGGTGAAAACTGAGGCCCTCAGAAGTTAAGAGGTGACTATCAGTTTGCACAGTGATGCATAAAACATAGCAGACATAGGCCTACCACCTAGAAGTCCTGTGCCCCAGCCTGAGCTCTGATCCCACTAACCAGAGAGGCAGGCACCTTCCCTCCATCCCACTACCCCACACTCCTACTACTGCATGCTCATTTCCAGGCAGCTATGAGCTCAGGTAAAGTGGCTGCCTGCAATGCAGGAGACCCAGGTTCAATTCCTGGGTTGGGAAGATCCCCTGGAGAAGGAAATGGCAATCCACTCCAGCACTCTTGCCTGGAAAATCCCATAGATGGAGGAGCCTGATAGGCTACAGTCCATGGGGTTGCAAAGAGTCGGACACGACTGAGTGACTTCACTTCACTTCATGAGCTATGAGGGCTACCCTGGTGGCTCAGTGGTAAAGAATCTGCCAACACAGAAGATGCAGGTTCCATGCCTGGGTCGGGAAGATCCCCTGGGGAAGAAAATGGCAATCCACTCCAGTATTCTTGCCAAGGAAATCCCATGGACAGAGGAGCCTGGTGGGCTACAGTCTATGGGGTTGCAAAAAGAGTCAGACATGACTTATCAGCTAAATTACACCAACAACATGAGCTCTTAGAAGGTAAAGACTGTGTCCCTTCACTGCTGTCTCCAGCAGCCAGCGTGGAGCAGACTGAGACTTTGGAAGAATGATATAAAAGCTGAAATCAGCCTTGGAAAGAGAAGACTAAACTACAGTGAAAGGTGGACATTTTCCAGTAGTCACTCCTTCTCTCCAAATGAGCATTTGACTGCAACCCACTCTAGCACTGGAGACCACCAGCATGAACACAACACATGACATCTTTAGGCAAAGGAAATTGAAACCAACTCATTCAGTTGGACACTTTTTTTTTTTTTAACATCCCTCTAAAAACAGGGAGGCAAAGCAATTGGCTCAGAACCTGGGGAGCTGGAATGCATTTAGGGACTCTGAAATTGTCCGACCGGAACCTACACATCCAGAGACCCCACCTCGTTTCCCAGGCCCTGACAGGCTGATTGAGCTGCGACAGGAAGAGTAACTGGCGGGTGATTGCAGACTATCCAGTGTCAGCTCATTGTTCCGGGAGGAAGCTGTCAGGACCAGACCTCCCGGGAGTGCCTGGGGCCTCTGGTTCTTATTTTTCCCTTTGTAGGTGGGAAGATGCTAGAGGTGGCAGTGGGCAGCCATCATCCTTTCTCCCACACAACTGGACACTCCCAGTCAGATGTCATCAGGCCAGGGTCTCCACACTCCCAACTCCCAGAGACATCAGATAAGGGGAAGAGGGTGACCTATGCTGCTTTCCCCTGGGTTCCCTTAAAAACAAAAGTGGTGTGCTATTTTATTGTGGTGAGAACAAAACCACCCTCTTTTTTAAATTTATCTAATCCTTTTTGCATCATTGTTTTATTTATTTTTTAGTTTAAATTTATTTATTTTAATTGGAGGCTAATTACTTCACATTATTGTATTGGTTTTGCCATACATCAACATGTATCTGCCACAGGTGTACACGTGTTCCCCATCTTGAACCCCCCTCCATCCTCCCTCCCTGTACCATCCCTCTGGGTCATCCCCATGTACCAGCCCCAAGCATCCTGTATCTTGCATCGAACCCAGACTGGCGATTCATTTCTTATATGATATTATACATGTTTCAATGCCAATCTCCCAAATCATCCCACCCTCTCCCTATTCCCACAGAGTCCAAAAGACTGTTCTATACATCTGTGTCTCTTTTGCTGTCTTGCATACAAGGTTATCATTACCATCTTTCTAAATTCCATATATATGTGTTAGTATACTGTATTGGTGTTTTTCTTTCTGGCTCACTTCACTCTGTATAATCGGCTCCAGTTTCATCCACCTCATTAGAACTGACTCAAATGTATTCTTTTTAATGGCTGAGTAAACTCCATTGTGTATATGTACCACAGCTTTCTTATCCATTCATCTGCTGATGGACATCTAGGTTGCTTCCATGTCCTGGCTATTATAAACAGTGCTGTAATGAACATTGGGGTACACGTGTCTCTTTCATTTCTGGTTTCCTCGGTGTGTATGCCCAGCAGTGGGATTGCTGGGTCATAAGGCAGTTCTATTTCCAGTTTTTTAAGGAATCTCCACACTGTTCTCCATAGTGGCTGTACTAGTTTGCATTCCCACCAACAGTGTAAGAGGGTTTCCTTCTCTCCACACCCTCTCCAGCATTTATTGCTTGCAGATTTTTGGATCGCAGACATTCTGACTGGTGTGAAGTGGTACCTCATTGTGGTTTTGATTTGCATTTCTCTGATAATGAGTGATGTTGAGCATCTTTTCATGTGTTTGTTAGCCATCCGTATGTCTTCTTTGGAGAAATGTCTATTTAGTTCTTTGGCCCATTTTTTGATTGGGTCGTTTATTTTTCTGGAATTAAGCTGCAGGAGTTGCTTGTATATTTTTGAGCTTACTTGTTTGTCCCTCTTCAAATTTTAAGTGCACAATACAATACTGCATTGTTGAATATAGGTACAATGTTGTATAGCAGACCTTTAGAACTTATCTTGCTTAACAGAAAAATTTATGACTGTTGATTAGTAATTCATTTCCCCTTCTGCAAGCCCCTGGCATTCTGCATTCCACCCTTTGATTTAAGTGGAATCAGGCAGCATTTGTCCTTCTGTGACTGGCTTCTTTCACTTTGCATAATGTCCTCGAGGTTTACCCATGTTGTTGCACATCGCAGGATTTCCTTTTTTGAGGCTGAATAATATTACATTGTATGTGTATACCATATTTTCTTTATTGATTTATCTGTAAATGAACATGCAGAGTAGATCACGAGAAACGCTGGGCTGGAAGAAGCACAAGCTGGAATCAAGATTGCCGGGAGAAATATCAATAACCTCAGATATGCAGATGACACCACCCCTATGGCAGAGAGTGAAGAGGAACTAAAGAGGCTCTTGATGAAAGTGAAAGAGGAGAGTGAAAAAGTTGGCTTAAAGCTCAACATTCAGAAAACGAAGATCATGGCAGCTGGTCCCATCACTTCATGGGAAATAGATGGGGAAACAGTGGAAACAGTGTCAGACTTTATTTTGGGGGGCTCCAAAATCACTGCAGATGGTGACTGCAGCCATGAAATTAAAAGACACTTACTCCTTGGAAGAAAAGTTATGACCAACCTAGATAGCATATTCAAAAGCAGAGACATTACTTTGCCAACTAAGGTCCGTCTAGTCAAGGCTATGGTTTTTCCAGTAGTCATGTATGGCTGTGAAGAAGGCTGAGCACCGAAGAATTGATGCTTTTGAACTGTG
Organism: Oryx dammah; assembly: GCF_014754425.2. NCBI lineage: Eukaryota > Metazoa > Chordata > Mammalia > Artiodactyla > Bovidae > Oryx > Oryx dammah. The sequence goes on along the minus strand of NW_024070186.1, from coordinate 27,409,451 downwards.
GTGTTGGAGAAGACTCTTTTTTTTTTTTTAAATTTATTTTTAATTTTTACTTTACAATTCTGTATTGGTTTTGGCATAGATTGACATGAATCCACCACAGGTGTACATGCGTTCCCAAACATGAACCCCCCTCCCACCCCCGTCCCCACAACATCTCTCTGGGTCATCCCCGCGCATCAGCCCCAAGCGTGCCATATCCTGCATCAGACATAGATGGGCAATTCGATTCTTACATGATATTATACATGTTTCAATGCCATTCTCCCAAATCATCACACCCTCTCCCTCTCCCTCTGAGTCCAAAAGTCCGCTATACACATCTGTGTCTTTTTTGCTGTCCTGCATACAGGGTCATCATTGCCATCTTTCTAAATTCCAAATATATGTGTTAGTATACTGTATTGGTGTTTTTCTTTCTGGCTCACTTCACTCTGTATAATCGGCTCCAGTTTCATCCATCTCAGCAGAACTGATTCAAATGTATTCTTTTTAATGGCTGAGTAATACTCCATTGTGTATATGTACCACAGCTTGCTTATCCATTCATCTGCTGATGGACATCTAGGTTGTTTCCATGTCCTGGCTATTATAAACAGTGCTGTGATGAACACTGGGGTACATGTGTCTCTTTCAATTCTGGTTTCCTCTGTGTGTATGCCCAACAGTGGGATTGCTGGGTCATAAGGCATTTCTATTTGCAATTTTTTAAGGAATCTCCACACTGTTCTCCATAGTGGCTGTACTAGTTTGCACTCCCACCAACAGTGTAGGAGGGTTCCCTTCTCTCCACACCCTCTCCAGCATTTATTGCTTGCAGATTTTTGGATCGCAGACATTCTGACTGGTGTGAAGTGGTACCTCATTGTGGTTTTGATTTGCATTTCTCTAATAATGAGTGATGTTGAGCATCTTTTCATGTGTTTGTTAGCCATCCATATGTCTTCTTTGGAGAAATGTCTATTTAGTTCTTTGGCCCATTTTTTGATTGGGTCATTTATTTTTCTGGAATTGAGTTTCAGGAGTTGCTTGTATATTTTTGAGATTAGTTGTTTGTCAGTTGCTTCATTTGCTATTATTTTCTCCCATTTGGAAGGCTGTCTTTTCACTTTGCTTATGTTTTCCTTTGTTGTGCAGAAGCTTTTAATTTTAATTAGATCCCATTTGTTTATTTTTGCTTTTATTTCCAGAATTCTGGGAGGTGGATCATAGAGGATCCTGCTGTGGTTTATGTCGGAGAGTGTTTTGCCTATGTTCTCCTCTAGGAGTTTTATAGTTTCTGGTCTTACATTTAGATCTTTAATCCATTTTGAGTTTATCTTTGTGTGTGGTGTTAGAAAGTGATCTAGTTTCATTCTTTTACAAGTGGTTGACCAGTTTTCCCAGCACCACTTGTTAAAGAGATTGTCTTTACTCCATTGTATATTCTTGCCTCCTTTGTCAAAGATAAGGTGTCCATATGTATGTGGGTTTATCTCTGGGCTTTCTATTTTGTTCCATTGATCTATATGTCTGTCTTTGTGCCAATACCATACTGTCTTGATGACTGTGGCTTTGTATGTTGGAGAAGACTCTTGAGAGTCCCTTGGACTGCAAGGAGATCCAACCAGTCCATTCTGAAGGAGATCAGCCCTGGGATTTCTTTGGAAGGAATGCTGCTAAAGCTGAAACTCCAGGACTTTGGCCACCTCATGCGAAGAGTTGACTCATTGGAAAAGACTCTGATGCTGGGAGGGATTGGGGGCAGGAGGAGAAGGGGACGACAGAGGATGAGATGGCTGGATGGTATCACCAACTAGAGGGACGTGGGTCTGAGTGAACTCCGGGAGTTGGTGATGGACAGGGAGGCCTGGCGTGCTGCGATTCATGGGGTCGCAAAGAATGAGACACAACTGAGCGACTGAACTGAACTGAACTGAACATTGAGATGTTTTCACATCTTGGCTATTTTGAATAGTACTATGGCAAACACGAAGTGCTAATATCTTGTCAAGATCCTGATTTTAACTCTTTTAGATAAATACCAGAAGTGGGATTACTGGTTCTATTTTTAAAATATTAAGGAACCTCCATACTATACCCCATAGTGGCTGCACTGTTTTGCACTTCCAGCAACAGTATGCAAGGGTTCCAATTTCTCCACATCCTCACCAGTACTCAAACTGCCAACATCTGTTGGATCATAGAAAAGGCAAGAGAGTTCCAAAAAAAATCTACTTCTGCTTTACTGACTACACCAAATCCTTTGACTGTGTGGATCACAACAAACTGTGGAAAATTCTTAAAGAGATGGAATACCAGATCACCTTACTTGCCTCCTGAGAATCTGTATGCAGGTCAAGAAGCAACAGTTAGAACCAGACATGGAACAATGACCTGGTTCCAAATTGGGAAAAGAGTACATCAAGGCTGTATATTGTCACCCTGCTTATTTAACTTGTATGCATAGCACATCATATAAAATGCCAGGCTGGATGAAGCACAAGCTGGAATCAAGACTGCTAGGAGAAACATCAATAACCTCAGATATGCAGATACCACCATCCTTATGGCAGAAAAAGAAGAAGTGAAGAGCCTTTGATGAAAGTGAAAGCGAGTGAAAAAGCTGGCTTAAAACTCAACATTCAAAATACATAAATCATAGCATCTGGTCCCATCACTTCATGACAAATAGATGGAGAAACAATGGAAACAGTGACAGACTTTATTTTGGGGGGCTCTGAAATCACTGCAGATGGTGACTGCAGCCGTGAAATCAAAAGACACTTGCTCCTTGGAAGAAAAGCTATGACCAACCTAGACAGCATATTAAAAAGCAAAGACATTACTTTGCCAACAAAGGTCCATCTAGTCAAAGCTATGATTTTTCTAGTAGTTATGTATGGATGTGAGAGTTAGACCATAAAGAAAGCTGAGCGCTAAAGAATTGATGTTTTTGAACTGTGGTGCTGGAGAAGATTCTTGAGAGTCCCTTGGACTCCAAGGAGATCCAACCAGTCAATCTTAAAGGAAATCAGTCCTGAATATTCATTGGAAGGACTGAGCTGAAGCTGAAGCTCCAATACTTTGGCCACCTGATGGGAAGAACTGACTCATTGGAAAAGACCCTGATGCTGGGAAAGATTGAAGGCAGGAGGAGAAGGGGACGACAGAGGATGAGATGGTTGGATGGCATCACTGATTCGATGGAATCGAATGGACTTGCTTTTAGCAAGCTCTGGGAGTTGGTGACGGACAGGGAAGCCTAGAGTGCTGCAGTCCATGGGGTTGCAAAGAGTCGGACACAACTGAGTGACTGAACTGAACTCACCGATACCTTTTGTCTTTTTTTAAAATATACATAATAGCCATCCTGAAGGTATGAAGTGACATCTCATTGGGGGTTTGATTTACATTTCCCTGATTAGTGATGTTGAGCATCTTTTCATATACCTGTTGACTATTTGTATGTCTTTTATATATAACAAGGATACCTCCTCTCTCCACTTCTTTTTTTTTAGAGAGTTAAAGATCAAATATCTATTTTCACTTCAATATCAAAACATTCTAGGTTCACAAAGTTTTCATGTATTTTTTAAACATTTCTCATTCTTTCTAAAAAAATGTTACTGGAGTAGTTGATTTACAAGGTTGTGTTAGTTTCAGATGTATAGCAAAGTGAATCATTTACCCATCACTTCTATTCAACATAGTACTGGAAGTCCTCACCAGAGAAATTAGTCAAGAAAAAAAAAATAATCCAAGGCATAAATGTTGGGGGTTTTGGACAAATATGTTTTTTTTGTGTGTGTAGTTTTCCATGTCCTATTTAAGAAACTTGTCCTATTCCAGGGTCATGCAAATCTCTATTTTCTTCTAGAAGCTTTCGTTTATTTTATTGACTTACAATTGGCATGCAGTATTAGTTTCAGGTGTACAACACAGTGATTCAGTATTTTTATATATTATGAAATGATCTCCACAAATCTAGTTACCATCTCTCACCATGAAATATTATTACAATATTATTGACTATATTCCCTGTGTTGTATATTATATCCCTACGACTTCTTTATTTATTTTCTAACTGGAAGTTTGTATCTCTTAATCCCTTTCACCTATTTTACCTGTCTGCCTCCTTCTCTCCCCTCTGCCAACAACCCATTTGTTCTCTGTATCTATGAGTCTGTTTCTGTTCTCTTGTTTGTTCATTTATGGTTTTTCTTTTATTCCACATATAAGTGAAATTGTACGGTATCTGTCTTTCTCTGTCTGACTTATTTTACTGAATACAATGCCCTGTAGGTCCACCTATATTGTCCCAAATGACAAGATTTCATTCATTTTTATGGTGGAGTAATATTCTATTTTATACATACCATAATTTCTTTATTCATTCATCTAATGAGAGACACATAGGTTGTTTTCAAATCTTTGTAAATAATGCTGCAATGGACAAAGCTCTCTCTATATATTTTTGAATCAATGGTTTTGTTTTCCTTGGATAAAGTACCAGAAGTAGAAATGCTAGATTGTATGGTAATTCTATTTTTAATTTTTTGAGAACCCTCCATACTGTTTTCCGTGGTGGTTCCATCAATTTACGTTCTCATCAATAGTGCATGAAGATTCCCTTTTCTCCACATCCTTGACAACATTTTCTATTTCTTGTCTTTTTTATAACAGCTATCTGACAAGTGACATTGTGATATCTCACTGTGGTTTTGACTTGCGTTTCTCTGATGATTAGTGACTTTGAACTTCTTTTCATGTGTCTGTTAGCTATCTATATATCTTCTTTGGAAAAATGTCTCTTTAGGTCCTCTGCTCATTTTTTAATTGGGGTGTTTGGTATTTTGCTATTGAATTGTATGAGTTCTTAAATATTTTGCATATCCATGCCTGATTGGATATATTGTTTGCAAATACTTCCCCCATTCAGTAGATTGTCTTTTCATTTTGTTTTGTTCACTTTGCTTGCTTTATTGATTAACTTCCCACATTTAGGTCTGTCTTCCTTCTTAATTTTATATGGTGTGATGTGTTTTTTCCTTTTGCTTTTGTTTTAATTTCTGCTTTCTATACAGACATCCAATTACTTTAGTATCAGTTTTGGCAAACACGATCCTTTCCACTACCAAACTGCAGCGACACCTTTCTTGTAAACCAAAGAACCACATATTGGGTCTTTCTATTTTGTTCCATTAGTTAATTTTTCTATCCTTTTACCTGAACCGGGCCTAAAGAAGAATCAGGAAAGAACCTCCCACACACACACCTCTCCCTTTTCTCCCAGCAGGTCTCTGGGACCTCCAGGGGTCCCCTTAGCATTCAGAATGGACTCTGCAAGCCGCATCCACCTACTTCCTCACCTCCCTTCACCCAGAGCAGGACATAGGAGTTGGGCATCACTTATGTGGGGTGGGAACAAGAGTGGGATGCCATGGTATACTGCGGAGTGATCTAGAGGTCAAGGAAAGCTGACCTCACAGGGTGCCCCTCCCAATCCAGACCCAGGGGCCTGACACTTTCTTCCCTGGGATCATGTGATACTTGATGGAATTTCAAACAATCCTGTTTCAGGCCTCAAGAATTATAAACTAATAAACATTTTAACACCTTCAGATGCTGGAATCTGGGTATAAAGAGTCACCGGAAAGACCAAAGAGAGGAGACAAGGCCTCCCGCCCAGGCAAATCAGAGCTCTTTTGTAGATCTTGCCAGTTCAAGTCCACCACTAGTTTCATAGTGAGGGAAGTCTGAGTGCTGATCTAAACTCACTCTGAGCCACTGGGAATTACCCCATAGCACTCACTCTGTGTTCAGTAACTTCCAACTACACCCTTTGTCATCTTCATCAATTCTTGACCTGAAAAGCCTCTCCCTCCAGACACAGTTCAATACAATGCCTGGACCACGTGGATTCTACCTGGGTGTTACAGAAAAGAGCTTGGTATCCAAACTGAACCAAACCAGATAAGCTCCTTTTGGAGCTGATGGTCTTGCTGGTATGTTCTATATTTTCAACCGTGGAGCCTGGGGCTGGGAATTCTTCTCTCTTACCATCCCTTCTCCCAAATCCCAAACACATACCTACACTGAACCAGTGGTCCCAACTGGTAGCTGACCATCCTCAGCAACTGAGCCCCACTCCTTCACCCAGACATTGGAAAGTGACCCATCCTTCAAATGTCTGTCTCCCCACAAAGCTTCTCTGATGACTTCGTGGGGGCAGTAAGCCACTCCCTGAATTCAGGGACCATGATCTTCCTTTCTCATAGTACCCACTGTCCTGTAACTATCTTGTTTGTTTTGTTCTGTTTGTGCTTCTTGAGACTAGGGACAAGGTTTTCCTATTCTTATAACAACTTCTGCTCCTTGAATATTTCTTGGAACATTATGGGAAGGCTGACAGACTAAGTACTGCCTCCTGGATCATTCCTGCCCCCTCACCATGCCTGCAAGGTCCTGTGGGCCGGCACCTTGGATCCCCAGCAACCCTGGGTAGCAAGGTCCTTTGACAATCAGTGGGAAGCTGTTAGTCTAACTCTGGGTGAGGAACACCTTTGCTTGGGAGCAAACTCAAAGAGTGGCTATTTGGACAAGCCTTTATCTAGGTCTGGCAACTCCAAGGAGCTGGGCCAGAGGAAACCCCCCAGGGGTGTGTGGTGTGGACATTGCATTTGGCACTCAGCATGCTAGAGGAATCCAGCCAGAAAGGCAGCCTGCCTGCCTGCTCACTGGCCGCTCTCTCCTAAGTCCAGAACATTTGCAGAGTCAGGAGCTTTGGCACAAGGCTGCTCCCACCCTTGCCGGCACGGGTTCATGGATATTAAAAATGTGCTGATGTGAATCACCATGCAAACACGCTTCACTAGAAGCGCTGCGTGCGGGAACACTGGTCTTTTTATCGTCTCCTCCACCTCTGTTGGAAACACTCACCCACGGATGATGCGGAGATTAGTGGGGCGTCAGGCTGCTGCGTGTATTTAGGCCGCCTGTCAGCTCCCATCAGCCACGGCTAGGATGGCAGAGAGGCTGAGACACACCTCAGTGCCCCTGCCCAGGCCCCGCGGGCAGAGTCTGGGGCAGGAGAGTGGCTTGGGAGTGGAGACGACATTCCTAGTCCAACATTTTCTCAGGTATCCGGGCTGCAGCCATTGACATAGTAACATGGTGGCCAGCACCTCTAAAAGACAATCTGCCGGCTTGGCAGAGAGCATCAGTGAAAGTTCAAACCCTTCTTCTTATGGGACAGCCACTCTGATCCTCCCCTCTCTGTGAGGTTGCCAGATACAACATAGTCCCATGAGAAGGGTGCAGGATGGGCTAGACAGCCCTGCCCTCCAAGAGGCCTCAGTGTATGCAGGAAGGTGTCAGATCTGGACACAGACATTCTGAGAATGCCGCAGTGGATGATTTAGTTGCTCAGAGGTCCCCTCTGCTGGAAAATCTGGGAAGGCAACATGGAAGAGGATGTACTGGAATTGAATCTTGATCCATAGCTAGGTTTTAAACAAACTGAGACAGGGAGATGGCCTTCCAGGTGCAGGAAAGGCCTGAGCAAATGTGGGGAAGTGGGAGAGCACCACATCAAGGACCAAGGGCTTTCCCTTCTTTGTGCATCCATTCTCGGTACCACCTCGGCCCCAGGCTGCCCACCATCATCCCGAGCATCATATCCAAGCCCAATCATGACCAGAAGCAGAAGAGATTTCTCTTCCTGTGCATCCAGGAGCTGCCCCACAAGGGCCTAGAGCTCCTTACTCACTGGGAAAGGAGGCCAATCTGAAGGAAGAGTATGGTCGGGGGAAGGGGCCTGTCTGGACCTATCTCTGACCAGGGTGCTCCTGGACCATCTTGGACCAGTGTACTCAGGGAAAATCTGGCCCACGCTGTCATGCCTTATCTAATGCCTTCCATGTTCGCGCTGTGGTCCAGACTCCCCAGGTACCCTGCTGAGGGCAGAGGCTATGTCTCATCCATTGTTGTTGCTGTTTTAGTCATGAAACCACGTAGTAGCCTGCCTGGCTCCTCTGTCCACAGGATTTCCCAGGCAAGAACATTAGAGTGGGTTGCCATTTCCTTCTCCAGGGGATCTTTCCCACCGAGGGATCAAACCCACATCTCATGTATTGGCAGGCATATTCTTTACCGCTAAGTCACCAGGGAAGCCATGTCTTATACATATCTGCCCACAGTGTAGCATGCTGTTTGGCTCATAATAGACTCCAAGGACCTCATCTGGAAATCAGGGGGTCATGATGCCCATACCCATGGGGTTGCTGTTGGCCCTACTAGGGGTCACTGTATCACATGGCTGCCAGAGGCTGTATCCACAAGGAGGAAAATGGGAGCTGGGGTGTTTGCCACACATAGTGGTCAAGGGAGTGGGAGCCAACATTTATGGGGCTGCTAACTTATTATACTGCAGCCGAACTATCTCAATCAACACTTCCAATCCTTAATAGAGAGGTGGGGCTCTCTATTATCACTGCATGAGGAAATTGGGGCACAGAACGTTAAATATCCTAATGTCACACTGGTAGCCAGGGGCAGAGTGGGATGAAAACCCTGTTGGTCGGGCTCAGAGCCTGTGTGCTAAGCCACTGTACTCCTCAGCCCCAGAGAAGACCACACACTGGACATGTGTAGAAAGTACCTTCAAAATCCAGACCCTCAGAAGAAGCAGACATACAGCACAGCAGAGCCAGTGAGGGCACCCTCCTCGCCTACCTACCCTGCTGCTCTGTTTCTCAAACAGCCCCCACACTGGTCCTGCCCAGCTGTCTGTCTTGGGCCTGGTGCACTTGCCCTGTGTCTCCCTGCCTTTCCGAGAGAGAGGCCCCACCTGCCCTTTGTGAGACACATGGGGATGGTTGGTAGCTACATCAGGGAGGTGCTCACAGGGTTGATACAGCTCTGGGCATGAACCTGGCCAACTCTCTTGGCCCTTTGCTGATGACTGGGTACAAGATGAACTGAGGGCTCTTTTTAGGATCTCCATATAGAATGCCCCTTATAGGAAGCACTAACCAGACTCTAAAGCCCCTGCAGGGAAATGAATCTCCCTCCCACCACCCAAAAGGAGGGAAGAGGAGGAGCTAAGCCTCAGAGTCCAGAGGGGTTCATCAAATGTCCAGAACTCCCCCGAGGGCTTGCCCTGGGCCCAGGGACTATCATGGGAAGACCAGGGCATCCAACATTCACCCTGTATGTGTTAAGTTGCTTAGTCATGTTCAACTCTTTGCAATCCCATGGACTGTAGCCTGCCAGGCTCCTCTGTCCATGAAATTCTCCAGGCAAGAATACTGGAGTGGGCTGCTATTTCCTTCTCCAGGAGATCTTCAGCATCCAGGGATTGAACCTGGGTCTCCTGCACTGCAGGCTGATTCTTTACCATCTGAGCCATAAGGGAAGCCCTAACATCCACCGTAGCTAGAAGTAAACACATACACCTTGGTCCGCAGAGAGGAGGGGATGGGAAATTTCACTATGTGAAATTTTTTACTTTGGGTTAAACCTAATGTATATCAGTTAGGGTCTTTTCTTGAAGGTAATTTTGAGGCGTTAGAGAAAAGGTTGGGCTTCTTAGGTGGCACTAGTGGTAAAGAACCCACCTGCCAATGCAGGAGCATAAGAGACATGGGTTCAGTCCCTAAGTTGGGAAGATCCCTTGGAGGAGGGCATGGCAACCCACTCCAGTATTCTTGCCTAGCAAATCCCATGGACAGAGGAGCCTGGCAGGCTACAGTCCATGGGGTCGCAGAGAGTCAGTCATGACTGAAGCGACCTAGCACGCATGCAGAGAAAAGTGAAGGGCCAGTGTATTTTTAAAAGGACAACAAGGTCTTCAAACATTCCAATGTAGAAGGTTAAGTTTTAATAGAAAAATCATGTTTTAAATTACCTACCTACCAGTTAATCAACTTTCAACCAGACATCTCCAGGTACATATGATACCCTAGGCAGATGAGTCCTGTTAATAACTCCTGGCTTCCAGAACCCCTCCGTGCTTGGTTATGCATCTTTGGTGGTGCGGCCAGAGTTCAGAACCAATTTTAGGACTCAGAATCTCAGAAACAGAAAGAATCCCAGAGGTCACTCAATATAACAGTCATCATCTTGTCACCATTTTATTCCTGGGAAATCTGATGACATCAATGCCAATCAGCCCTGGTTGGACAAGGACGGGCTAATCCCTGGGACTGTGCAGAGCTGTGGTCCAATTTCAGCCAAACACCAAACTGCCTCAGATAACCTGGTGCTCCTAGTTTGGGTTAAACACAGGATTTCTGATCAGTTTCTCAAAACAGTAATACTAAAAACAGTATCATGCTACATTTATTTTCATCTGGTAACCCGAAAGCATCTTGGACCTGGCCTAACCAACCCCAGAGACTGCCCAGCAGCCCTGGAGCAGGTCAAGACTGTATATGGAAGCCCTGCAAACACACACCGTGTGGCCACGTGTCCCACAGAAGGAGGCTGATTTCAGGCCATCAGCCCTGGCAGGGCCAGGGCTGGGACTGGGAGTGGGATCAGACACAGGCTTCCCCGGAGCTTTCTCACTTGACACCAGTTTTGGTCCCTTTGAAGTCTATGACTGCTGAATTTCCCTCTTTATCTGGCTTCCTGGCCAGGCCACTGAGATAGACCAGGTGGTGGGCTCTGGGACTGTCTTCTGAGCCAACACCCAGCGGCCGGGGCCAAGTGTAAGAGAACAGGCCGTGGAGGACCAAAGTCAAAACTGCTTAGGGACCCAAGTGCAGCAAGAGGCATTCCTTTCCTTCTAGGAAAGAGCAGGTCTGGGATAGCTCAGGCACGTGGAGGGAAGGGCCACCCGAGGCTAAGGGCGGACTGTGGGAGGGCCCCTGAAAGGCAGGCCCAGGGGATACAAGTGTCTTCTCAGCCTTTCCCAGGGCCCACTCCCCACCCTGCCCCCAGATGCTGTGCCAAGTATCTCCGGTACCGTTTGTAAGTTTCCCAGGCAGTTGGCTGTGTGTATCCCAGGTCTTTGCTAGAAGCCAAGAAACCTGCGTCCAGGTCTTAGATTTGCCCCCACTCTTACCATGTGACCTTCAGAAACTCTCTTTTCACTCTCCAGGCCTTAGTTTCCTCAGGTATCAAATACAGAAGTAAAGAAAGCAGGTATTATACATGTCAAAGTATATGTATTCTTTGTTAGATGCATTCACTGGACCTGTTGCTTCATGTGCATTATTTTTTTGATCTTGATTAAAAACTTTCTATTAAAAACAAAAGAGATCTTCATGACCCAGATAACCACGGTGGCATAATTACTCACCTAGAGCCAGACATGCTGGAATCCGAAATCAAGCGGGCCTTAGGAAGCATCACTATGAACAAATCTAGTAGAGGTGATGGAATTCCAACTGAGCTATTTCAAATCCTAAAAGATGATGCTGTGAAAGTGCTGCACTCAATATGCCAGCAAATTTGCAAAACTCAGCAGTAGCCACCAGTGGACTGGAAAAGGTCAGTTTTCTTTCCAATCCCAAAGAAAAGCAATGTCAAAGAATGTTCAAACTACCACACAATTGCACTCATTTCACGTGCTAGCAAAGTAATGCTCAAAATTCTCCAAGCCAGGCTTTAACAATATGTGAACCATGAACTTCCAGATGTTCAAGCTGGATTTAGAAAAGGCAGAGGAAGCAGAGCTCAAATTGCCAACATTCGTTGGATGACAGAAAAAGCAAGAAAGTTCTAGAAAAACATCTACTTCATCTTTATTGACTATGCCAAAGCCTTTGACCACGTGGATCACAACAAACTGTGGAAAACTCTTTAAGAGATGGAAATACCAGACCACCTTACCTGCCTCCTGAGAAACCTGTATGCAGGTCAAGAAACAACAGTTAGAACCAGACATGGAACAACAGACTGGTTCCAAATTGGGAAAGGAGTACGTCAGTTCAACATACTCCCAGCTAAGGCCAGTAGCGTACCCCATTACCTACCTGCTTTCCTCATTTTCTACCCTTCTGCTTTGGAGATTCCTCCTCGGTTCACTCCCTCTCCCCAGGGTCAAAGGCCCTTCCATCAAGGAGACACATGATTACCACCCACTCTGGTAGAGCAGACCTCTACCAGACTGACCACAGCTTTGAGAGATCTTTCTATAGGAGCACATCAGTCCTGGAAAGAGGTTTGGGGTGAAGTTCCAAGAGAGGGCTCCCAGGAGCAGCAAGGGCAGAGGTGATAGGGAGGTCTCCTGGGAATGTCGGCGACCAGGGCCATCATCTGAAAGCCCAGCAGTGTTTGAGCCTGAGAAAGCACTTGGCTTCAGGGTTTTGGGTAGATGAAGATTTTCCAGTTTGGGATTTAAAAAAAAACCCAAAACCAACTCCTTTTGTGTTTGTGTGTGTGTATAGGCAGATGGATTGTTATCGTTTTCTAGTTGCTAAGTCATGTCTGACTCTTTGCAATCCCATGGACTGTAGCCTGCCAGGCTCCTCTGTCCATGGGATTTCCCAGGCAAGAATACTGGAGTGAGTTGCCATTCCCTTCTCCAGGGAATCTTCCCAACACCCCTGGGGATCAAGCCTGAGTCTCCTGCGTTGGCAGGTGAATTTTTTACCACTGAGCCACCAAGGAAGCTTGTATAAATACACATGCAGAGAGGGAGAGGAGAGAGATCTTAAAAATCACTATAAACTTCCTTAATATTATCATTCCCAGACTTGCTCCACGATAAAAAGGAAACCTTTCCCAGACTTGCTCCATGATAAAAGGGAAACCTTTCCTTTATCTATACGAGCTTCCTTGGTAGCTCAGTGGTAAAGAATTCGCTTGCCAATGCAGGAGACTCAGGCTTGATCCCCAGGGGTGTTGGGAAGATCCCCTGGAGAAGGGAATGGCAACTCACTCCAGTATTCTTGCCTAGGAAATCCCATGGACAGAGAAGCCTGGTGGGCTACAGTCCATGGGGTCGTGAAAAGTCGGACACGGCTGAGCGACTTCCCTTTCACTTTTCACTTTCATGCACTGGAGAAGGCAATGGCAACCCACTCCAGTGTTCTTGCCTGGAGAATCCCAGGGATGGGGGAGCCTGGTGGGCTGCCGTCTATGGGGTTGCGCAGAGTCGGACACGACTGAAGTGACTTAGCAGCAGCAGCAGCATGACCTAGCAAGTCCACTTCTGGGTATTTATCTGAAGGACACAAAATTGCTATCTTGAAAAGACACCTGCATCCCCAAGTTCACTGCAGCATTATTTACAATAGCCATGACGTGAAAACAACCCAAGTGTCCACGGACTGATGAACAGATAAAGAAGATATGGCATTTATATACAATGGAATATTATTTAGCCACAAAAGGAAGGACATCTTGCCATTTGCAATCACATAGATAGAACTTGAGAGCATTATGCTAAGTGAAATAAGTTGAGTGAGCGAGTGAAGTCGCTTAGTCGTGTCCGACTCTTTGCGACCCCATGGACTGTAGCCTACAAGGCTCCTCTGTCCATGAAATTTTCCAGGCAAGAGTACTGGAGTGGGTTGCCGTGTCCTTCTCCAGGGGATCTTCCCGACCAAGGGATCGAACCCGGGTCTCCCGTATTGCAGGCAGACGCTTTAACCTCTGAGCCACCAGGGAAGTCAGTGAAATAAGTTAGAGAAGACAAATACTGTATGATCTCACTTGTACGTGGAATCTAAAAATTAAAAAAAAAACTGAACTCATAGAAACAGATTGGTGGTTGTCAGAGTCGGGAGTTGGGAGGTGGACAAAACGAGTGAAGGTGGTTGAAAGGTAGAAACTTTCAGTTAAAAAATAAATAAGTCCTTGGAATGCAGTTACATCATGGTGACTACAGCTAACAATACTATATTGTTGATTTCAAAGCTGCCAAGGGACTTTCCTCATGGTCCAGTGGTTAAGAATTTGCCTTGCAACGCAGGAGACTCAGGCTTGATCCCTGCTCAGGGAACTAAGGTCTCACATGCTGCAGAGCAACTAAGCCCACACACCACAACCAAAGTGTCTGTGGGCCACAAAGAAGGATCCCACAGGCCACAATTAAGACCTGACACAGCTGAATAATTAAACAATTTTTTAAAAGTCCACAAACAATAAATATGGAGAAAAGGGAACTCTTTGCATTCCCACTATTGGTGGGAATGCAAACTAATACAGCCACTATGGAGAACAGTGTGGAGATTCCTTAAAAAGCTGGAAATAGAACTGCCATATGACCCAGCAATCCCACTGCTGGGCATACACACCGAGAAAACCATAATTGAAAGAGACACGTGTACCGCAATGTTCATTGCAGCACTGTTTACAATAGCTAGGACAGGAAGGCCTGGCATGCTGCGATTCATGGGGTCGCAAAGAGTTGGACACGACTGATTGACTGAACTAAACTGAACTGAACTGAGGACATGGAAGCAACCTAGATGTCCATCAGCAAACGAATGGATAAGAAAGCTGTGGTACACAAACACAATGGAATATTACTCAGCTATTAAAAAGAATGCATTTGAATCAGTTCTAATGAGGTGGATGAAACTAGAGCCTATTATACAGAGTGAAGTAAGTCAGAAAGAAAAACATCAATACAGTATAATAATGCATATATATGGAATTTAGAAAGATGGTAACGATGACCCTATATGCGAGACAGCAAAAGAGACACAGATGTAAAGAAGAGACTTTGGACTCAGTGAGAGAAGGCGAGGGTGGGATGATTTGAGAGAATAGCACTGAAACATGTATATTATCATAAGTGAAATAGATCGCCAGTCCAGGTTCGATGCATGAGACAGGGAGCTCAGGGCTGGTGCACTGGGACAACCCTGAGGGATGGGATGGGGAGGGAGGTAGGAAGGGGGATCAGGATGGGGGACACATGTATATCCATGGCTGATTCCTGTTAATGTATGGCAAAAAAACACTACAATACTGTAAAGTAATTAGCCTCCAATTTAAGTAAATTAATTTACCAAAAAAAAAAAAGTTGCCAAGAGAGTAGATCGTAAAAGTTTTCATCACAGGGGGAAAAGTAACTATATGAAGTGACGGATGTTAACTAAACTTGCTGTGGCAGTAATATTACAATGCTGCTGCATTGCATTTTTTAATTATAATAATATTGTGGTTACAGTTTTTCTTCAATAAATTTCACATTGCCTGAGATTTTTTCATATTACTTAACAATTTCTAGAGTCTGCTTTGTTGTGGCAGACACTACAGATTGGCTACTCAACAGTCACTTGGTTTAATGACTACCCCTCCACTCCCTTAACTTCCTCAAAGAATCTGGAAAGCCACAAATTCTTACCTTCCCAGACCCCTGCAGGTAGGATTGGCCATGTGACACAGTCTGGCCAATAGGAATAAGCAGAACTCGGTCCCTTATAAGAAAAGACATAGACTCGTTCCCATCTTTTTCCTGTTTCTTCTTTCTTCCTTTCTGAAATGCTAGTCATATCCGGAGGAGTGGTGACCATCCCACGACAATAAGGATGAAAAGAAGGGAACTAGATGGAGTCTGGTTTCTTAACCATATCCTTGGGCTGCTGCATTAGCCTGGAACTGCCTACGTCTAGACTTCTTGTTATTGGGTGATGAAGACATCCTATGTGTTAAAGCTACTGTTAGTCACATTTTCAATTCCTTGCAGATGAATGCAACCCAAGTGCATAGCATTCTATCATATGATTGTATCACAAGGTAATATTAAAATTCCCTGCTGCTTTACTGCTACTATAAATAACATTGTAACGAATAACCCTCAAAACATCTTTAGGTGTTTCTCCAATTATTTACTCTGGCTTTATTCCTAGAAAAGGAATTACTAGTCTAAAGGGCAGGTACAGTAGTCCCCCCTTATCTGCAGTTTCACTTCCCATGGTTTGAGTTACCTGTGGTCAATGGTGGTCCAAAAATATTAAATGGAAAATTCCAGAAATAATTCATATGTTTTAAATTTCACACCACTCCTAGTAGCAACATGAAATCTCGCACCCTCTAGCTCCATTCTACCCGGGATGTGAATCATTCCCTTGTCAACAATTTCTCTCCCATTAGGGATTTACAGGTGACACAGCGGTAGAAGGTGAAGAGTAAATAAACAGCCTCTTGAGGAAGATGAAAGAAGAGAGTGACAAAGCTGGCTTAAAACTTAGCAATCAAAAAACGAAGATCATGGCATCCAGTCCTATCACTTCATGGCAAATAGATGGGGGAAAAGTGGAAACTGTGTCACATTTCATTTTCTTGGGCTCCAAAATCAATGTGGACAGTGACTGCAGTCACGAAATTAAAAGACTCTTGCTCCTTGGAAGAAAAGCAATGACAAACCTAGACAGTGTATTAAAAAGTAGAAACATCATGCCAGAAAAGGTCCTATAGTCACAGCTATAGTTTTTCCAGTAGTCATGTTTGAATTGAGAGTTGGACCATAAAGAAGACTGAGCTTCAAAGAATTGATGCTTTCAAACTGTGGTGCTGGAGAAGACTCTTGAGAATCCCTTGGACTGCAAGGAGATCAAATCAGTCAATCCTAAAGGAAATCAATCCTGAATATTCACTGGAAAGAGTGGTGCTAAAGATGAAGCTCCAGTACTTTGGCCACCTGATTCTAAGAGCAAACACATTGGGAAAGACCCTGATGCTGGGAAAAATTAAGGGCAAGAGGAGTGACAGAGAATAAGATGGTTGAATTTTATCACTGACTCAACGGACATGAGATTGAGCAAACTCAGTGAAATAGTGAAGGACAGGGAAGTCTGGCATGCTGCAGCCCACAGGGTCGCAAAGAGTCAGATATAACTGAGCAACTGAACAACAATACAGGAATGCAAGAGACGACCCTTGGGTCAGAAAGATCCCTTGGAGTAGGGAATGGCAAACCACTCCAGTATTCTTGCCTGGGAAATTCCATGGACAGAGGAGCCTGGCAGGCTACAGCCCATGGGGTCACAAAGAGTTGAACACAACTTAGAGTCTGAGCACACGCAGTCATTTAGTAGTCATCTTAGTTGTCAAGTCAACTGCCATGGAATCATAGTGCTTGTGTTCAAGTAACCCTTGAACACAATGGACCCAAAGTACAAGAGTAGTGATATTGACAATTTGCATATGCTAAAGAGAAGCTATAAAGTGCTTCCTTTAAGTAAAAAGGTGAAAATTCTAGACTTAATAAGGAAAGAAAAAAAGTCCCATGCTGAGATTACTAAGATCCATGGTAAGAACAAATCTTTTATCTGTGAAATTGTGAAGAAGGAAAAATAAATTTGTGCTAGTTTTGCTGTTTGCACCTCAAACGGAAAAGTTATGGCCATGGTGCATGATAAGCGTTTAGTTAAGAAGGAAAAGGTGGTGGGGGGGACTTTTATTACAATATATTGTTATATTGTTCTATTTTATAATCAGTTTGGCTGTTAATCTCTTATTATGCCTAATTTACAAATTAAAGTTTATCATAGGTATATATGTATAAGAAAAAAACATAGTACATGTAGGTTTCAGCACAATCTGAGGGTCTATGCATCCACTGAGGATCTTGGAAAGTATCTCTTGTAGCCAAGGGGGATTACTGTAGTTTGGGGGATATTTTGTTTGTTTGTTTTTACCTCTTAATCTTTCAAATGGCCATGCAGGCATATTGTGCCTATGTGATCCCTACCAGTTGTAGGTCAGTCAGGATGACTTCTAGGCCACTTACTGAAGCAAGAATTAAGGCAGCCCTGCCTGTTAAAGGTGACTGTGCCCAGGATTGCACTGGCAAGGAAGCTTGCTTGTGATCTGAGTCTTGGCTGGGCTGGTTCTGACTGCAGAAAGCCCCCTTCTCCTCCTGCTACTGCAGCTTCTGCTGCGGCTTCCATCCCCAAAGGCTAACCCAGGATGTCTCAATCTCTGCACGTTGAGGTTAGAGCATGGATAACTTTGTTGCAGGGGGATCCCATACGTTATAGCATGCTTAACAGCATCTATGGTCTCTATTCAATAGATGCCAGGTGCTAACCTGCTTCCCAGGTATGAAAATCATAAATATCAATAATGTCAAACATCCTCTGGGGGTGCCAATTCAGCCCCAATTGAGAACCATTGGTCTAACCTATCACCCACATAAGGAATAGCTGTGTGTGTGTGTGTGTGTACACATGCGCATTAAGTCACTTCAGTCATGTCCTACTCTTGGCGACTCTATGGACTGTAGCCCACCAAGCTCTCCTGTCCATGAGATTCTCCAGGCAACAATACCGGAGTGCACTGCCATGCCCTCCTCCAGGGGGTCTTCCCAACCCAGGGATGGAACCACATCTCTTACATATTCTGCATTGGCAGATGGGTTCTTTACCACTAGCACCATCTGGGAAGCCCTAAGGAATAGCTCAACTCCCAAAAAAAGGAAAACTGGCTCAGTGTAGAACTAGGTAGGTTGTACAGAGGTAGAAAGAGCTGTAAATGGTAAGAAGGTTGTCTAGCAGGCTGGCATCAAAGAAAGATGGAGCATCCAACGACACCCACGGTAATTGTGCCTGAGATTAAGAGGTCCCCAAAGGCACACCCATAAAGCAGTGTGGCATGAAAGGAGTCCAGAGCAGTGTGCTCTGGGGCCCACAGAAGCATTCGAGGACACCTCCATAGTGACTCATGGAGTTACTACTGGCGTGTTTAGTGTGGTTTTGAATCCTTTAACACCTCCAATGTGTTGCCAAAAGTTCTTGTGTTTAAAAGCATATCGGGTTGAAAACCACAATTCCAGCTTGAGCTCTGCAAACCACCTCCCACCCTTCATAATGAGGGGTTATCTTCATCAGGGAATGAACAAATGTTCATTTAAGGGCTCTGGGCTGGGCTGCAGCACCACACACCTGACATGATCCTTGCTTCCCCAGAGTCCAGTCAGTTGAGGAGATGGGAATATTAAACAAGAGACTGCAAGGATGAGACAGATGATCTGGGCTTTGGTTTGCTCAGTCATCAAGTGGCAAGAACAGTTCACAGTTCTCCCCCTCACAGGGCTTCTGGGTTGCATGGGGGTGCTCTGAGACCTCAGTCAGGGATGCTATATCCTGAAGAAAAACAGACTGACAGAGACAAAGCAGGAAGTGGGAGGAGACCACAGCTACGGAACTCTGCGAGCACAAAGGAAAGGTCAGGCCTGTTCTCCCCATGAAGCAAATGGAAGCCAAACCCAGATCTGTCCCTGATCCCTGGTGTTTAGGGTGTGACACCCCACTCCAGTACTCTTGCCTGGAGAATCCCATGGACGGAGGAGCCTGGTAGGCTGCGGTCCATGGGGTCACTAAAAGTTGGACACGACTGAGCAACTTCCAGAGAAGGCAATGGCACCCCACTCCAGTACTCTTGCCTGGAAAATCCCATGGATGGAGGAGCCTGGTGGGCTGCAGTCCATGGGGTCGCTAAGAGTCAGACACAACTGAGTGACTTCACTTTCACTTTTCACTTTCACGCATTGGAGAAGGAAATGGCAACCCACTCCAGTGTTCTTGCCTGGAGAATCCCAGGGACAGAGGAGCCTGTTGGGCTGCCGTCTGTGGGGTCGCACTGAGTCAGACACGACTGACGCAACTTAGCAGCAGCAGCAGGTGCATTTTCTGAGTACCAGCATCTCTCCAGAAACCTGAAGTCTAGTGGAACGATAAATTACAAGCAATTAGAGCAACAGAGTGTATCGAGATAGAAAGTCAATGTTTGCCTGTCCCTCGATTTCTCCTTCCCCAGGCCTGGCCCTAAACCTAGTGTCTGCTTTCTTCCTTCAAGAGAGGTGTGTGTTGCTAGATGCCAGATACCTAGCAGAGGCAGATGTCATCAAAGATAATCTCTCTTTCTGACTCTACGGGCTCCAAGGTGAGTTACATTTCATACTTTTTAGTTGTGCATGAGAGCCTAAAATCTAAATGACTTAAATAAAATAGACATTTATTTGGCTTTCATGTAAATGTCTGAACCCAAATGGCCTCCCTGCTCCCCAAAATCACTGGGACCCGAGCTGGTTTTCTCTTTTGGTCTATCACCCCTGGAGTGTTGCCCTTATCTGTCTGGTACAAGACAGCTATTGATCATGACTGCATTCCAGTCAGCTGGCAGGAGGAGGGGGGATGGACAGTACACCTGTCATTACCTTAAAGGAAAGAGCCAGAAGCTGAGCTAATGAAGTACGGGGGCTGGATCCCACTGGCTCCAAGAGATGACTGTGCATAGCTTGAAATCAGCTGTGGTGGGAGTATTTACACCACAGAAATTGGCAAACACTGCCGTCAGGGCTTTATCTTCCCTAAAGAACTGGTTATTAAACAATTACCAGCATAGCCCTCATGCATCTTTTCTGTTCATAATCCCTTGGTGAGAACTTAGTGGCAAGGTCACTCCTTAGCTGCAAGGGAAGCTAAGAAATACAGTCTCCACCAGTAGGGTCATGTCCCCAGCTACAGATCTTATTGTTGAGGAATAAGGGTAGAGCAGATACTAAGAGCAACTAGCAGCCTCTGTCCCCAGGCTTATTTAAGGGATTGTGCTCAGGAGATGAGGTCTGGATTCCACATGTGGAGCTGGTTTCAGAGACGCCTCCCAGACAGACCTCTTGGGCACCAGCCCAAATGGCTGCAGTCAGGTTCTCGTGCACATGGCGCAATCTGGCCCATGGGAAGCAGTCACAAATCCTGACCTGACACTTCCCAGACACAAACCCCTCTCACTGCCACAGGCCACATGGCCCTAAGTTCTCTCAGTGAGACTTAAAGCCCTCACGCCAGCTCCAGACATGCCCTACTATCCTGTTCAGGGTTCATTCTCTCCAGCAGCCTTCTCCAAGATCCTCCATTCCGAAATCTCCCTTTCTTTTCCAACTTCCCCCTGCAGGATGAAGTGTTTTAGAGCAATGAAACCAGTTCTCCAATTTATTTTGAAAAACTCGTACACATCCTGGGCTGCCTCACACTCAGTTTGGTATTTTGTCTCCTTCCTGGTCCTCTGCTATTGTTAGCAGTTCACTGAGACCCAGTTATTATGAACAAGTGTACATACACGATTCAAGCCCTAGACATCACTGGTAATACTGAATGGTAATGCTGATGACCAGTTTGGGGGTCAACCCCCAAAACTGACAGTCACCACAGTTTCTGGATCTCCCAGTCAGCTTCTCTGCTTTCTGAGGGTCTCAGCTCTGTCACCCCATGTCCATCCACCCATGTGAAAAGACTGCTCTTAGACTCAGGCAAGGGGGTCTCCTGCCCTGGGCCCCACCCCCTAATTCAGATGGCACTGCTCTGACCCTTCTCTGATAGCAGCCCTGCTCCCTGAGTGAGGGAGGGGTCCACAGGTTCAATGGGACATGACCTCCCACACATGACTCCCTTCCAGAATACATTCTGGGCCCCTAGGACTCTGGAATTCTCTGAGCCTCCTTGCAGCGTCTGAGTAAGGGTTTCCCTGGTTCTGTCCTCCAACAGTAAAATGAGCCTCTGGTCTGTATACCTCTTGGCCCATGAGATGACCAAGGGTGGCTGTGTGAAGGTGTCCACAGAACCTGGACACCTGGACTCTGGAAGGTCCACAGGACTGTATGCAAGGCCAGTCACAGAGCAAGGCCAAGTAAGGGTGGGAAGAGAAGAGGGGTGGGCTGTGGGTGCAGACTGGCTTGCCCTAGGCTGCTGCATTCCAATGCAGAATTCTAAGAAATCTGAAAGTTCTAAATTTAAATCTAGCCTTCTGGATCATTACAAAGTAGCAATTGTCAAGGCAGAGGAGAGAAACATATTTTATTTAACTTTGTTAGCTTGATTTATAACTTATAAACATAAAGACATGTGCAAGAAGGACCACAATTTGTACTCTGACCGTAGACTTCTAAATGTTAGGAGTAGCCCACCCCTCAGAGCTCCTTTCTTTTGGCCCCAAAAGACCAGAAAATGACATTTGCAAAGTATTGGGTTGGCCAAAAAATTGGTTCAAGTTTTCCATAACATCTTATGGAAAAACCCAAATGAACTTTTTGGCCAACCCAATACCTACATCTCCAAGTAACTTAGCTATCAAGCTGGTGAAGGCAATAACCAGTATCCGGTTTGTGCTTATACTAAAAGGGGTATTTCTTTTGCATCTGTAAGAATATTTGCAAAGCATGAGGCAGGTGGGTCCTTGAGGGTGAGGGAGGGCAGGCTTGGGTCTACCTACAGAGACATGAAAGCCAGCAGGATCACTTAGGAAAGGAAGGACAAGCCAGAGTCAAAACAATGGGGAAAGCAGGGTTGAAGATTCACTATTTAAACGTGCCCCTCATTGAAGAAAAGTGTTCACTCTGGCATATAATCCATTAGAACAGTGTAAACAGAAACCTTAGCCATAATCTTGTCCAGTGGTTTCCAAGCTTCTATTTAAAATCAGAAAAAATTTTTTAAAAATTACCAAAATGAAAACTTAAGTGAAATCCTAATATTAAAGGAACCAAAAGTTCCTCGGATCATTTAAATCTTTATTGACTTTTGGAAAATCCTTGATTGCTTACAGATATTCCTGAAGTTCCTCCTCAGAGGTCTGGGCATTCCAGAGCAGAGATGCAAAACCACTAACCTAGCAGTGGTGGGTGCCAGTGGTTGGGCTGCCTAACCTAGGTCTGCTCACGGCCCTTCCTCCCTCCAACTGGTTGCAAAGGAGCATGTCTCCATAGACCCCACTGCCCAGCCAATCAGAAGGCACATGACCCAGGCCTGGCCAATCATTATGTTTCACTCTTGACCACAGTGATTGGTTCAGAGAGAGAAGGTGATCATAGAAGGGTAAATTGGAGATACTCCCAAGAGTTCTGCCATAGGGATAGGATAGGGAGAGTTGCTCTCTCTCTCCTGTTAGGTCTTCTAAAAGGATAGGTAGTCAGAGGAAAGCAGACACAGAAATGGAGTGAGACCTGATCACATGTGGGAACCCCTGATCCATCCATGTATGAAGCCAGACTGCCCTTGACTTGTCATTTACATCAGCGACTGGAATTTCCTTCTCCAGGCCAATTTGGCTGGGCTTTGTCATTTGCCAACAAGATTGTCATGACCGACCCAACCTCTGTGTTTTACACATGAAGATACTAAAGCTCAGAGTGGGGAAGGAGCATTCTCCAAGGCCAGCAGGATCTCAGCCAGGGCCTAGGACCCAGATTTCTACATAAATGATGACTTATGTATATTTAACTTCTCCATGTCCTTTTTTGATTTGCTAACTCTGACTATGACTTGTGCGTGTGAATGAGAACTCTAGGCAGGGGAGAAACAGTGAAAAGAAGCTTCCTGAGACCGAGCCAAAGGAGGCCAGCCCACACTCGGGAATAGACTAAGCTTTCCATAAAGGTGGGAAGCTTTGGTGTCATCTGAGAGCCTGGGTGAGTCACATGTCCAAATCAATCTCTTCTACCTTTTCTGCTGCCTGAAGTTCCACCAATAAGCTATCTTTCTACTAGATTAAGCATTGCATCCTTCTTCAGACTTTTCTTTTAAAATGCTACCCTGCTGGGCAGGAGTGACATCATCTACCTCTGATTCCCTCACGGGAAGAAGCTGCTCAATACCCTCCCAGACCAGAGGGCCCCAGGGAAGCCTCAGATCTACCATGCTGGGGGAGAAAAGGCAGCACAGAGGGTGCTCGCAAAACCCAGGTGAAGCAAGCACAGACAGCATGGAAGAAGACAGATTTCTCCATTTCTTCTCAGGTGACAGCTTGACAGGATATCAGAGAGTCCCAAAGAAGCAACAAGGGATAAAGTGAGGCAGACCTGGGTTCAGACCCTATTCCAGCCAATGTCTTCTCAGATAATGCCAGGCAAATTATACATTTAACTTCTCTGGGCCTCAACTTTCTCACCCATGAATTAAAATACAAATATCTGTCTGGTGAAGGATGTAATGAGTGTACAAAGACCCAGAAGATAGAAGGTGTTTCATAAATGTGTTCCTTTTGCTCAAAAGAAGAAAGCAACCCTCTCCACTGTACTGAGTCATCTCTGGAATTCTAGCACTTCTATTATACAAAAATGATGAGCTTTCAGGGTAAGAGCTGCTTCCCAACCAGCCCCAGCTCTGCATATCCCATGGACACCAGAGCAGCCAGTCTGGCCAGGGGCTTGTGGAAGGGGCTGGTGGTCACCACCATTCTCACATCAGCCTTCTTGCACACTCATCAGGCAGTATGCCTTCCCTCCGGCCCAGAAGGCAGAAGGGTTCCTCATAATAAGCAAGGGTGCCCTAGGTCCATGTGTGCAAACAGGTGGCATCCAAGGGCCCCAGGGCACAGACAGGAGGGCTCTTGGCAATGGTGATATGGTAGCTTGAGGAACTGGGGCTCAGAGAGGTTAAGGACTTTGTTGATTGCCATCCAGCAAGTAATAGCCAGGTAAGGCTTAAAAACAAACTTATCTATCCTTTCCCTGGTCGCCCTATCTAGGGTGCCATTTTCAGTACTTCAAAATAGACCATCTGGGAAGGACCTTTTATAGATAGGTCTGTTGGAATCAGAAGTAAAAATATGGTTGTGTTATGGAAAAATGAAAACCATAGAGCAGGCCTACTAATCTCTTCCTTTCTAGGGCTCCCTCATCTTCCCACAGTTGGAGGAAATGACAGAAAATGCTTCTCATGCTCTGATATTGAGAATTTCAGATGTCACCCTCATCTGTTACTCTCCCAAGGAATCTGCATTTGGAAAAAAGAGCCAAGGACAGTGCTTCCGCCAAATGAGGGTGCCAGGGGCTTCAGGGGACAGTCCCCATGCCTCAGCACCTTCTCTTTCCGCTGAGGAACCAGCCTAGGGCTGAGCACTCCTCCAGCGCTCCCCTAGTATCTAGACAGCTCTGCGCTGGGATGGGGCCTGAGCTGGGGCTGCAGGAATTGCAGCATGTTCAAAGATGTGTCACCGAAATAATGGAATGCCCCAGCCGCGGGCCAGGCTGACCTCCCAAAGTATGTGTTTGGGAGTTTGCAGCTGGAGCCCAACTGCTTGAAGAGAGCCAGGCCCACCCGGATGCAGGCGGGCGGCAGCCCTTTCTACTCCCGCCCCTGGGCCAGGAGCAGACAGGGCAGGGGAGAGCAGGGGACCCGACCTAGCTGGGGGCTGCAGTGGGCAGGGGATGGCACCACGTGGGACACCAACCAACCAGAGCAGACCCAGATCCCGAGTCAACAAGGCTGGCTGAGGGAGGATGCAGGGAGTGGGGCCCAGGCCCACAGACAGCAGGGAGGGCTGATGGGATAAGAAAGGACAAGAGGGCCCTCAATGGAGCTGAAGGCAGGTCTGCCCAGGATCACTGGGAGCCCCCATGTTCCTACTCCTAACACCTCTCCTACCCCATCTTCTATTTCTCCACAAGATGGGCTCTCATGAAGTTTAAGTTCACTGCTGAATAAAGAGGGTTTACCTGGAAAATTCCATAGACAGAGGAGCCTGGCAGGCCATAGTCCATGGGATGACAAAGAGTCAGACATGACTGAGCAACTGAGGACACACACACACAGTCCCAGGAAATGTTTTGGATAGTTGCTCATCATAGGCAGTGGTGTTCTTGAGAAAGCAGGATTCAGCTGTGTGGGTCTTTGACCCAGCTCACCTCCATGTGGGACAGAGATTTGCTGACAGAGGTGATCTCAGGAGCCACTGCCCAGATCTGGCGACTGAGGTGGGCTGTAGGGACATCACCCAACACGCAGTTCCATGGCTACCCTCCCTGCCCAGGGCCTTGACAACAGGACCCCATAGATCTCACGTCCCACCAACACTATGCAGCTCATTTCTGCCACAAAGGCCATGCAATTACTCAGACCACACTAGAGGCAGGCTTGGAGCCATCAGAGGAGCAAGGGCTGATGGGAGGGCGATGGTTTGGTCACAGCCCAAAGATGGGCTCCACCCAAAGATGGTGGCTCTGAGCCCCTAGGCTGGCCTCTCCTCCTTCCCTGGGGTCCCCCAGGGTGTCCACCAGTCACTTAAAAGGCCAAGACTGCAGAGGCTCTCAGTTTCTGGGCAGAATATGAGGCTCACCTGACTGAGCAGCCCTCCCCTCACTCCTAGCCCACAGCAGCACCTAAGCTCAGTGCCAGAAAGGGCAGGGCACTCAGCCCTTCTTCCCAGGGCTCTCACCGGCAGAGCCCTCTCACCCTCCTGCCTGCCTGCCGGCAGCTGGCCTGCCCTTCCTGCCTCACCAGACAAGGCGAGGCATACTGCTAAAGCCCCAAAGCACCCCACAAACACATCTTCACACTTAACAAAGACTGACAGACACACTAATGTATCCATATACACTCACACACGTTCCCAGAGCTCACTCTAATGCTTAAACACATTCACACCAATGCACATTCACATGAACACACAAATATTTGCATGCTCTCACACAGACACATAAAACATTCCCACCCAAGTGGTTATTTAGATGTTTGCATAGAATCTGGAGAATGAAATGCAACCCACTCCAGTGTTCTTGCCTGGAGAATCCCAGGGACAGAGGAGCCTGGTGGGCTGCCGTCTATGGGGTCTCACATAGTCGGACACGACTGAAGCCACAGCAACAGCAGCATAGAATCTTACAAAGGAACACAGACTCACTCACATAAATATGCGTGTTCACTCATAAACACACACAAACTCATACCCTCACATGTTTGACCATTCAAGGTACCTACTGCTATCTTCACAGAAAGAGGTCATGGAGGGCAGGAGCCACCGGCTCCTAGGCCCCAATTTGGTAATGGTCCCTCCTCCCTTTCTCCTACAACTGCCTTCCCCATGATTCCCTCCCTCCCCCAGTGGCCATTAGTCTGGGTTCCTCTTTGCTATCCCCTCATTTCTGCTCCATCTCACCTTCATCAAGCTGCTCCCCTTGCCTGAAAGCACTCTCCATGGAGTCCCACCTAGCGACTCCTACCCAACCTGCAAGACCCCAACACAGCCCTGTCCCATGAAGAACCACCACCAGCTCTAAGCTTCTAGGGGGAACCTTACACCCTTGGCGAGAGTGCTCACCCATGCAGCTGTGCCCTGCACCCAGGTTTCCCACGTTTCCTGGGTATGAATCCTGTGTCACTGATGAGACAGCAAGAGCCTTGAGGCCTGAGGAAAGAACTGTGCCCCACTCTCCCCACCCTCACTCTCTGGCGGGCCTGGAACGTACAGTGGAGAGCTAGGCCCTCAGCTCAGCTATGCCTGGGTGTGCTGCCCCTGACTCATTCTATTATCATTTAGGCCCCTCCAGTTGAAAGCCATCCACTCTGGGGATAGACATACCTTGGTTCAAATCCCAGCTCCACCATTTCGAACAGTATAACTTGGGCAACCTCCTTCACACCACTTGGCCTTAGTTTCCTCATCTAAAGAAGTATGAAGAGTAATTCCTCCTTTGTAGATGTGGGATGAGGAATGGCTATGAAGAACCCTGCATGATGCACAATGGCTGGCACACAGTAGGCGATCCAACATGGCACTCCCTTTGTTGTGCCTCTCAGCTCTCCTTGTCTGCAATCCAAGGGCCTTAACCCCTAGGATGGAGTGGTCAGGGTGGGATCAGGAAAGCTAGGGGCACCTGGCTCCAGTCCACATCTCCCTCTCCCGGCTGTGTCTAAGTCTGCTCCCCTCATGTGGAGGCCCAGAGCTTCAGGACATCTTTGATTAATAAGAAGCGGAAAGATAAGTCTCATGATAATTAATAAATCATTAGCAGTGTTACTTTTCATCAGATAAGTCCATTAATTGTTCCCATTTCCTTACAAAAAGCCCAGACCCAGGGGCCTCTTGCAGTGAGTTGATTTTATGAGAAAGCCAAACTTATAAAGAAAAGCAGGCCCCACCTGCAGGGGCACTGGAGACACTGTCTGCCCAACCCACACCTCTGAACTTTGGAAGAGCAGAAACCAGAACACACACAACAACCCCTGCCCCATAGGAAGGGCCCCAAAGAAGCTCGACGACCCCTAACCCAGAGCTGGCACAGCACCAACTGATCACCAGTGTTTGTTGCAGCCATACTCAACAACAACAGCAACAAAGCCACATCCTAAATGAAAGGGGGAAAGGTTCTAATTGATTAGCAATGCCTGGCAGGGCCACAGGGCCAGGAATGAAGGTACAAGAGGGAAGTCCATCCATTCATCCTTCATCCAGCAAACGATGAGTGAATGCCAAATGCCATGCAAAGGGCTGGAATACTGTGCAGATCAAGAAAAGACACAGTTCCTGCTCTCATGGAGTTTATATCTGCCTTCTCTAAAATCCCTTGTCAGAGGAGGAAACTGAAACAGGGAAGGGACTTCCCAAAACCATACTGAGGGTCAATGGCAAAACTGGCTAGAGCTCCTCACTGTCCCCTTCCCAGCCCATCCTTCTCTCAAAGAAGCAGCAAAGGGATCCTGGCTCTCTATTCCCCTGACATCCAAACACAGATGCTCTGCCAACTTCTCACGCACTGATCCCCAGACTCTGAGGATGGCAGTGTGTTCTCATTCACTTGGAGAAATGTTTTGAATACCAGTCATGTACGGAACACTGAACTGGGGCACACAGAAACTGTCCCCAGAAGCTGGCTGGCTGGTAGGATGGAAAAGGCTTCCTCAAAAATAATAATAACAAAGCAAAACAATTAGGCACAATAGGAGCACTTAATAACGAGCTCTGAGAAATTAAAGGCAAAATGCTTCCTTGCAAGTTGGAAAATCTTAGGCTCTCTGAAGGTGGTGATAGCTTAGGAAGGAATCAGAAAGAAGGTGTGGAGACAGATCCTAGAGGGCTTCCAAGGCACTGATTGGAAGCTTAAATTTGTTCCTTGGGGCTTCACTTGTCCCCTCTGGAGGCATACTAAGAGGGGACCACTGGATAGATAAATGGTTTATCTTCGATGGTTTATCTTCCGATATGCCCGCAATGCGGGAGACCGGGTTCAATCCTTGGGTTGGGAAGATCCCCTGGGAAATGGCAACCCACTTGCCCAGAAAATTCCGTGGATGGAGGAGCCTGGTGGGCTACAGTCCATGGGGTCATGAAGAGTCGGACACGACTAAGTGACTTCATGACAATCTTCCGATAACATCAAGCTTACTCATAGATTTGAAAGTGTACTATTTTTAATTAGAAAGTTCTTAAAAGTTTTGTCATACTGACACAAAAATAAATTCCACATAAAGAGCTAAACATTGAAATGAATAAAACTATGAAAATACTAGAATAAAATATAGGCGTATGTTTATATACACTTTGGATAAGAAAACTTTCCAAGCATGGGACAAAATTAAGATGCCCTAAAGACAAAAATAAGTAGATTTATCTACATAAAAAATTTAAATTCTCTGGTGCAAATGACATGAAAAATTGTATTAAATATAAATATCTGATGGGGAAATATACACCAAAAAAAGGATCAAGACCTCCAAAACATAAAGAGTTCACCAAAAAAAGGTAATCAATAGGTAATACACAGAAGAAACACAA
This sequence comes from Oryx dammah, assembly GCF_014754425.2. Lineage (NCBI taxonomy): Eukaryota > Metazoa > Chordata > Mammalia > Artiodactyla > Bovidae > Oryx > Oryx dammah. The sequence continues at coordinate 27,380,021 of NW_024070186.1, read as the reverse complement.
GTAACTAATAAAGCAGGATTTATTAAACCTCAGCACTATTAACATTTGAGGTCAGTGATTCTTTCTACATACTAAATGTCAATAGTGCCCGTGCCCCCACACCTGGGGGATCTTAAGAGTCAAAACATCTCCAGACATCACCAAATATCCTGTGAGGTCAAAATAAGCTCCAGTTGAGAACCATTGTTAAAAAATATATGAAAATAGACTTGATTTCTGAATGAACAGATCATCGCAAATTAAAATAACAATTAAATGTCGTTTTTCTCTTATCAGATTGGGAAGATTTTAAAGATAGACAATAAATACAGATGGCAAGAATTTAAAAGACATTTACTCCTTGGAAGAAGTTATGACCAACCTAGACAGCATATTCAAAAGCAGAGACATTACTTTGCTGACTAAGGTCCGTCTAGTCAAGGCTATGGTTTTTCCTGTGGTCATGTATGGATGTGAGTTGGGCTGTGAAGAAGGCTGAGCACCGAAGAATTGATGCTTTTGAGCTGTGGTGTTGGAGAAGACTCTTGAGAGTCCCTTGGACTGCAAGGAGATCCAACCAGTCCATTCTGAAGGAGATCAACCCTGGGATTTCTTTGGAAGGAATGATGCTAAAGCTGAAACTCCAGGACTTTGGCCACCTCATGCGAAGAGTTGACTCATTGGAGAAGACTCTGATGCTGGGAGGGAGTGGGGGCAGGAGGAGAAGGGGACGACAGAGGATGAGATGGCTGGATGGCATCACTGACTCGATGGACGTGAGTCTGAGTGAACTCCGGGAGTTGGTGATAGACAGGGAGGCCTGGCGTGCTGCGATTCATGGGGTCGCAAAGAGTCGGACACGACTGAGCAACTGAACTGAACTGAACTGAACAGATGGCAAGGGTTTGGGAAGAATGATGTTCTCATTCTATGTTGGTGGGGCTATAAATAGATACAATGATTTCAGAAGACAATCTGGTGCATATATCAGTTTCTTAAATATGCAAACTCAATGACCTCGCAATTCCACTTTTGGACTCTACTCCATAGAGGGGGAAAGAATGCATAGAAGTACACAGGACATGCAAACAAAGGATGTTCACTGGGGACTCTTCTGTAATAGTGAAAACTTGGAAACAAGTGTCAATGAATTTTTTTAAATTGTTAAATCATGGTACATTGATACAAATCAGACAATAAAAAAGAGTTGCCAAGACATATAGCTGAGAAAAAGAAAAAAACTGCAAAATAATATGATCCTGAATTTGTTTTCTAAGTTAAAATGACACATTTGCACGTGTTTGTGTATACCATTAAAAAAGAGTGGAGTGATAGAAAGATCTGGGCAAATAAATAGTAAATTATTGATAGTGGTTAATCTTAAGGAGCAAAGGTGGTGGGGGAATGAGAACAGTATGTATAAGGAGAGAGAGGAATTTCATTTTTTGCCTTACAGAGTTCTGTATTGAATTTTAACAGTGAGCATGTATTATTTTTCAAAAACTTTACTGCGTTTAAGTCATCTTTTCCAAAGGCTAGATAACAGAAAAGTGGCCTGTGCAATGAGACACGGAACAATTTGGTTCTCTCGGTTAGCCTAGCTTTCTCCTGGAAAGCCAATGCCTTCTAAGTTAAAGTGTACCAAATTCACTGCTGCAGCAAAACAGACTTGGCCAAAGTCTCAACCACAGGCTAGGCCAGGCAGGGCATGTGTTTTTTCAATAATTCTCTGAAACGTTCTGAAAAAACTTAAAACCAATTGTATTTTCACTGTGACTCTATAAATCCATGAACCTCCTAAATCTGTTCAGCGCCTGCTATTGTTCCTCTTGATCACATATTCTGTTTACAAATAGCACTGGGCATCTTTCCACTTCCCACCACAGCAAACTTTTCCCAAACACAGAGAGACCAGAGTTTCTGGAGTGTTGGTTGTTTTTTCATTTCTCTTTTTAAAGTATAGTAATTTTCAAATTATGTTTTCAACTTAGAACATGGAACTGTGGTTAAAAATAGGACACTGGAAGCATACATGTGTAACCAGTGAAACTATGAAGCTATCGAGGCAAATGCAGAATAGAATGAGTCAAGACAAATGTGCTGCTCAGCTTGCAGTCTGCCATGACAGCTATCAGGGCCAGGGCTCTGTCCCAGCTCCGTCTAGTGAATTGGTGGCCAGCAACTCCCTAAAACAGGGAACAGTGGATGTTGAGGGCTTTATTTTAGGGGAGTTTTATTTTAATGGAGTTATAGATGAGCACATGAAATAATGGACGAAAGCCACCTCCCTGCCATGACATTCAAAAAGTCAAGTATGTAATTTCAAAGAAAAAAAATCACAAAATAATTTTAAATCCTAAAAGAAAAAAGACTTGACTAAGAGCAAGTGAGAACCTTGCTTAAACTTCAATAATGAGAAACAAATGAAAAAAGCAAATTAAGGCTCTCTTAAAGATTTCTCTATCAGCCACGGTGGCCTAATGGATAAAGCATTGGCCTCCTAAGCCAGGGATTGTGGGATGGTGGGTTCGAGTCCCACCCAGGGTAGAAGGAGTTGTATTTTGGGGGCTTCCCTGGTGGCTCAGATGGTAAAGAGTCTGCCTGCAGGGCAGGAGACCCAGGTTTGATCTCTGGGTCAGGAAGATCCCCTGGAAAAGGAAACAGCAACCCACTCCAGTATTCTTGCCTGGTAAATCCCATAGTTGGAAGAGTCTGTTGGGCTACAGTACATGGGTTACAAAGAGCTGGACATGACTGAGCAACTTCACTTTCACTTTCAAAGATTTCTCTAGTCTGTTTCAGAAATGCCTCATAAGTCACAGCTTGAATATAGGAGTGAAGTTTAAGGGCTTCAATGTGGATAGAATCACACTTCTATTTGCATCAAAAGAAGAAGCCAATCTGGAAAAAGTGTCCTTCAGACTGGCACTGTCTACCAGTGCATTTTGTGAGTGCTCAGTCACTCTGCTAAGTCGCTTCAGTCGTGTCTGACTCTGTGTGCCCCCTTAGACGGCAGCCCACGAGGCTTCCCCATCCCTGGGATTCTCCAGGCAAGAACACTGGAGTGGGTTGCCATTTCCTTCTCAAATGCATGAAAGTGAAAAGTGAAAGTGAAGTCACTCAGTCACGTCCGACTCTTTGCGACCCCATGAACTGCAGCCCACCAGGCTCCTCCGTCCATGGGACCTCCCAGGCAAGAGTACTGGAGGGGGTGCCATTGCCTTCTCCACTCAGTCACTCAGTGGTGTCCAATTCTTTGCAACCAAATGGACTGTAGCCTGCCAGGTTCCTCTGTCCATGGGGCTTCTCCAAGCAACAATCCTGGAGTGGGTTGCACTTTTCTACTCCAGGAGAATCTTCCTGACCCAGGAACAGAACCTGTGTCTCTTGCCTCGGCAGGCATATTCTTTAACACTGAACCACCTGGCAAGCCACACCAACATGTTTTAGTGGGTTTAGGAGAAACTGTGGTTATGAAGGAGTTCCCTGGTAGGCCAAGATTGCCAGGAGAAATATTAATAAACTCAGATATGCAGATGATACCACCGTTATGGCAGAAAGCAAAGAGGAACTAAAGAGGCTCTTGATGAAAGTGAAAGAGGAGAGTGAAAAAGCTGGCTTAAAACTCAACATTCAAAAAACTAAGACCATGGCATCTGGTCCCATCACTTCATGACAAATAGATGGGGAAACAATGGAAATAGTGAGAGACTTTATTTTCTTGGGCTCCAAAATCACTGCAGATGGTGACTGCAACCATGAAATCAAAAGATGCTTGCTCCTTGAAAGAAAAGCTATGACAAACCTAGACATCATATTAAAAAGCAGACATTACTTTGCTAACAAAGGTCCTTATAGTCAAAGCTACAGTTTTTTCAGTAGTCATGTGTGGATGTGAGAGTTGGACCATAAGGAAAGCTGAATGCCAAAGAATTGATGCTTTTGAACTGTGTGGTGTTGGAGAAGACTCTTGAGAGTCTTGGACTGCAAGGAGAATCCAACCAGTCAATCCTAAAGGAAATCAGTCCTGAGTATTCATTGGAAGGACTGATGCTGATGCTGAAGCTGAAGCTCCAAAACTTTGGCCACTTGATGGAAAGAACTGACTCATTGGGAAAGACCCTGATACTGAGAAAGATCGAAGGCATGCTGTAGTCCATGGAGTCGCAGAGTCAGGCATGACTGAGTGACCAAACTGAACTGTGGTTACAAAACAGATACTGATGATTTGGCCCTTTTTGTCAACATCTTTCTTCACTAAAAAGTTAGTCAATGTGTGTGAAGACATGTCAATTTCTAAAGTAGTTGATAGTAAAATAACAAGAGAAGACATCCCAACAAAATGTGTAAGTCCAAAACGAACAATGTTCAGTAGCCAAGTGGCGTCCAACTCTTTGCCTGGACTGCTGCACACCAGGCTTCCCTGTCCTTCAGTATCTCCCAGAGTTTGCTCAAATTCATGTCCATTAAGTCAATGATGTCATCCCACCATCTCATCCTCTATCATCCCCTTGTCCTATTGCCCTCTATCTTTCCCACCGTCAGGGTCTTTTCCAGTCAGTCAGCTCTTTGCATCAAGTGGCCAAAATACTGGAGCTTCAGCTTCAGCATCAGTCCTTCCAATGAATATTAAGGCTGATTTCCTTCAGGATTGATCTCCTTGCAAGTCCAAGAGATTCTCAAGAGTCTTCTCTAGAACCACAGTTCAAAGCATCAATTCTTCAGCACTCAGTCTTCTTTATGGTCCAACTCTCACACCTGTATGTGACTACTGGAAAAACCATAGCTTTGACTGGATGGACCTTTGTCGGCAAAGTTGATGTCTCTACTTTTTAGAACACTGTCTAAGTTTGCCACAAAGTGAAAGAAGAGAGTGAAAAAGTTGACTTAAAGCTCAACATTCAGAAAACTAAGATCATGGCATCCAGTCCTGTCACTTCATGGCAAGAAGATGGGGAAACAGTGGAAACAGTGTCAGACTTTATTTTGGGGGGCTCCAAAATCACTGCAGATGGTGATTGCAGCCATGAAATTAAAAGACACTTACTCTTTGCAAAGAAATATGCTATCTATAGCATATTAAAAAGCAGAGACATTACTTTGTCAATAAAGGTCCATCTAGTCAAGGCTATGGTTTTTCCAGTAGTCATGTATGGATGTGAGAGTTGGACTATAAAGAAAGCTGAGCACTGAAGAATTGATGCTTTTGAACTGTGGTGTTGGAGAAGACTCTTGGGAGTCCCTTGGACTGCAAGAAGATCCAACCAGTCCATCCTAGAGGGGATCAGTCCTGGGTGTTCATTGGAAGGACTGATATTGAAGCTGAAACTCTGATACTTTGGCCACCTCATGCAAAGAGCTGACTCATTGGAAAAGACTCTGATGCTGGGAAAGATTGAGGGCAAGAGGAGAAGGGGACGACAAAGGATGAGATGGTTGGATGGCATCACTGACTCAATGGACATGAGTTTGGGTAGACTCTGGGAGTTGGTGATGGACAGGGAGGCCTGGTGTGCTGCGGTTCATGGGGTCGCAATCGCAAAGAGTCGGACACGATTGAGCAACTGAACTGAACTGAACTGAAGTTTGCCACAGTATATCAACTGATATAAATAACTCAGGGCTCTGCTCTAATAGGCAAAATGACAGAAAACAGTGGCCCCAGGAACTACTGCACACAGTGAGATTCCTGGAACCCACATCACACACAGAGTGTACTTTTAAAGGTCCACTCTTGAATACTAAGTGGTAAACTTTTCATCAAAATATAGTTTATAAAGCCTGGCAGTTCGAATACTTGTCTCTTCGGGCTACTTTATAACAAAATGAAAAGGTTTTTTTTGTTGTTTGTTTTTATTTGCTTTATCGCAGGTGTGTGTTGCTGGCTCAACAGGAAGGAGATACTGCCCTAGGTTTTAAAAGTTGGTCTAGGTTGATTTTTTTTCATAGAGATAAATATCACCTGTGCCATGACTAAGGACAAAAAACTCATTAAGGTGAATAAAAGTCTATGTTCATACTGAAATGTCAAGCGTCTCTCAGAGATGTTTTATTTAGAATATTTTTTCAAAGTCAATACTCTTAACAACTGCAAGACAAAGCTGAGAAATTATTTTACTGCCACTATCACTGCCATAAAAATGCAGTTGCATGCAGTCGGATGAAGAGAGGGGAACTAATTGTAATTGATCCTCTTGGTTTATTTGCATGTATCAGTTCTCTGGGATTCAAGTGATGTTTTCAAAACTGTTACCTTTATTTCAACAGGATCGTGAGCCAATGGAACTTATATGAATTTTTTTTTCCTGGTGGCAACAATTTAAAATATTATTTTATACTTTGGACACAACCCCCTGCATCTTTGATACCTTTATTCCTTCCAATATGGTAAGATGATCCTGGGTCATCTTACTGTATTTCCTGTCCCAGATCTGAAATCAGTCATTACCCCCAAGAGAACATGGCTCCTCCTCAGGAGATTTTTTAGAAGATTCCATACCTCTATGAAGTTCATTTGTCCATGGGGCATTCCAGAAAATTAGGTTCAAATCAGACTATTCCAATGGAAATGGCATTCCCCCCAGGAGCAATATTATAATTATGTTGGATTCATGAGCTAGAATCAGGGACTAAAGACAAGACAGCCGTAACCAACAATGAGTTGGAAAAAGCAGGACAGACCAACCACAGGCACTAAAGTAGTGGAAACAACACCCCATCGATGGAATCTCAAACTCAGTTACCTGCCAATGCATGGGTGAAGACAGTGACAAGTGGGTGAGGTAGACAACTGTTGTGTAAAAAGCGGAGTTGTCCGTAATGTGGGGGCTCTGGGGTGGGAGAAGACACTTGAGAGAAGGAAATTTAAGACAAATTACAGGAAAGTCAGCTTCCCAAACTAACAGGTTTTGAACAAACAAACAAGGGTTTTGATATGAAGAAGGCCCAAACTCATGTCCATCAAGTCGGTGATGCCATCCAGCCATTTCATCCTTTGTCGTCCCCTTCTCCTCCTGCCCCCAATCCCTCCCAGCATCAGAGTCTTCTCCAATGAGTCAACTCTTCTCATGAGGTCGCCAAAGTATTGGAGTTTCAGCTTCAATATCAGTACTTCCAATGAACACCCAGGACTGATCTCTAGGATGGACTGGTTGGATCTCCTTGCAGTCCAAGGGACTCCCAGGAGTCTTCTCCAACACCACAGTTCAAAAGCATCAATTCTTCAGTGCTCAGCTTTCTTCACAGTCCAACTCTCACATCCATACATGACCACTCCATGGACATGAGTTTGGGTAAACTCCGGGAGTTGGTGATGGACAGGGAGGCCTGGCATGCTGCGATTCATGGGGTTGCAAAGAGTCGGACACGACTGAGCAACTGAACTGAACTGAACTGAGGCCTAAAACTTCCCATTCTTAACCACTCTCTAGCTCTATAACATCAAGGAAGCAGCCTCTCCTCCAAGAATTCTGATTTCCTCATTGGTAAAAGGGCTTCCCTGGTAGTTCAGTTGGTAAAGAATTTGCCTGCAATGGAGGAGACCCCGGTTCGACTCCTGGGTTGGGAAGAGCCACTGGAGAAGGGATAGGCTACCCACTCCAGGATTCTGGAGAATTTCACGAACTATACAGTCCATGGGTTTGCAAAGAGTTGAACATAACTGAGAGATTTAATGGGGATAATTATCAGAAATAGCAGAAAGTCGTGAGGATCAGATGAGATGATTGGCATCTCAAACTTAACATGTCCCAAGTAGCCACCAAACCTGTTATTTCCATCATCTTTTCATCTGATTTAATGATCTGTCCATCCATTCACTTGCTCAGGCCCCAAATCTCCAAATCATGAAGTCCCACAGGCTCTATTTTCTAAATATATCCGGACTCTAACCACTTTTCTACCAATTCCATCACCACCACACTGGCCAAGTCACAGAGCTTGCTGCCCTCAGTTCAGTCAGTTCAGCTACCCAGTCAGGTCCAACTCTTTGCAACCCCATGGACTGCAGCATACCAGGCTTCCCTGTCCATCGCCAACTCCCGGATCTTGCTCAAATTCATCTCCATCGAGTTGGTGATATCATCCAACCATCTCAGCCTCTGTCGCCCACTTCTCCTGCCTTCAATCGTTCTCAGCATCAGGGTCTTTTCCAATCAGTCAGTTCTTCACATCAGGTGGCCAGAGTATTGGAGTTTCAGCTTCAGCATCTGTCTTCCAGTGAATATTCAGGACTTATTTCCTTTAGGATGGACTGGTTTGATCTCCTTGCCGTCCAAGGGATTCTCAAGAGGTTTTTTCCAACACCACAGTTTAAAAGCACAAATTCTTTGGCACTCAGCTTTCTTTATAGTTCAACTCTCACATCCAAACTTGACCACTGGAAAAACCATAGCTTTGACTAGACAGAGCTTTGTCAACAAAGTAATGTCTCTACTTTCTAATATACTGTCTAGGTTTGTCATAGCTTTTCTTCCCAGGAGCAAGCATCTTTTAATTTCATGACTGCAGCCACCATCTGCAGTGATTTCAGAGCCCCCCCAAATAAAGCCTCTCACTGTTTCCATTGTTTTCCCATCTATTTGCCATGAAGTGATGGGACTGGATGCCATGATCTTAGTTTTTTGAATGTTGCATTTTAAGCCAACTTCTCCCCTCTTCTCTTTCACTTTCATCCAGAGGCTCTTTAGTTCCTCTTCACTTTTTAGTTCCTTTCACGGGTGGTGTCATCTGAATATCTGAGGTTATTGATATTTTTTCCAGCAATCTTGATTCCAGCTTGTCCTTCATCCAGTCTGGCATCTCGAATGATTTACTCAGCATATGAGTTAAATAAGCAGGGTGACAATATATAGACTTGACGTACTCCTTTCCCAATTTGGAACCAGTCTGTTGTTCCATGTCCAGTTCTAACTGTTGTTTCTTGACCTGCACATAGGTTTCTCAGGAGGCAGGTCAGGTGGTCTGGTATTCCCATCTCTTGAAGAATTTTCCACAGTTTGTTGTGATCCACACAGTCAAAGGCTTTGGCATAGTCAATAAAGTTGATGTTTTTTCTGGAACTCTCATGCTTTTTTGATGATCCAACGGATGTTGGCAATTTGATCTCTGGTTCCCCTGCCTTTTCTAAATCCACCTTGAACATCTGTCCACATACTGTTGAAGTTCAATATGAACCTCATATGAAGTTCATATGAAGTATGATGTTCAACATACTGTTGCTCCCCTGGATCATTGCCATTATCTCCAAAGGGTCTCCCTCCCTCTGCCCTTGACTCCTACAGTCTGAATGCACACAGCAACACACAAATCCCATCAAATCATTCCTCCCTTCCCCAAACCCTTCCAGTTTCCATGTCAGCATAAAGCCTTATCCTTGAGCTAAAAGGGCCTACTGAGTCTGCCCCCTGCTTGCTGACATTGGAAAAGTCAAGGGATATGGGTGTGACAAACTGTGTCTGCCGCCCCCAGTAACAGAGGAGACAACAGGTGCGTGGCCCAACCAGAGCCAGAAGGACTCTGAGCGTCCTCCTGCCCCTCTTCATCCTCCTTGACATCAGAGATCACCTTAGGACCCTCCACAGGATGCTCTCCCTGAGCTCTCAGTCTTCCCAGAGCCAGCGTCCTAACTTGTGCCCAAGGAAACCTCTGCTTTTCTGTTATCTGGTGTTCAATTCCCAGCCCCTTGGCAGTCAGGCCTCAGCCATCCCATCCTTAATATCTCTGCTCAAATGAGCTAAAATTTCCAATTTTAAAATTATATTCCCCAAGAGAATAGATTCATTTAGCCTCTGAATTTTGAGCACCTCCCATATGCCCCATATCTACTGGCTATCTTGGAGCAGGAGATGTTTCAAAAAGTAGAGGATAAGCTATGCAGACAAGGGAAAGTAACTAAAGGTTTCTGTGCCTCAGTTATCTTATCTGAAAATGAGCAGACTTTCCCCAAAAAGATCATAGGCCTCCATTGTCCTCAGTGGAACAAGTTGCCAGAATTCATCAGTTATTTAATATGCATGTAAGTCCATGAAGATATAGTGGTCATTTCTTTTGAGCACCCAGTAAACACAGAGAAAATGTTATTTTATTTATTTCAGTGATTATTCAGTATTAAGTATTATGTGCTGCCTGAAAACCATAGAGGAAGTAGCGATTAGTTAGACTGTCTCACTTCCAAGAAGCTGACAGCTTAGTGGAGATGATCAAGGCACATCAAGCCTATATCATGTCTGTAAGAACGGGCTACCACTGATAGATGAACCAACCTCACTAGTACTCAGAAGGGATCATTTAGCTGCCTGGACAGGTCAGCCTCCTCAGGGGACAGGACACTTGGATCTGGAAAGATGAATCTACTTGCCTCTCACTCCCTCCTGAGAGAAGAGCCTGGATGAAGGCAGGGTGGTATGAAGCAGCACACAGGCAGAGGGAACCATGAGCAGGGAGGTGGAGGGCCAAGGGTGAGGAAAAGCAGAGTGAGGCCAAAATCCCAAGCACAGTTGGGTCATGGAGGGTTTGAGGGGGAGGGCAGGCAGGCTAAAGAATTTGTGCATCAGTTTGAAGCTGTTGGGGAACCCTGGGGAGGCTTATGCAGGAGTGATTCCCAAGGAAATGGAAGTATTACACAACGGGTAAGACCACAGGTGCTCCTAGGACATATTTGGATTCAGATCTTAGCTTGTGCCACCTACAAGCTGGGTGAACGTGGGAAAGTTATTCTGTGCCTTGATAACTTACAAATAAGTTATCTTATTTGTAAAATGGGCATAATAATAGTATTTACCTCAAAGGGTTATTATCAGGATTAAACTAGTTAATTCTTATAAAGTTGCTGACCTTAAAAATGTGCAACATGAGAGCTGTGAATTAAGTTTCATTTGGGGGAAAATGAGGACAATAGCCCAGGAGACAGCATTTCAGATGTCTCTGAGAAACTCCAAAGAGGTAGGAGGGAAGATCAGTAAATACATGATTTTGGTGAAGGGGGAGTACATGTAATCAAGCACATACTTTTTGCAGAAGGTTTCTGACAGTCACAAGGAGCAGTCATCACCATGAAGGATTTTAGTGCTTTTCTAGATATGAGAAGGTGCACGAATTGGGCTCATAAAATTGACCCCTTAAATATCTATCTGAAGACCTGTTCTGCCAGTTTTTCCCCAAGCACAGAATGCCTCATTTCTGTTCTCTACCTTGAACTCCTTTCAGGGGGTGTTGAAGGTCAGCAGCTACAGCGGCACGTGATTTAATCCCTGTAAAGGTAGATGGCAAGTGCCACTTTGTAGTCAACAAAGTGTTTAGAACTGTGCCTGGTATGTAGTAACCATTTAATACATTTTACTATTAGCATTGGGCTTCCCAGGTGGCTCAGTGGTGAAGAATCTGCCTACCAAGGCAGAAGATGCAGGAAATGCAGGTTTGACCCCTGAGTCAGGAAGATCCCCTGGAAGAGGGCATGGCAACCCACTCTAGTATTCTTGCCTGAGAATCCCCATGGACGGAGGAGCCTGGCAGGCCGCAGTCCATGGGGCCCCACAGAGTCAGACACAGCTGAGCACAGCCCAGCAGCAGTACTAAAATTATCATTTATTTAATTATCTAGATCTCCTACTAGACTGCCAGCCAGTTCATCAGGACAAGAAACTGTCTTGCTTATCTCAGGGCCCCAGTGTCTAGCAAAGGGCCTGGCACATAGTATGTGTTCAATTAATGTTCAATTAATGAAAAGACAACAGGAAGACTGGATGGGCTGGTCCCCCTGTGCCGTGGGGCTTCTCAACGCCCTAGAGGCCCCAGAGGCAGGTCCAGGTGAGGTTGTCACAAGGGAACAGGTCACCCATTTGTCCCCACAGACTATCTCAGCTGTAGATACATACCTACCAGGGCCTGCCTACCCCAGGACACAGCCTTCATCTGGGCCAGAAGTCTGGCCCTCAGGGCCCTCAGATCATCCTACAGCCACCTACCTCCTCACTCAGGAGTCTAAAAACACATCATTCCCAGGAAATGTCTACTTTCCAACAATTCTTAATCCTTTTGCAGTCAGTCCTTTTCTCCAGCTTTCCCCAAGTGAGCCTTTCACATCTAAATCTAGACAGGTCACTCCTGTACTTAAAACCCATCCCTGCTTTCATTTGTCTTGAAGATAAGGTCCAAACTCTAAAGTACTAAGCTACTTAGCAGACCCTACACAGTCAGCCCTAGACGCACGTTCCCAGCCTCTCTCCTTCAAGCTATCACCCCTAGTCCCCTCTCCACCTTAGCCAGGGCCTACATCTCCCCCAAATGCTCCAGTCTATACACCTCTGCCTCCAGCTCCCTTCTCCTCTGTGCTTTCTGGAAAGCTCTTCATTCTGTAAAATCTGCTTCAGTTATGATCTCCTCTATGGCACGTCTCCCCAGACGCCCTGTTAACACTTAAGAAATCTCATAGCCTCTTACAGTTGTCTGTTTATATCTCTGTCTCTGCCACAGGACTGCAAGGGCTTGAGGGCTGGAATTGTCTTTTTTTTTTTTGGATCCTTAAGTCCCAGCCCAGAATCTGGGATGCAATATAAGAGTCCATCAGGGAGGGCGGTCCTAAGATGGCGGAGGAATAGGAAGGGAAGACCACTTTCTCCCTCACAAATTCCTCAAAAGACATACGGATGGCTAACAAACACATGAAAAGATGCTCAACATCACTCATTATTAGAGAAATGCAAATCAAAACCACAATGAGGTACCACTTCACACCAGTCAGAATGTCTGCGATCCAAAAATCTGCAAGCAATAAATGCTGGAGAGGGTGTGGAGAGAAGGGAACCCTCCTACACTGTTGGTGGGAATGCAAACTAGTACAGCCACTATGGAGAACAGTGTGGAGATTCCTTAAAAAATTGCAAATAGAAATGCCTTATGACCCAGCAATCCCACTGTTGGGCATACACACAGAGGAAACCAGAATTGAAAGA